>NC_091479.1:59566041-59866041 GCF_036971445.1 Narcine bancroftii | reverse complement strand
GTGTAGTCCCTGATGCCGACCTTCTATCGAATGTAAACATGAGCTCATGAGGAGTAGCATAGGTTGCCATGCAGAGTAACGACTGAATTGAGTGGAGCATGATGGGAAGGACATTCTGCCAATGCGAGTCTGTAAGGCCTTTTTGCTTCAGGGCAAGTTTGACAGCATTCCCTTTTATAACCTGCCCGTTCCCCCTAGGGGTTGTAGCTGGTAGTCCTGCTGGACGCGATACCCCTCACCAGCAGGTACTGACGCAGCTCGTCACTCATGAAAGCTGAACCCTGAATGCTATGAGTATAGCTGGGATACCCGAACAGGGTGACAATATAGTCTAGGGCCATCATAACGGATGAGGCAAGGGTAGAAGAGAAAGAAACTGAGAAGTGATCGGAGAGAGGGTAATTCTCTGATAGGAGAAAGAAGGGATGGGAGTGGGGAGCAAGAGGAAAGGAGACAGAGGGATAGGGAAAGAGAGAGACTCGAAGAAGGGGTTTAACAGAAACTGGAAAGGTTGATGTTAACGCCATCTGGTTAGAGAGTATGGAATATGAAGTGCTGTTCCTGCAACTTACAGATAGCCTTGGTTTTGCAGTGCATAAGGCCATGGACAGACATGTCAGTGTGGCAATGGAGCATGGAACTGAACACATTCGACCACTGCTACACCACATTGAAGAACTTGACTTCAGCAAGTCTGTTCACCTGGCTGTACTTCTACTCCCGGCGTACAAACAGACACTGAGGACCACAGCATCACTGGAGAAGGCGGCGAAGGTGTGGTCGTGGGAGGCAGAGGAGCGTCTGCAGGACTGCTTTGAATCAGTGAACTGGAACTTATTCAAAAACTCATCCATAGATTGAATATCCAAAATGTGTCACCAACTTTATCATGAGTCCACGTGCAAATACCGGGTGTTCTCCAACCAGAAGCCCTGGATGAATCAAAGAATCTGCAACCTGCTGAGGGCAAGGACAAAGGCGTTTAAGGCTGGGGATCGAGATCTTTACAAGAAGTACAGTACGACCTGTGAAAGGACATCTCTGAACCAATGTGCCAATTCTGGAGGAAGCCAGAGACAGAGACAGCTATGGCAAGGAATGCAGGCCATTGCAGCCTACATTCTGAGGATGAACATTATAGATGGCTGCGATGCTTCATTGCCCAATGAGCGGAACACCTTCTATGCCCCTTTTGAGAGGCTGGTCATGACCCAAACTTAAGCAAAGATCTGGACCCACTGCAATTCACCTATTGTACTATCGCTCCACAGCAGATCCAATATCGTTGGCTCTCCACTCAGCTCTGGATCACCTTGAAAACAGCAACTCATACACATGGCTGCTCTTCATCAACTACAGCTTGGCCTTCAACACCATTATTCCCTCAGGGCTGGTCAACAGGCTCCAAACTCAAGGGAGTCACGTGATGTGGTGAGAGATTGGACGTGAACTCTCACCACTCCTGGAATTTTTAGAAAAAAGCACTAATACACATCTTTATAAATTGCTTTAATTAAACAATATTTGAACCTATATAGTAATGGTTTGTAGCGTGTCGAATGACTCAAAGACTTGTTGACTCAAACCAAGGCTTTTATTAACAAAAGACTGGAGCATAGTACATTGAGATTGACCAGTCCAGAATGACCTGGTTGGGAGGCCTGATTGTCTGATGTGATCGCCATGGCACTGGGATTGGGGTAGCTGGTGGAGTATCATTGCTGGGGTCCACGGGTGTGGGCACAGTTTCACCTAGTCCACAGTTGTCATTGGCCATGGGCTGGTCCGAGCTGCTGTTGTTGTCATCTGCGATGTGCTACTGGTCCCTTTGTCCTGGCATTTAACCTAGGAGAAGATTGGATGGAGGTTGGGGTTGGAACGTGACAATGTTAGACCCAGCTTGGTCCAGGTCCCTTACTGAGACCGTGTTCTCCCGCCCGTCTGGGGGGTACTCGATATAGGCCTAGTGCGGGTTCACGTGTAACAGTTGACTAGGGGATCCTTTTTTGATTAGCATACATGACATTTCAGCAGGACATGTCCAGGGACTGTCAGCCAAGCAGGTGTGGTCATTCCCAATTCCGACTTCCGTGGCAATGAGAACATACCTTTGTGCGGGGTAGCATTGATGGCAATGCATAACAAGGACCTGATGGAGTGTAGGGAGGCCTTTGGACCAGAAGGAAAGCATGACCGCTTTCCAGATGGTAGCATGGTAGCATTCTACCTTTCGACCTGACCATTACCGCGCAGGTCCTGCTCGAAGCAATACCACTCTCCAGAAGATACTGCCTCAACTCCGCACTCATAAACAAGGACCCCTTGTTACATCTATGGATGTAACTGTGGGTACCCGAAAATGGCGAAGATGCTGTGCAGTGCATTTATGATAAGGGTGCGGTCATGTCCGAGCAGGGAATGGGAAGCGGGAGTACTCATTGATCACCGTGAGAATGTAGGTCTTACAGTTCGTCGATGGTAAGGGCCCCTTGAAGTCTACACTGAGACATTCGAAGGGCTGGGTTGCTTTAATGATGTGGTCCTCTCGGGCCGGAAGAAGTTGGGCTTGTATTCAGTGCATACTGTGCAGGCTCAGGTCATGGTGTGGATCTCCTCGACCATATAGGGCTGGTTTTGGGCATTTACAAAGTGGATGAACCTGATGACTCCTCATGGAGTCCCTGCAGCCTGTCCTGTTGTACACTGGTGCATGTCCCATGAGAAAGGGTATCAGGCTGGTCCTTGAGTTTACCAGGCCGGTACAGAATGCTGTAGTTGAAGGTAGAGAGTTTGATTCTCCACCTGGTGGATTTTGATCTTACCCCGCTGGTTGCTGCTAAATATAAATGAGTCTGCGGTTTGGTCAGTCAGTCGCCTGCCAGTGAGGTACTGTCTCCAACGACGTACAGTCTCTATGATGGCCTGGGCCTCCTTCTCGACAGTGGAGTGTCGGCTTTCTGGGCCCTGGAGGGTCCTAGAAAAGAAGGCGAAAGACCGATCGGCCTGGTTTAAGATGGCTGCCAGTGCAAAGTCCGATGCGTCACTCTCCACCTGGAATGGTATGGATTCATCAACAGCATGCAGAGTGGCCGCAGCGATGTCCAACTTGATGCGGTCAAAGGCCGCTCTGGTTTCCGCTGACAAGGGGAAGGAGGTGGACTTAATTAGTAGCCGTGCCTTGTCAGCGTACTGTGGGACCCATTGGGGGTAATAGGAAAAAAAACCCCAGGCAATGTTTGAGTGCCTTCTGGGTTTGGGGAGGTGGAAGGTCCATGAGAGGGCGCATGCAGTCGGGATCTAGCTTTACCACCCCGTTTTCCACCACACAACCTAGAATTGTTATGTGAGTGGTCCGGAAGACACACCTCAAAATTGTAGGTCAGGTTTAGCCACTTCACCGTTTGGAAGAATTTCTCAAGGTTAGTGTTGTCGTCCTGCGAGTCGTGGCCACAGATGGTGACATTGTCCAGATATGAGAATGTAGCTGTTAAGCCATTCTGGTCTACCATCTCTCGCTGAAAGACCGCGATACCATTTGTGATACAAAGGCCGTGAAAGAGCAGTCTTCCGGACGGATCGGGAGCTGGTGGTAGGCTGATTGGAGGTTGATGGTGGAAAACACATGGTATTGGGCGATCTGATTTACTACATCTGTGATTCATGGAAGAGGGTAAGCGTCCAAGAGCGTGAAGCGGCTGTAGTCAACCACCATCCGCAGTTTCTCCCCATTCTTCACCACTATCACCAGGGACTTGCACTGGGCTCAATTATGTCCTCATCTAGCAGTTTGCGCACCTCACTTTTAATAAATTTCCTGTCCCCGAAGCTGTAATGCTGGCTTTTAGTGCTGACCCGTTTCCAGCCAGGGGTGAGGTTGACGAAGAGTGCTGGAGGAACGACCCGGAGGGTAGAGAGGGTGCAAGTGGAGCGTCGGGGCATGGGGTCTGGCGTGGGTTGTCGCTGTAAAGAGGTCTCCGGGGTTGAGTGGTTGCAGACAGAGAATGGAGAGATGCAGTGACACTGATTTAAAATTACATTGGAAATCCAACCCCAACAACACAGGTGCACATAGATGAGATAGGACCAGCAACTTAAACCCTGTAAATCTGATGCCCTGACCTTTCAAGGTCACCACACAATACCCCTTGATGCCCTTGAGTGGGCTATTGTGGCCAGTGAGATCTTCTGGTCCATCGGGTGAACTACCAGTGCACATTGTTGGACCAGGTCTGGGTGAGTGAAGCTCTCTGTCGAACTTGAATCAAACAGACAGTTAGTATATTGGCTGATCACCTTAATCGTTTCCATAGCCTTAGCTAGGGGGTGTGGCTGGTTCTGGTTTAATGTCACTGATGCAGCAACCGATACAGGGAGTGGGGCTGTTGCCTATGTTGGTGACTGTGGAGGATGGTGTGATGACATCACTCGTCACTGGGGAGGCCATCTGGTGGATCCTCACATCACTGGAGAAGGGGTGGAGCATTGTGGGGCCTTGGCCTGGTGCGTGCTACGCTTGCACGGTGATGTCATCAGCGTTGGCAGACTGTCGGCGGCGAGTTGGAGAGGCAGCTGCGTTCAGCCGGAGTCAGCAGTGAGCTGCAGAGGTGGTGATACTGATAGTGCAGGCGGGCAGATGGGGTCTTCCAGTGCCGGGACCCGGTCAGAGTCGACGGCGGCGGCGAATTGTGGAGGCTGTGGTCATCGCTGTGCAGGCAGTCCATTGGGCCTGCTGGCGCAAAGGTCTCATTGGGCGGGGTCCCACATCAGGGATCAGCGTCACACCGGTGAGGGTGGAGCATTACATCGTAGTGGTGAGGGTGGAGCATTGCGAGGGCGACACACTCCGCGCGCAGTGCTTGCATTGTGACGTCAAGGGTTGCTGCGCGATCGATTCCACGTTTTCATTGGATGAGATTTCTGAGGATGAGTTATTCGAATTTGGAGAGGGAAATTGGGCTGTGCTTGGCAGTGGCCATTTTGGACTGGCAGATGGTGGAAAAGTGGTCGTTCTGCACTTCTGGCATCGGGCCTTCCTCCCAGGGCACAGGGATCGACTGTGCTTCTCCCTTCCGCAGGAGTAGCATTTTGGGGCTGCGTTGGGTAGTGTAGCTGTGGCGGTGAGGCCATCGATGGGGCATGGGTAGGCTGGGTTGAATGCCGACATTCTACTCACATCGTAATGGGGGGCCCAGCCCTGTGTATAGACGTCCATGCTTAGGGCTGCAGCCTTCATCGTTTCAGCGATTTGAATGGTCTCCACCAGGCTGTCTCCCCTGTGCTTCGGTAATCATTGCCTCACCTCATTGGGATGGACCCCTGCCACATATGTGTCCCAGATCAGGTCGTCGGTGATCCCTGCCACCGTCTTGTCGGTGCACGCACAAGCTCTACTCAGTAACCTCAGTGCTTGGAGGTAGGCTCTGCAAGACTCACCGGGCTGCTGCCTCCTGGTCGCCAGCATGTGCCTGGCATAGACCTTGTTCACAGGCCGCTTGTAGAGTCCCCTCAGTACGTTCATGGCAGCCGTGTAGGAGGTTGCATCCTGGATGTTTTTGTAGACCCTCGTGGACACCATGGACATCAAGACTAGCAGTTTATCCTTGTCTTCCTCCACGATGGGTTCAGAGCACTGCAGATATGCATCAAAGCACCTCACCCAGTGCATGAAATCACTCTGGACAGTAGCTGACTGCGGGTTGATGCTGAGGCATTCTGGTCAAAGCATTCGCTCCATCCATTGAAATTTTTGTTAATAAAATTGTAGCACGTCGAATGACTCAAAGACTTGTTGACTCAAACCAAGGCTTTTATTAGCAAAAGACTGGAACGTATTACATCGAGGTCGACCAGTCCAGACTGACCTGGGTCTGGTTAGGAAAAGCCCTTTATGACCTGCCAGTGGGCGTGGCTATGGCTCTCAGCCAATCACTACCATTATATGTAAATATATACAAATACACTCTCACATGGTTTCAAAAAAGAACAGGACATGCCTGGCAGCTTCTGGAACATGTCGACAGAGGGAAGATATGAGAGAGCAAAGGCCCTCGCACACCAGGAAGTCTGGGGATGAAGTTTTTCTTACCTCCCAAGTGGAAATGCCCTTTCCTGGCTCCAGCGCTGTGACATCAACGGTGTTTTTCATGGAACAATCTGCTGGAGGAAACTTTCACTCAGGGAGCAGGTGCACAAAGGTGTGTGCACACGATTCAGTGGACCAACTGCAAAAGTCTGAATTTATGGAAGAAGACGAGTCCTCACCAAATGGTGACTTTGATGTGAGTTCGAAAGAATCAACTTCAGCAGAAAAGGTAGAAGAGGCTGCCAGAGCAATGGAGAAGAAGAAAAAGCCAAAGAAAGTTAAGACTTCAGTGACACAAGCAAGTTAGCAGCCCCTGTGGATGTCCCGTGGCACGCCAAGTAATATGGCAGGGTATCTATTGACCTAGTTGCTGCATCACGCACAGCGATTCATCTCTATTCCACTCCACTGAGGAGGCCAGCGACAGTCACAGCAGGTGGAGATCAAACTCAGAGCATTGTTGTTTCTACCATCAGAAATGGGGTTCTGGAGCCCACTTGCTGCCATCCACCTTGCTCCCATCTGGGGCCAGCTGTCACTGATAGCTGCAAGGGTCGGCCGCTGAGTCAGCCTCCTGTATCTATGGGACAGGCACTCAGGGTGGCATTTCCCTGTGGACACAGGGGCAGAGGTCAGCATCTTGTCCCCATCGAACTGAGACATCCGTGCTGGGAAGTTGGGACTGTACCTCACATTCAGGGTGCGTACCATTCCACTCGAGTTCGGCTCCTGCCATTTTACCTGGATCTTCACTTTGGCTGACGTGTCTCAGCCCCTACTGAGGGTGGACTTCCTTCAAGCCCATTGCCTCCTGATAGACCTGAAAGGACTCCATCTGGTCAATTTCAGGATCTTACAGACCTTCACTCCTCCAGAAGCCAAGTTCCCACCCACCCTCCACCTCGACTTGGTTACCTTATCGGGCAACAAGATTTCCAGAATTCTGGCAGGATTTCAGACCATTATAATGCCACAGTTGTTTATCACGGTCCAGAAACATGGGATCAGACACCACATCCCCATACAGGGACTGCTGCTGCACGCCTGGACTCACAGGCTTCCTCCTGACAAGCTGTGGCTCACCAAGGGAGAATTTATGAAGATGGAGGAAATGGGAATCGTTCGGTGCTCAGACAGCCCATGGGCCTCTCCTCTATACATGGTGCCAGTCTTCTGAGGGATGGAGACCTTGTGGGGACTACAACTGGCTCAATGATGCCACAACAGCCAACTGGTACCCGGTGCCCTACATCCAGATTCACAGCCAATCTACACGGATAGCCTGACGCCATCGATTTACTTGGGTGCCATATCAATCAACATGGGACAATTGAGCTTCTCTCAAACATTGAGGCCATTCATAAGTTCGCCAAGCCAACTATGGTCAAAGGTTTGCAGGAGTTCATTAGGGTGGTCAACTTCTACCATCGGTTTCTGCCATCAGCTGACAAGATCATGCAACCTCTTTTCAAGCTGAAGTCCAGCCAGACCAAAGAACTCAGCTGGGAAGCAGCATCTTCAGCAGCTTTCGACCAGGCCAAAGATGCTATGGACAACACCAACCTCCTAATGCATCAACGCATTGATGTGCCCACCACCCTTACATCGACACATCCAACATGCCTGTGGCGGCATCCTAGAGCACTGGTTGATGGACATTGGAAACCACTCACTTTCTTCTGTGGCCCCCAGAGCAGACGTATAGTGCATTCAATGTGGAGTTGGTAGCCCTCTACCTCACCGTACGCCATTTCTGCTATTTCCTCGAAGGATGGGATTTCATGGTCTTCACCAATCACAAGCCCCTCACTTTTTCCTTCTCCAAGGTGTCAGAGCCAATGCTATGTCCTGTTCATCTGTCCTATCGGTGAAACTCTCTGACCCCTAGAATCGATTATACAGCACTTGCAGCGACCCAATGGCAGGATGGCGAGATACCAGCCTACCACACTGCAGTCTCAAGGCTACAGCTGGAAGATGTGTGTTTCGGGCTATCTGAAGCCACACTTTTCTGTAGCATGTCCATTGGCCGACCTAGGCCTATCATTTCCACCATGTGGAAGCATTGCGTCTTTGATGTGTTACATGGGTTGGCCCACCCATCCATCTAGGTGATAACTTAACTAGTCTCAGACAGATTTATGTGGCATGGCCTGTGTAAACAGGTCGGCCACCGGGCCAAACCTTGCCTACACTGTCAGACATCCAAAGTGCAGAGGTGTGTGAAAGCCCCTCTTCAGTGCTTCCCGCTGACACACAGATGATTTGACCATGTCCACGTGGACATCATTGGGCTGCTGCCGGTTTCCAGAGGCCCCACGTAGCTGTTCACGATGGTGGACAGGTTCACGATGGTGGACAGATTCACTAGATGGCCAGAAGCTGCCCTACTCTCGGACACTTCCATGACATCCTGTGCCAGTGCCCTCATCGCCAACTGGATAACCCATTTCAGCCTTCCTTCCAATATCATGTTGGACAGGGGGGCACAGTTCACATCTGGCTGATGGACAGCACTGGCACAGCTCCTAGGGACCCAGTTACATCACATCATGGCCTACCACCCACAGTCTAATGTCCTGGTGGAAAGGTTCCTTCAGCATTTGAAGATGACCTTCATGGCATGGCTCTGAGGCCCAGTTTGGGTGGATGAGCTGCCTTAGCATCCCATAGCGCCAAAGAAGGATTTGGCCACGTCTTCCGCTGAGCTTGTCCATGGGGCCCTGCTAACAGTCCCGGGATATTTTTGCCAGTGGCTTGTGGTCAGGAGCAAACTCCTACAGCCCTGTTAATGTGACTTCGCAAGAAGGTGGGCACCTTGGGCCCCGTATTGACCTCACGCCACAGTCCAACTCCATCCTGCGTCCTGAAGGATCTCGAAGACTGCAAATATGTCTTCATAAGGAAAGGTGCACACCGGACTCCCCTTCAGTGCCCATATGAGGGTCTATTCAAGGTGTTTCAACACAACAGAACTATGTACCTTTTGGACATTGGGGATAAACAGGAAACATTCATGGTCAACTGCCTCAAATCATCACACCTTTACCTTGATCAACCAGTAACTGTTCCAGCCCCACAGTGGAGAAGTTGGCCTCCAAAACATACAAACTGTTTATGAACTGTGGACTTGGCACCCCTGAACACCAGTTCTTGGGGGGGGGGGCGGCAGTCATGCACTGATCCACAAGCGAACTGGATCACAGAGTACAGGCTCGCACTGGGCTGACATCACAATGGTTCTGGTGGGCAAAAAAGGATCATGGGAGTGCTGCTGATCAGCTCTCAGAGAGTTCCAGTAAAGTCAGTTGGTTGGTTCAAGTCACTCACAGCTTCTGGTTTTTTTTTCTTTTATTCACTGCACAGGGCACCAACCAGAACACATCATTTGGAGAAGGGCCTGCAGTTGAGGAGCTTAGAACAGAAATGAAGAGTACTTATTAATATATAGCTCAGAAATATGTTACAGACTTATAAGATACAGAAAGCAATAATGTGAACAAAATCAAAGTACTACGAGCTGGGGGAAAGAGCTCACAAGATCCTTTTTGGCAACTGAAAATGGAACAGGTCACTCGAACAACTGATGCAATTGAAACAGAAGCCAATAGAATATCTTATAAGCCACAAGAAATTAATGAGGCCTTCAAATCATTCTATTCCAAATGATATAAATCGGAATCCCAAGGAGATATTAAGAAAAGAAATGATTATTTGTCACAATTGGCATTTCCAGATTTCCATTTGATTGAGCAGATGGAACTCAATGCATCTTTTACTCAAGCACTGAATTCATTGCATGTTCACGACGATCTCCCAGAATTTTACAAAGAATTTAATGACTTGTCAATGCATCTTTTTATGGAGGTACTGAATCAAGTGTTTGGATCACACACTTTGCCAGATTTTTTCTCAACAGAAATAATAACAGTAATTCCCAAAAAACCTAGGGACCCATTGAAATCATCATCATATAGGCCAATTTCCTTAGGTAACTCAGGAACAAGCTTTACCAGACTCATGTTTGAGTGCAATAATAACAGTTATACCAAAAAAGGACAGAGACCCTTTGAAGGTTTCTTCTTATCGACCAATTTCTTTATTAAATGTGGATTATAAAATAATAGTGAAATTATTAGCAAATAGATTTTCAAAGTATTTACCACAATTAATACATTCTGACCAGGCTGGTTTTATTAAAGATAGGTATGCTTTGAATAATATTCTTAGAGTGGTTTTATTGATCAATGCTTCATGTCAGCAACCCAACCTACCAATGGTAGTATAATTAGATGCTGAAAAAGCTTTTGATAGGGTCGAATGGAATTTTTTATTTAAAGTTTTGGAGAAATATAAATTTGGACCCTTATTTATTGTCTGGGTGAAGGCATTATATAATAATCCTATAGCAAGGGTGGTGACAAATGGTCAAACTTCTTCCTTTTTTAAATTAACGTGTTCAACTCGTCAAGGTTGTCCTTTGTTGCCAGCCCTATTTGGTTTTGTCATTGAACCGTTAGCTCAGGCTACCAGGCAGAATGAGAATATTACAGGAATAAGGATTGGACAGGATGAATATAAGATTCATTTATTTGCTATTGATGTTTTGATATATTTAACTAATCCAGATCAATCTTTAATTTATTTGCAAAATTGTTTAGAATTATATGGTAAATTATCTAGATATAAAGTGAATTGGGATAAAAGTGAAATACTACCGATTTCTGAAGGAAATTATGATCAATCTAGACAAATTAGTAAATTTTGATGGACTGATAAAATTAAGTACTTAGGGATAATAATTGATGTAAATTTTCAATCATTGTATAATTTAAATTATGTACCATTAATGAGAAAGATTAAAGAAGATTTGATTAAATGGAAAGATTTATCTTAAATTTTAATAGGTTGAGTAAATTGTATAAAGATGAATATTTTTCCATGAATTCAATATTTGATTCAATCGATTCCTTGTTCTCTTCTGAAATCCTTTTTTCAAGATTTAAATAAAGTAGTTCAAGAATTTTTATGGAAAGGAAAATTAGCAAGAGTAGTGATGCATAAATTGACCTGGCAGTATGCTTTGGGAGGTTTGCAATTACCTAATTTTAAAAATTATTATGAAGCAGCTCAATTAAGATTTATTAATCATATGTTAGATATTTTGAACCCTTCTAGTTGGGCTAGGCAGTTTACCTTGGTCCCAACAAAGCTTGAAAAACTCATGCAGTTTGGCATGCAGAGTTTTGCCGCCAGCCTTCCAGACTTCTGGGGGGATTCCATCCATACCTGCTGCTTTGCCACTTTTCAGTTGTTCGATTGCCTTATATGTCTCATCCAGGGTGGGAACCTCATCCAGCTCTAGCCTTAGGGGCTGTTGAGGGAGCTGGAGCAGGGCGGAATCTTGGACTGAGCGGTTGGTACTGAAAAGAGATTGGAAGTGTTCTGACCATCGGTTGAGGATGGAGATCTTGTCGCTGAGGAGGACTTTGCCGTCTGAGCTGCGCAGCGGGCTTTGGACTTGGGGTGAGGGGCCGTACACAGCCTGCAAGCCTGCAAGCTCACACCAAGACACAAGAGAAACTTGTCCGTGAACTACTCTTTGCAGATGATGCCGCTTTAGTTGCCCATTCAGAGCCAGCTCTTCAGCGCTTGACGTCCTGCTTTGCGGAAACTGCCAAAATGTTTGGCCTGGAAGTCAGCCTGAAGAAAACTGAGGTCCTCCATCAGCCAGCTCCCCACCATGACTACCAGCCCCCCCACATCTCCATCGGGCACACAAAACTCAAAACGGTCAACCAGTTTACCTATCTCGGCTGCACCATTTCATCAGATGCAAGGATCGACAATGAGATAGACAACAGACTCGCCAAGGCAAATAGCGCCTTTGGAAGACTACACAAAAGAGTCTGGAAAAACAACCAACTGAAAAACCTCACAAAGATAAGCGTATACAGAGCTGTTGTCATACCCACACTCCTGTTCGGCTCCGAATCATGGGTCCTCTACCGGCACCACCTACGGCTCCTAGAACGCTTCCACCAGCGTTGTCTCCGTTCCATCCTCAACATCCATTGGAGCGCTCACACCCCTAACGTCGAGGTACTCGAGATGGCAGAGGTCGACAGCATCGAGTCCACGCTGCTGAAGATCCAGCTGCGCTGGATGGGTCACGTCTCCAGAATGGAGGACCATCGCCTTCCCAAGATCGTATTATATGGCGAGCTCTCCACTGGCCACCGTGACAGAGGTGCACCAAAGAAAAGGTACAAGGACTGCCTAAAGAAATCTCTTGGTGCCTGCCACATTGACCACCGCCAGTGGGCTGATAACGCCTCAAACCGTGTATCTTGGCGCCTCACAGTTTGGCGGGCAGCAGCCTCCTTTGAAGAAGACCGCAGAGCCCACCTCACTGACAAAAGGCAAAGGAGGAAAAACCCAACACCCAACCCCAACCAACCAATTTTCCCTTGCAACCGCTGCAATCGTGTCTGCCTGTCCCGCATCGGACTGGTCAGCCACAAACGAGCCTGCAGCTGACGTGGACTTTTTACCCCCTCCATAAATCTTCGTCCGCGAAGCCAAGCCAAAGAAAGAAGAGTTGGGCTAGGGTGGAATTGGCTCTTATATTGGAACTTGGCCCCATCATTTTGTATTTAAATGGAATACTGTCTCACTACAGAAATATAATGTACCAATTTTGAAACATTTATTAGAAATTTGGACTAAAAGGAATTTATTAAAAGGTAGTATATCAGTTCAAACCCCAATATATCAAAATAAATTGATTCCTTTTTCATTGAATAATAGAGTTTTAGAAGATTGGTGGATTAAAGGATTGTTTTGAAGAAGGGAAATTTTTATCATTTAATCAGCTTAAAGAGAAATTTGGGATTTTAGAGAATTCTCTGTTTATTATTAAATTAAGGCATTAGTGAAAGATAATTTAGGAAGAGAAATGAAAATTTCTAAGTTAACTAAATTTAAATTTATGGTTTTATATTTTTCAGATAAAGGTTTTATATCAGAAATATATGCATTATTACAAGATACAATGGTTAAATTTTTTTTAGATACATCTAGGATTAAATGGGAGCATGATTTAAGTTGTGAGATTAGTCGGGTGGATTGGGAAAATATGTGTTATGATGGGTTAACTAAATTAATTAATGTAAGATATAGTATGGTTAATTATAATTTTTTGCGTCAGTTATATTTGACCCCTGAAAAATTTGAAAAATGTGGATTTAGTAATTCAGATTTGTATTTGAGGTGTGGATTACATGTTGGAACATTTCTACATTCTTTTAGTTTTTGTTAAAGTTCATCCTTTTCAGGTTTAAAATTAGGAAATTTCTTCAAAATTTGTTTAAAATTAAATTTTTTGTTGCGTTATTTTAATCCGTTAGTGGACGGGGTTGGGTCATTTTACTCCATTAGTGGACTTGGGGTTGGGTCATTTTATTCCGTTAGTGGATGGGGTTGGGTTATTTTACTCCGTTAGTGGACTTGGGGTTGGGTCATTTTACTCTGTTAGTGGACTTGGGGTTGGGTCATTTTACTCCGTTAGTGGACTTGGGGTTGGGTCATTTTATTCCGTTAGTGGATGGGGTTGGGTTATTTTACTCCATTAGGGGACTTGGGGTTGGGTCATTTTACTCCATTAGTGGACTTGGGGTTGGGTCATTTTATTCCATTAGTGGATGGGGTTGGGTTATTTTACTCCATTAGTGGACTTGGGGTTGGGTCATTTTACTCTGTTAGTGGACTTGGGGTTGGGTCATTTTACTCCGTTAGTGGACTTGGGGTTGGGTCATTTTATTCCGTTAGTGGATGGGGTTGGGTTATTTTACTCCGTTAGTGGACTTGGGGTTGGGTCATTTTACTCTGTTAGTGGACTTGGGATTGGGTCATTTTACTCCGTTAGTGGACTTGGGGTTGGGTCATTTTATTCCGTTAGTGGATGGGGTTGGGTTATTTTACTCCATTAGGGGACTTGGGGTTGGGTCATTTTACTCTGTTAGTGGACTTGGGGTTGGGTCATTTTACTCCATTAGTGGACTTGGGGTTGGGTCATTTTATTCCGTTAGTGGATGGGGTTGGGTCATTTTACTCCATTAGTGGACTTGGGGTTGGGTCATTTTATTCCGTTAGTGGATGGGGTTGGGTTATTTTACTCCGTTAGTGGACTTGGGGTTGGGTCATTTTACTCTGTTAGTGGACTTGGGGTTGGGTCATTTTACTCCGTTAGTGGACTTGGGGTTGGGTCATTTTATTCCGTTAGTGGATGGGGTTGGGTTATTTTACTCCATTAGGGGACTTGGGGTTGGGTCATTTTACTCTGTTAGTGGACTTGGGGTTGGGTCATTTTACTCCGTTAGTGGACTTGGGGTTGGGTCATTTTACTCCGTTAGTGGACTTGGGGTTGGGTCATTTTACTCCGTTAGTGGACTTGGGGTTGGTTAAATTTCAGACAGCATTTATTCGTCTAACATTGACAGTTGCTCGTAAATGTATTACTATGTCTTGGAAAGATGAAGCGGAGCTAAATGCAGTTCGAAAGTATAATGAGTTGGTCATGTATCTATATGGAGAAATTAACATAATTTACATAATAATTATGATTTTTTTTGTTAAGGTGTGGACACCATATATGAAGAATATGAATTTATTAATATTGAAAATTACTGAACGTTTTTGCTTATTTTTAATGCTTCCCTTTAGGGATCTTTTGTGGGAGGGGGTAGAGGATGGGTTTGTTTTACTGTTTTATTATTAGTATACTTATTCTGTAAAAGTCTGTTTATTTTTATTGAAAAAATACTAAATAAAGTTTAAAAAAAATAGGCCAATTTCGTGATTGAATATGGACTATAACATACCAGCCAAAGCTTTGGTAAACAGATTGGCAAAATTTTTGCAAAAATTGATAAATAAGGACCACAAAGGATTTGTAAAGGAAAAGCAATCAGCAGATAATGTAACAAGGTTGCTTAGTATAATTCATTTGGCTCAGAAAAAAAGGTGAATTAAGTTTGGCAGTTGCCTTGGACACAGAAAAGGCCTTTGATAGATTGGAGTGGGATTTCTTTAAATTTAAAGTACTGGAGAAATTTGGATTAGGTCAAAATTTTATAAATTGGATTCGAGCCCTATATAATGAACCTAGAGCCTGAGTTGTGATGAATGATTAAGCATCTCCAGCATTCTCACCATCTAGATCTAGCAGAGAAGGATGGCCACTATCTTTGGCTCTTTTTGTATTGGCTATAGAACCTTTGGCAGAAATTTTTCGATGGGATCCAGACATTAAGGGATTCAGGGTTGACAAAGATGAGCATAAGAGATTAGTTTGTTTGCAGATGATGTATCAATATATCTCATAGAACAGAAAACTTCTTTGCAAAAATTGCATTTACACTGGTATACTAAGGAAGGGTTTATGGGTATAAAACAAATTGGGATAAGAGTGAGATTATGCTGTTAATTAATGGAGATTATACAAATTGTCAAAGAAATATGCAATATAGATGGCTGAAGAATGGGATTAAGTATTTGGGGATCAAAATTGATAATGACCTGAAAAAATTGTATAAAATGACCTACCTCCCCTTGCTTAAAAACATTGATGAAGACTTAAATAAATGGATAACTCTTCCGATAACTTTAATCAGAAGAATTGACTGTATTAAAAGGAATATATTTCCGCACATACAGTGCCTCTTTTAGACTCTTCCAATACCACTATCACAGAAGTTTTTTTCAATATTTGAATAAGTTAATTAGGAAGTTTCTTTAGGAAGGTAAGTTAGACAGAGTCTCCATGGAAGCATCAACTTTGGACTATCCTATGGGAGGGCTACAACTCCCAAATTTTAAATATTACTATTGGGTGGCACAGATGAAATTTGTCACTTCCCTCTTTGATGGAAGTGATGAGCCTTCATGGGTGGAAATTGAACTGCATGAAGTTGGGGAGAGAATAGCAAAACATCTTATATATAAATGGGACACTAAGTCTATTTCTGGTGGAAAGGAGGCACCTTTAACAAAGCATCTTTTGAATATTTGGTATAAATTGAATAATTTAATTGGATCAAAAGGAAAAATATCTCCAAAAATGCCCTTGATTCAAAATAGATTTATTCCTTTAACAGTGGATGATAAAATTCTACATATATGGTCGCGTAAAGAGATGTGGAGGATTAATATCTACAAGAGCAACTAATGTTTGAACAGTTACAAGATAAATATAATATTCTTAATAATATAATCTCTGTTACTTTCAATTAAGAGCTCTTTTCAGAGATGAATTAGGACCGACCATGATGTTGCCAGAGTTCTGATTTGAAAGGGGATCATAATAAAGTTTATATCAATAATATATTCCTTACTTCAGTCAGGAATTCCTAAGCAAAAGTTATATAAATCAAAACAAAGATGGGAATCAAACTTTGATATTAGTATTGGTGATAAGACCTGGTCTGATTTATGTCAAGGCTGTTTGACCAATACAATTAATGTAAAATATAGATTGATGCAATATAACTTTTTGCATCAGCTATATCTTCCCCCGCAGAAATTACATAAATTAAATTCCAATATATCAGAGATGTTTTAGATATGGTGAAGAAACAGTATTACGAGCTCCCATTTTAGTAAAATGGGATTATCGCTGTAAGACAGGAGGGAATGAATGGTCACAGTTAACATTTAACTTTTCACAAAAGCACAACACAAGTCACAGCCCAGTGATAATTCAATACATTGGAAGAACTGAGGGAAGGTTTGTCACTGTCTGTTCCAGAATTCGATACATTTGCAAAGACATTGTGATTTTGCAAAGGGGAGAAGAGAAGAGAAAGGAGCTTTTTGAAGCAGCTCTTGTGGCCATTCTGCGGAATTCAGAGCAAAGCAGGTTCCGTGAATGACGGGGGCTTTTCGGTGCATTGACCTGGGCCAGGAATGTCATTTTGGGATGCAAAGTGCTTCATTTTGATTGTGACTAACAGTGGAGGTCACTGGGAGAGATGGCTTCATTTTAAGTGTGACTAGCAGTGAAGATACTTGGAGAGCCAAGGTCTTGGAAGCTTCATGGAGGCCGCCCAGTTTGAGTCTTGCCCACAAAAGGACCAGGAGTGTTATAACTCAGCTCGAGTGGATGGAAATTTCTTCAAAGGCAACGTAAGAAGAATTGGTGAGTCTGAAGAAGTTACAACTCCAATCTTCCCATCAGTTCATCATTAATTCTGGGCATCAAATTTCAAAGGACTACACTTCAACACTGAATTTAAAATCTGAACTTTGAAGTAACTTTCTAGATTTTGGCCTGGACTGTAATGGTTTGGGTATCTCTCTCTCTCTCTCTCTCTCTCTCTCTCTCTCACACACACACACACACACACACGCACACACACACACACACTAGTACATTTGTGCATAGTTGGGGATTGATTTAGCATTAAGGATAGTTTCAGAGTTAAGATTATAGTTTAAGAGTTAGAAATAAAATTAGTGTTTAAAAATTAAACACTGTCTGGTTCACTGTCTATTGTTGCATGTTATGCGCGGTTCATAACAACAGGAACCTTTTTAAATTCCACCTGGTCGTGTTCTAAAGTGAATCTCTTTTAGGAAAGTTTAAGAATTTTATTAAATCAGATTATTGGGAAACAATTAGTGCAAAGTCCAGAATTGTTTCTCCAAGGAAATACTGTGGACATAAAATCTTAAATAAAACTGTCCAAGTTTCGATTAGAATTCCTTAAAATAGCATTGGTGGCAGCCAGGAAATATGTTGTGGTTTCTTGGAAGTTTGATTCCCCTCTGGACATAGCCTGATGGAATACGGAAATGCATATTTGTGTTCCCCTGGAGAAAATTACTGACAACTTCAGGAAGAAGTATGTTTTTTTTTTCAGATATGGCAGCCATACTTGCAGAACGCAGGGTTGAATATTTAGGGACAATTATTCTGTCCCTGAGTTCTACGTCCTGGTCTTTCCCCTAGGTAAGGAAAGGAATTAGATCCTACGAACTGGACACCAGATCCCGGCAATTCCTTCTCTCTTTTTTTTCTTTCTTGCTTCTCTGTTTTTCTTTTGTCGTACCTATCTTCTCTTTTGTTCTATTCTCTGCTTTGGGGCTTTGTTTGAGGTGGATGGGGCTACTTGAAGATATGGACAACTTGTATCATTGATCTTTTTTTTTCATTTCAATTCATGTATCTAAGTAATGATTGTTTCTTGATGCATGTTGTCTACAAAACAAAATTAAAGCATTCAAAAAGAAAGAAGCTAGAAACTCTAGGCATCTGGACCCCCCTCTCCAACTGGATCCTTGACTTGCTCATTGGAAGACCACAGTCAGTATGATTAGAAACAACATGTCCCCCTCACTGATCATCAACACAGGCGCACCTCAAGGATGAGTGCTACGCCCACTGCTCTACTCATTATACGCCCATGACTGAGTGGTCAGGCACAATTCCAATACTATCTACAAGTTTGCCGATGACACTACAGTGTTGACAGAATCACAAACGGCACTGAGGAAGTGTACAGGAGGGAGATAGATCAGATCATTGAATGGTGTAATGTCAACAACCTTGCACTCAATGTCAGCAAAACCAAGGAGATGATTGTGGACTTCAGGAGGAAGTCAGGAGAACATGACCCAGTCCTCATCAAGGGCTCAGTCGTGGAAAGGGTCAAGAACTTCAAATTCCTGGGTGTCAACTTCTCCGAGGATATGTCCTGGAGCCTCCATCTTGATGCAATCACAACAAAGGCTTGCCAGCGCCTATACTTTATGAGGTATCTGAGGAGATTCAATATGTCACTGGAAACTTCTTGTGAACTTCTACAGGTGTAACATGAAGAGCATTCTGGTGGGTTGCATCACTGCCTGGTATGGAGGTGCCAACTCTCTGGTCAAGAATAAACTCCAGAGGGTTGTTAACTCGGCCTGTGACATCACAGGCCCCAGACTTCACTCCATCGAGAGGACATCTACATGTGGCGGTGTCTTAAAAAAGCAGCTTCTATCCTCAAAGACCCCCCCACTACCCAGGCCATGCCCTCTTTACTCTGCTACCATCAGGTAAAAGGTACAGGAGCCTAAAGACGAGCACTCAGTGGCACAAGGACGGCTTCTTCCCCGCTGCCATCAGATTCCTGAATTATTAATGAACCACAGACACTGCCTTACTTTTCATGCACTATTATTTAAATTTTTTATAGTAATGTTTAAGATGGCTCACAACATTTTGCTGGAAAACAATGGAATTTCATGACTTCTTCATGATAATAAATCCTGATTCTGAAACAGTTGGGCCACCGGGATATGGTGCACTGATTAATGGAATCAGCATGATCACTTCAGCTTCTCACTTCTGCTCGAACCCTATTCATGTGCCCATAGCTTCAGGTTAGGCAGGTCGCCACTGCAGGAGAGTTGAACCCAGTGCTGTGAGCCCATGTAAATGGACAAAGGTCAGACGTAGGCACCACAACTGATTGCAATGTACAAAATTACTGGAGGAACGCAGCAGATCACGCAGCATCCATTGGAAACACTAGTGGAAAGATAGCGTAACATTTGGCACAATGCTGTTAGAGTGCTAGCGATCGAGACTGGGGTTTGAATCCTGCGCTGTCTGTAAGGAGTTTGTACGTTCTCTCTGTGTCTGCGTGGGTTTCCTCCAGGGGGTCCAGTTTCCTCCCTTCATTCGCAACATATCGGGGTGGTAGGTCAATTGGGTGGAATTGGGCAGTGTGGGCTCATGGGCTGTGCTGCATGTCTAAATTTAACATTTAAGAAACTGATTGTTCTCCAGTCTATTGCACAATCAGAAGCTCATGGTGGACTCCTGATGGTTGCTCCTGTTGAATTAAGCAGTGTTCATAGAAAACCAAGCCTGGAATATATCAGGCTGCTTGGTTTCCAATTACATCAGGTATGACCTTTAATGTGGTGCCGTCACCAAAATTAAAAGATCTGCATTGGCACTCTTGAAATACAGAAAACTAGCCAAGGGAGACTGTGCACTAATCCCGCAGGCTTTCGTCTGTTAAATTTAATGAGTGGAAAATCATGTAATTTCCTGATCCCCATTCCAGCCTGTTCTGGGAGCACTGAAGGGGAAATTTCCCCATCGATACTCGGGTTTCGATATTCGCACTGACTGCCAGAGTTTGAGAAAAAAATACAGCTTGGTCTGTGTGACCTCTGTGAAGTGGAAAGTGTGAGAATGATGAATGTAGAAAGGCCTGACACCAATGGGCATTTTGGTAAAATCTAGTTGGTCTTTGAGGACAGAATGAAGGAACAGGAAGGAATACGTTTGGGGGATATTTAAGGCCCCCGCAGTGAAGGGTAATTTGCAATGCAAACAGTGGTTGTTCAGAATTGTTTCGTTTAAAAGTAAATGATACCATCAAAGTTACGTTGATATTAATTGTGGAAAACAAAAGTAAGGAAGCAATGTTGAATGGTCACAGGGCTTTATTTTAGATTGAATTTTAAGTATTTTGCAGAGTTTTAGTAAATTCATGATTCATGGATTTAAAAATGATGGAAAATGCATCAAATCAAAGCTGAAGAAATTGCCTTTATACAAATCTTTTCACATACTCAAGACCTCCAAAGAGTTTCATTGCTTTTGAAGTCATCACAATTATACACATAAAAATACAGGAATGATTGCGGTTATTCTTGAATACAATTTTGTAAAGTTGAGGAGGTTAATAAGGACATCTGCTGGGGTCAAGTGCAACACATGAAGGAGTTGGGGAAACTCAGCAGGTCACACAGCTGAAAATTAGGCAGGTGTCTATATGAAAAGTGGTGGCGGGGGTGGGGGGTGGAGGGGAATTGAAAAGGGATGATACGATGGGTGAAGAGAGGTAAAAGGAAAAGAAGCTGTGTTGAAAATCTGACGGACGCTTGAATAAAGAAATTTGACTCACATAAGTGATGGAGGCAGTGACAAAGTTAAATGATGACAAACACTTCAGCTGATCACCAAAGTGTTCACAAGTGAATATAAACATCAGATATTGGTCCAGGAGCCGGCCATCTGGCCCATTGAGCCTTCTCCACCACCCAATAAGGTCATGGCTGATGTGGTCATAGACAGCTCAACCTACCTGCCTTTTTCCCATAACTCTTAATTCCTGGACTGTTCAGATATCCACCAAACTCTGTCTTAAGTATATTTAATTAAGTCATGCAAAACATGGAGGACCATGCTCTGCTGACCATTGACAGCTCCACAGTTGAGGTCGTCAAGAGTATAAAGTTCCTCAGGGTGTACTTGGCGGAGAATCTCACCTGATCCCTTAACAACAGCTCCATAGCTAAGAAAGCCCAGCAGTGCCTTTACTTCCTGTGAAAGCTGAGGAAAGTCCATCTCTCACCCTCCATCCTCACTACATTCTACAGAGGATGTATCAAGAGCATCCTGTGCAACTGCATCACCGCCTGGTTTGGAAGCTGTACTTCCTCAGACCGCAAGATCCTGCAAAGGATAGTGGAGTCAGTGGAAAAGATCACTGGGTGCTCTCTTCCTACCATGAAGAACATCTATGACACTCGATGCAGGTGAAAGGCAATAAACATTTTGAAGGGCTCCACACACCCCTCACGTAAACTCCCTTCTTCTATCTGGTAGGAGGTACCATAGTACTTGGGCAAGAGCTTTTCCCCCCCAGGTCATCAGACTCCTGAACTCCCAAAACATTTGGGGATTGAGTAGAGTAGAATGCTAATATATAAGTCTTAATATTTTAAATGTGTTTAACTTCTATTCCAACTTATATTTATGTAAATATGCCCCATGGTCCTGGAGAAATACTATCTCATCTTTACTGTGCGAGCATGGTATGAAAAGATGCTGGGAAGTGTCTGAACAAAAGGGTGGGGGGTGGGAAGGGTGTGGCAATGGCAAGAGATGATGGGTGGAGAAAGGAGGGAGGGGACAGCAGCAGAGAGGAGGAGGAGGGATGGTAGGGCTGTGTGGGTGAAAGTACTGGAAGGACAGGAAACGGAGGAGGAGGAAGAAAAAATGAGCAGGTTTAATGAAAAACAGCGAAGTCAATGTTCATGCCATGTGGTTGGAGTGTGCCCAGATGGAAAAATAAGGTGTTGCTCCTCCAATTTGTGGGTAGTCAGGTTGGGACAGTACATAAGGCCATGGACAGACATGTGAGTGCGGGAATGTGACTTGGAATTGAAATGGTTGGCCACTGGGAGGCCACTGTGGTTGCAAATGGAGAGGAGGTGTTGAGTGAAGTGATCTCCCAATGTGTGACCAGACTCTCCGATGTAGAGAAGGCCACAAAGGCAGCACTGGATGCAGTAGCTACGTCTTGTGGATGTACAAGTGAAGTGTTACTTCACATGAAAGACCTGTTTGGGTCCCCAGGCTGTGGTGAAGGAGGAGGTGTGGGTGCTGCCTTCTCCTTTCATGTCTTTCTAGTTCCTCCACCCACCGAGCCATCCCTCCTCCCCCTCAGTGCTGTCCCCTCCCTCCTTGCCTTGCCACCCCCCTCTTACCCTTTTGTTCAGATGCCTGCTGGCACTTTCTCATACTTTGATGAAGGGATCAAGCCTGGAACATCAGTTATGTATCTCTGCGCTTGCAACATAAAGGACACTCCAGCATTTTGTATTTTTACAGTTCTCTAAGTATCGTCTCACCAATGTTAATGCTTATGCAATTGCATTATAATATTCCACCCTTCGTTCTCAGCACCTACCAATGAAGGCCACCTTCTTCCCCACATTGTCAACCTGTCTTACGACTTTCTGGTAACAATGCACCTATTCCCCTCTCTGTTCTACAGCACTCTTCAAGGTCTAACCATTTAATGTTTCAGGTCTGCCCCAATCTGGAGAAAGGTGAAAAATTTCACCATTTACTGTGGAGGTTTTGAATTGAAGAGTCAAATCATCTTTCTCCCCTACTTTGGTCCTGGTTGGACCATGCTCTCTGCAGTGAAGGTTCACCAGATCGACTGCTGGGATAGGAGAGTATATCCTGAGAGGTGAGATTAAGACCCTAGACCAAAAGAGATAGGAGCAGAATTAGATTGATCGACCTATTAAGCATGTTCTTCCTTTTGAATCACGGCTGACGTATTCATCCTTAAAATACAGTTCTCTTGCCATAACCTTCAACAACCTGATCAACCTCTGCTTTCTACCCAATGGCTTGGCCTCCACAGCTTTCTGTTGCAACAGATTTCACAGATTCACCATTCTCTGACTAGAAATTTCTCCTCATCTCTATTGATGGCTCTATTGTTGAGGTCATCGATTATCAAATTCCTCGGGGTGCACTTGGTGGAGAATCTCACCTGGTCCCTTAACACCAAGAAAGCCCAGCAGTGCCTCTACTTCCTGTGAATGCTGAGGAAAGTCCATCTCCCACCCTCCATCCTCAGTACATTCTACCGAGGATGTATCAAGAGCATCCTGTGCAACTGCATCACCGCCTGGTTTGAAAGCTGTACCACCTCGGACCGCAAGATCCTGTAGAGGATAGTGAAGTCAGTGGAAAAGGTCACTGGGGACTTTCTTCCTACCATGAAGGACATCGACAACACTCGATGCAGGCGAAAGGCAATAAGCATTGTGAAGGACTCCACACACCCCTCATGTAAACTGCCATTTGGTAGGAGGTACCATAGCACTTGGGCCCTTATGTCTAGAGTGGGAAACAATTCCCCCCCACCCCCCCACCCCCCCACCCCCCCAAGCTATCAGGCTCCTTAATTCCCAGAACAGATGTGGATAATATACCGTGGACTTTTACTGTCTACATCTTAATATTTTAGTGTTTACATTCTAACTCATATTTATGTAAATATGCTCTGTGGTCCTGGAGAAACACTATCTCATCTTTACCATGTGAGCATGGGATGAACGATAAATAAAGGTGACTTGACTTGACTTCCTTTTATTCTGAGACTGTCCCTTCTGGACATGGACTCTCCCATGAATGAAAACATCTTTCTTCACATCCACTCCATCCAGCTCTTTCAATATTCAGTATGTTTCGATGAGATCCCCCTTCATCCTTCTAAACCCCATTGAGTGCAGGCCCAGAGGTATCAAACGCTACTAATTCATTAACTATCTCGTCCCCAGGATTCTTCCTATAAACCTCATCTGGACTCTCTCCAACACCGGCACATCCTTCCAAATATGTTCCCATATATTGCAATAGTACCTTCTTCAACCACATCCTCCAGCAGCCTCTTCCATATACCCACCCCCTTCTGTACAAAAATAAATGACCCCTCACCTTAAACCCATGTCCTCTGGTTACTGATTCTCCTGCGCTGGGCAAGAGGCTCACTGCATTCAACCAATCTATTCTTCTCATGATTTTATAGACTTCTATGTGATTACTCCTTATCCTCCAAAGCTCCTTGGCCTGCTCAACCTTTCTGTAGCCTCAGACAACGCTCTTCACTACATACAAAAATATTTGTGTCATCAGAAAAGTTACTCTTGAAACCTCCTGCATTTGTATCCAATGCTGTCAATGCATGTTCTCAATGTTGAAAGTTCCACCAATAACCCTTGTGGTCCATCACTTGTCTCTCAGGATGCATGTACTGATTTGGAATAGTTTAGACTTCATCACCCCCTTTGGTTTCTCAGTATCCTGTTATCGATGAGGATGTGTTCGTTATCCTTTCTCGCAAATGTTGGGTTTTTCAGTTAGTTCTGGAGAAACTCAGCAGGACACACAGCATCCATGGAAGTTGATGCCTGTATAAAAAGGTGGGGAGAGAGGGGGAAGGGTAAGGAGCAGGGAGAGAGGGACTAACAGGTAAGAAGATAGAAGTGGGGGGTGTGGTTTAAGAGAAAAAGGCTGAGGAGAAAGGGTAGAGGGTAGCTCTGATGGAAGGAAACAGTTGGTGGGCTAGGGGAAAGTAGATTTAGGGGTAGGGAGAAAGTGAGAGCATGGGAGCGGTTAACAAACTGATTTTGAGGCAGTCTGGTTGGAGACTGGTTGTTCCTCCAATTTCTGGGTGGCCTCGGTTTGGCAGTGGACAGACATGGTGGCCACGTCTGGTAATGTGTGGTGTAACTAAAGTGGTTGTCCTTGTTGTTGCAGTAGACAGAGCAGAGGTGCTCAATGAAATGATCCCCGATGCAGAGGAGGCCACATTGGGAGCACCAACTGCAGTAAATGACCCACCCCCTCGCAGATTCACAAGTGACGTGTTGCTTCACTTTTAAGGGGGGGGGGTGGGGTTTGAAGCCCTGAATAGTTGTGCAGGTGTGGGCACAGGTGCACCACTTCACAGGGGTAGGGGATGATTATTGTGAAGGGATGAATTATTGTGAAGGGATGAAGGAGTGAGTCGTAGTTTTCGGTTACATATTTTGCAAACTTTACTACTGCAAACATATTCCCTCATACCCTTTTGCTTTTTCATGAATAAGATCAGGATTTAAGTGCTGTCAAATTAGGTTCCTTTCATCTTCAGAAATCTTACATGGCGCTTCTGTGTGGTTGTTTCTATCTCATTGAAAGTTTTCTTGATTCCTCTTTCATGAAGAAAAGAACATCCCTGCAGGCTGTGTCACAGCGATTGTGTTTTAACTGGGCTTCACTCTGAGTGCCAATGGGAGCTCTTGAGGTTCTATCGAAATCTGGCATCTCACATCAGTCTTGCCAACTGTTGGGATGCAATTGAAGGAAACCTTTGAGGTCAGGTATAAAAACGCTTTCAGCTGGGACTTCAAGGCGTCTCTGACCATTTGGGATATCTTCCAGTTGTCTTTTAAAAGGAGGCTTGTGTCCTGTGGCATCTGGCCTGGTACATATAGCAGCACGATATTTAAATCACAGACCAGGGTTAGAAATCTGGGCAGGTACATTAGATTTATGAGTTTGAATCCCACCATGACAGCTGGGCATTTACATTCAAGTAACTAAATAAGCTGTTGGTCCGTGATTGTTATTCAGGGGAGGAAGTCTGACATCTGTACCCTGCCTGGATTATGTGTGATAGCAGACAAATATGGTGCGTTTGATTCTCACACTTGTTGCAATGGATGGCAGAGAAACAGCCCTTTTGTCAGAGAAGATTGGCAAAGTTGTGAAACTCACCTCTCTAAACTTATTGTCAAGATTCAAAGTTCAACATTCAAGATTCTTTTATTGTCAAACATTTAAACAGATGTAATATTACATGAAATTTCATTCAAATTGCTGTAAGGCAGACAAAGATCCACCATCAGCAGGAATTGCCCAACACCCCTTACATTCAGAGAAAGAGAAAGAAAAGAGACTTCCTAGAGAGTCGCTGAGTGTCCGTGGATGTATCTCCAGCTCTCCCAGAGCCTCCACAGACCAAATCATCGGTAACCTGAGCTTCAGATTGTGATGCGCTGTGGTGCAAACCTCAAGAAGACAGAGTTTAATCAGCTTAAAGTTGAACACCAGGTCTCTGTAGCCTCTGGTTCCATGTGTCTGACTGATATAGGAAGGGGCTAGCTCGAGTCTTTATGTGGGCTGGTAATTATCAGCCGGCAGGTGGGCCCAGCCTCTCAGATTGCCTACCTGCAGGTACGGTTGCCCCCTGCAGTCGGCCGGTAGGAGTGCAGCCAGTGTAGTGGTTGTATCACCACACAGATCCAAAACTCTAACATGATCAGGAAGCCACTCAGGAGCCCCTCCACCCTTAGCACCCTCTCGTATCCCAGTTTCGATACCTGGTACCCCTTCAGCCAGTGTCAGGTCAGTCCCCAGTAGTCCATAGCCTGATGTGAGTCCTTCCACCCACAAGACAGCAGCAACTAGTAGCCTGTATGGGTTTCTCGCCTTAAGTTGCGCACACAGCCTGTGTGTTCTTCAGCTGCGGAGCCCCACTGGTCTGCTACTGTGGTCACTGTCCCATTGGGGTTGTCTCCTCTGCTTCTCCATCTCAAATGGGGGAGGGGGTGGGATGTTCACCCTGTTTTCTGGTGCACTGAACCACTCCTCATTCCCCACAGTCTGGAACCCCTTCAGGCCACTGTCAACCCATGCACCGGCATTTTGGGCCCAGAGTCCGCGGTCGCAAGATTTTAAAGTAAAACATTGTCACTGACAGCTCCTTTAACAGGCAGTTGAAAGCCTGTATGGAGCTGTGATTAGTAGACCTGGGCGGTAAAACCATGCGGAGGAGCGCTGCGTCTCCGCTCCCTGCTCTCCCTGGATCTGTGACAGCGCCAACATCTCTACTATTGTTTTTGATGTTGTCATTTTCTTTCGTTGCCTCAGTTCCCAGTGAAACCAGACTAGATGGGCCAAAGGGTCAGTTGCTGTGTTCAAGGGCTCTATGTGCAATGCCACCTGTTTGAATATTTTGAAATTGCTGAATTTTAATGGTATCTGACAGAATGTAGAAGAAGGGAAAAGGCCACAAGTATATGATCAAGGTAAATACAGATTCTTTTGCCCAGAGTAGAGGAATCAGTAACCAGAGGACATGGGTTAAAGGGAAAGACTCCATTATTGTTACGTAATACTACATTAACATGTCACAAGCATGAAAAATTCTTTAACTTTGTCTACCATAAGGAAGACAGAGAGTCACCACATTGTCCAGCGCTCCTCATCGAAATGAGGCCCCAGCGAGGGACGAGTTCACGAACCCTGGTTTACAAGGTCAGTGCTCTAACCACTGAACTATCGGAGCCTTGTGAGTTTAACGTGAAGGTTGGGGGGGGGTGGTGAGAGTTTTTACAGGAACTTCAGAGGTGTCATTTTTATATAAAGGGTGGTGGGTGTATGGAAAGGGATGCCAAAGGAGGTGGTGGAGGCAACATTTAAGAAAAAATTGGAAAGATCTGTAGGTAGGATGAGTTTGGAGAGATATGGGCCAGACACAGGCAAGTGGGACTAATGTGCTTGGGACATTTTGGCCGGGGTGAGCAAGTTGGGCTGAAAACCCTGTCTCCACTTTGCCTCTGTTCCCCAGGACACCCAAACCAGATCAGAGAAATGGGCAGCCCTTGCTCCCAATTCTAAGATCTCCTGATCATTTTGAAATTTTAGAGGGTTAAGCCAAAACTAACATCTATCCATTCCAAGGAGCTACTTGCACACCATCTGTTGACTAGGTTTCTCTGGGATTGTTCTATGGTTATTTTGGCCGTTTCTTCAACATGCACACACCTGTTCAGTTTATTACAACTTTAAGTCACATCTTGCCTTCTTGAATCACAGGATATTGTAAACTCTGGATGTGCTTGGATAAATTAGCTGTATCGATTTCATTCAGCAGACCTGCATGAGTAATCTCTGCCTGCTTTAACTTTTAATGTGTTGGATGAAACACTGGTGAGTGCCACAGACCTGCTTCCAAAGATCATTTCAAAGTTGAAGCAACCCTTTGATGTCTGCACTGGCGTCACTAGGGGGTGCGGACCTCACCGGGTGACACCAACATGACTGTCTATAAAATTGTTGTGCATTGATTCAGCACAAAGTTATTATTTTTTCTTTAAATATCCCTGTAGTTCGTTATAATAACAAAGGCATTTTTGTAAGCCCAGCTTACATGTATCAAAATACCTACAGGGCTAAAATTCAATGCTGATTTACTTTTGCGCTCCAGTCAGAGCTGTCATTGTTACCCAACTGAATCGCCGTGGTTTCGTCTGCATGCGCTACAAGCACGTGCTGTTGTTTTCGTTGTTGCTGGTGTTTTTATAGTGGCTGCTTTTGTCAGGTTTTCTGGTGTTTTAGCAATAATATTGTGGTCATTAGTATTTGTGAACCGATATCAATATGAGGTAGTAATTAAAGGAAAAGAAGGATCTCATGTAACAATAAAGTTTAATGTTAAAATCAATGTAATTTTGATGTACTTCTTAAACATTTTTATTTCAAATTCTAATGTTTTCTTACTGAATTTTCACCTTAACCACATGAAACGATGTAAATGTGTGTATGATATTGTAATTGAAAGAGTGTAGCTGACTGCTACAAAGAAACACATATACTGACCATGTGGGAGGTTCAGCTCTGAGATTTATTGAGGCTGGAAAGGTTCCTTTTATCCAGTTGGAGTTCCCGCCGTTTGTTTGATTGGCTGACATCAACTGCATGAATATCAATAGTGGGCGGGAACATTCTTGCATGTGAATACCCTTCTTCCCCAGCTTGTTAGCTGAGCAGCTTGGCCAGCGCCATTTTAGGGCTGTTGGCCTTGTACTGCTCCAGCTTTCAACCGCACTGGTTTGTTGTGTTAAGGGGTGTGTTACAGTGTGTTATGCTGCTATTTATTACAGTG
This sequence comes from Narcine bancroftii, assembly GCF_036971445.1. NCBI lineage: Eukaryota > Metazoa > Chordata > Chondrichthyes > Torpediniformes > Narcinidae > Narcine > Narcine bancroftii. The sequence goes on along the minus strand of NC_091479.1, from coordinate 59,836,653 downwards.
CGCGCCGTGTAATGTGGCGGGCCACCACAAGGGGTTTATCTCACTACTATTGCCATTACATTCAATGATATATGGGGATTACGATTTACGGGTAACATTAGTACAATAAAATATTACAAAGGATTCTGTATGGTCTGGTACGGGAGGAGGTCCATGGTTGGGGGGGTGGTGACACCATGGACCTCCTCCCGTACTGGGTGATGTCATGATAATGAATATGTATGAGATGTACCGGAAGTCACGTGGTATAAGAGAGAGAGATAAGAACACAAGCAGGAGAACAAAGGAAACGGGAAAATAAAAAGCCACTGGGAAGTTTACCTGATAAAACTTGTATTTAATGTTTCATTAACTTCACGTTTCGGGCCACAAATGTGACATTGGCGACGAGGATGAAAGAAGCTTGAAGAAAATTAAAGACTAAACAAGATTACAGAGGATTACAGACAACTTCAAGGTGATAAGAATTTTCTCTTTGACTCAGTACTTTTGGGGCTGGAATATTTCCTCATGGCTGGTGCAGACAGTGACTTTCTAACACATAGTGGAATTGCTCATTTTGACCCAACGGGTGATGCAAGCACTGTACGTGTGAAGTGGAAGGCATGGCTGGAAGAATTTGAATCCTACACCGACAGTCGTGGCCTATTTCTAGATACCGGTACAGTTGAACAAAAAGCGCAGAGAAGGGCGTTACTTTTCACTGCAGGACCCTCAGTTCGGGAAACATTTAAGACACTTTTAAATACTGGAAGAAAAGATGAGTACCGGAAAGCAGTAGATGCATTAAATGCACACTATGTAGTGACACCGAATGCTACATTTCAACGCCATTTGTTTCGGTGAACGAGACAAGAAGATGGCCAGACAATTGCTCAGTACGTGACGAGACTACGCCAGCTAGCTGTTGGATGCAATTACATGCCAGCTGATTTGGACAACCAATTATTGGATCAAGTCGTACAGCACTGCAGATCAGATAAACTCAGAAGACGTCTACTGGAAAGAGGGAGTAAGTTGGAACTCACTGATGCTTTAACCATTGCTGCTGCATTAGAGGCTGTTGAAGGGCAATTTCATACCATGACCCTGAAAGACAACTCAAGCCAGCAAATTAAGAGGCTCTCACATCGCCATAATCAGCCAAGATATTCGTCGACACAGGACGTGGAGTGTTATCGATGTGGAAACCAAGGTCACTTTGGAAAAGACCCATATTGCCCGGCCAAAGGGGAAGTTTGCAGAAAGTGTGGAGGTAAGGACCACTTTGCAAAGAAGTGCAAAAGCAAGTCCAATGCAGACCAGAAGAGGAAGAGTACAACTTCCAAAGGCAAAGCCTGGGGGAAAGGAAAGTATCCTGGAAAGAAAGATACCATTCACCAGATAGACGGTGACGATGATGATACCCAGGAGGAACAGAGTTGTTACCAATTTACGTTGAATGAAGTACATCATGAGAAGGTCCCAGTGATCATTGGTGGAGTGACAGTTCAGGTCATTGTAGACTCAGGCAGTGACAGTAATGTGATTGATCGACATTTATGGGAGAAGTTGAAAAGGAAAAAGATCATCTGTACCTCAAAGAAGTGTTCCAAGAAACTGTATCCATACACAGCAACCAAGCCATTGCAGACCATTGGATGTTTTACTGCAACTGTTGAAGCTGGAGATAAGTACACCAAAGCAGAGTTTATGGTCATAGAAGAGAGGGGAGAACCATTGCTGAGTAGAAGAAGCGCAAGACCTGGCAATACTTCATATTGGAGCTTGTGTCAATTCAATTCAGTCATACGAGGATATGAAGCAAGAATTCCCCGCAGTCTTCCAAGGAGTAGGAAAGCTGAAAGGTCGACAATTGAAGCTAGCGGTAGATGAAATGGTCAAACCCAAGGCGCAACCAGTGCGCAGAACTCCGTTTGGACTTCGTGGGAAAGTCGAAGCCAAGATTAAAGAATTGATCGAACAAGACATTATTGAACTGGTGGAACATTCGATACAATGGGTCAGTCCCGTAGTGATTGTGCCCAAACCAAAGGGTGACATAAGACTATGTGTTGACATGAGAATGGCCAATGAAGCTATAATTAGAGAACGACACCCTATACCAACAGTGGAGGAAATACTTCAAGAACTAACTACCAGTAAGATATTCTCAAAAATTTATCTGAAGTGGGGCTATCATCAATTAGAGCTGGATCCAGGTTCCCGAGATGTAACTACATTTGTGACTCACTGTGGATTGTATCGTTACAAGAGACTATCATTTGGAATTAATGCAGCTTCGGAGATCTACCAGTATGAAATCCATCGAGTGATTCAAGGCATTCCTGGAGTTTCCAACATTTCTGACGACATCATAGTCCATGCACCAACGAAGGAAGAGCATGACAAACGGTTGAGGTGTGTACTATCTAGACTACAGGAGGCAGGCCTTACCGTGAATGGAAACAAGTGCCAGTTCGGTGTGTCAGAAATGGACTTCATGGGACACAGACTTACACGGGAAGGACTAAACCCTGCAGAGGCCAAGGTGAAAGCTATTGAAGAGGCACGTGCACCTCAGAACGCAACAGAGGTGAGGAGTTTCCTGGGATTGGTCAATTGTTGTGCAAAGTTCATTCCTAATTTCGCTACAGTGGCAGAACCACTAAGGAGTACCATTTCATTTTGGATCTGAGCAGAAGAAAGCGTTCACAGCGCTGAAGCAAAGCCTGACAGATGCAAAAACTCTTGGATATTACGATCCGGCGGCATCAACCAAAGTCATAGCGGATGCCAGCCAGGTTGGTTTAGGAGCCGTGTTGGTCCAGATGCATGATGGAGGACCAAGAATCATTGCCTATGCCAGCAAATCGTTATCAGATGTGGAAAGAAGATACTCTCAGACAGAGAAAGAAGCACTCGGACTTGTATGGGCCTGTGAGAGGTTCCATGCATATTTATACGGCATTGAATTTGAACTCATCACAGATCATAAGCCATTAGAGGTGATCTATGCACCTAGATCCAAACCATGTGCCAGAATAGAGAGATGGGTACTCAGACTACAACCCTACAAATATAAAGTAATCTACATTGCAGGGAAAGCAAACATTGCTGATCCGCTGTCCAGATTGGTGAAGGATTGAGGTCCACAATCCAAGTCAGAATTGGGAACAGAAACAGAGAGCTTTGTACGCTTCGTAGCTATTCAGGCGACACCGAAAGCTGTGACTACGAAGGAAGTCGAGAGAGAATCCGAACGTGATCCAGAACTCATGGAAGTAAGAGAATGCATACAGAGTGGACAATGGGACAAGTGTACTCACAAGGCTTACATTCCCATTAGAGATGAACTTTGTTGCATCGGACAGTGTGTATTAAGAGGTTGCAGATTGGTGATACCGCAAAGATTGAGACCGAAGATCGTATCCTTAGCGCATGAAGGACACCTAGGTATTGTTGGTACCAAGCAAAACCTCAGAACCAAGGTATGGTGGCCAGGTTGTGATAAAGACGCAGAGAAATTTGTTAAAACTTGTCACGGATGTCAAATCACAAGTAGGAGTAATCCGCCAGAACCGATCCGGAGTACGCAACTTCCGACAGGAACATGGATCGACGTAGCTGTTGATTTTCTTGGACCTTTACCGACGGGTGAATCAATTATGGTAGTGATAGATTACTACAGCAGATACTATGAGTACGTGGTGTTGAAGTCCACAACCACTGAAAAAACAATACAAGCGTTAGCAGAGATATTCGCAAGATATGGATTACCTGTTACATTATACTCTGACAATGGTCCACAATTCGTTTCAGAGACATTTGCAGAATACATGAGGACCACAGGTATCCACCATCATAAAGTAACTCCGAAATGGCCGCAAGCCAACGGGGAAGTAGAGAGACAAAATCAGTCCATTGAAAAACGATTGAGGATTGCACATGCAGAAGGACAAAATTGGTGAGAAGCATTGCTATCTTATGTGGCTGTCTATCGAGCAACGCCTCATGCAACCACTGGAAAAAGTCCTGCAGAAGCATTTTTTGGGAGAAAAATCCGCACAAAAATGCCAGAAATAAAGGAAATCCGAGACGACCAGGAGATGAGGGACCACGATGCTGAAAAGAAAGGTACAGCAAAGCTGTACACAGATTCGAAACGTGGAGCCAAGTACTCGGACATAATGCCAGGAGATAATGTTCTAGTGAGGCATGAAACTGGTGGTAAGCTAGACACACCTTATTACCATCAACCCTATACTGTCGTATCCAGAAGTGGCAGTATGGTGACAGTCAAGTCTCCGACTGGAGTCCTGTATAAGAGAAATGTCTCAGGTGTAAAAAGGTACCAGTCCAGAGATACATCGAGCGAAGAGGTTGAAAGGCCAATGCGAGATGCTGAAACTGAGAGACCTGATGATGTTCCAGAGGCAGTTACCAGCACTCCTGATGAAGTGACTAGAGCGCCAGAAACACCTGAAGCCGTGGCGAGCAGTATTTCCGACGCCGAGAGTGAACAACCGAGAAGCGGCGACAATATCGCAGGCAAGCCGAAACGAAACCGGAAAGTGCCCAAACGATACGAAGACTTTGTGCCATAGTTTTAATAAGAACTTTGGGACAGTATTTTAATCTTATATCATAAAGTGCATGTATGAATGCTGTAGGAAGTAAATTTTTTGTAGTTGAGTTATAGTATTACCATTAGTTACGATGTTTGTATGTTTCCGAGGGATATTGGTAATTGAAGGTAAAGTTTATTTCTGATTAAAGGAGGGATGTCATGATAATGAATATGTATGAGATGTACCGGAAGTCACGTGGTATGAGAGAGAGAGATAAGAACACAAGCAGGAGAACAAAGGAAACGGGAAAATAAAAAGCCACTGGGAAGTTTACCTGATAAAACTTGTGTTTAATGTTTCATTAACTTCACATTTCAGGCCACAAATGTGACAGGTGACACCATTCCCAGTGATGCCACTGGATGTCGGATGTGCTAACTTCTCAATCAAGGCACTCGGCTGTTCTAGATCTGACCCGGGTGTCCAACCTTATTGCTTGCAGCATCTGATGGTTCGATCCAACCTGATTCTGGCCTGGGGATGGATACGGAAGGCAGACTGAGGTGAGTAGAGATAATTTTGAGGGAAATAGACAGAGTAAATGTAGACAGGCTTTTTCCACAGAGGGTAGGTGAGATACAAACCAGAGGACGTGGGTCAAGGGTGAAAGGGAAAAAGTTTAGGGGGAACTTCTTCACATAGAGAGTGGCAAGCTTCCAGCTGAGGTGGTGAATGTGGGGTCAATTTTAACACTTAAGAAGAATTTGGACAGGTACATGGATGGGAGAGGGATGGAGGGATTAGGCAAAAACAATGGTTTGGCACTGACTAGAAGGGCCGAAAGGGCCTGTTCCTGTGCTGTGATGTTCCGTGGTTCTACAGTCTGGACTGGGAACCTGAGGCTAAACTCTGTAGACAACCCCAGAAACCTACGAGTACTTTTAGAGACATTTGAAAAAGTTATTAAAATACAGAGAAACAAATGACATACAGGAGGGCAGCACGGTTAGAGTAGTGGATAGTGCCACACTATTACAGCTCCAGTGACCAGGGTTCAAATCTGCTACTGCCATAAGGAGTTTGCACACTCCCCATGACCACGTGGGTTGGCTCCCACATTCCAAAGACATACGGGGTACATGGGTGTAATGGCACAGCCTCGTGGGCTGGAATTACCTGTTACCATGCTGTCAGACAGCAGTGGATTTGAGTCTGGGTCACTGGTGATATAATTGTATTGCTTTAACTGCCACATTTACCCTGCCAAAATTCAATTAAAATTAAACAATCCAAGAAATGTAAAAAAAAAATCAAAGCACCAGGACTTATTTAAACAGAGATTTAAAGATCACACTTGCCTTTGCCAGAAGCCCTTAGCCGAATGAATAAGGTACACTGGCACCTAAACCCTGCACTGGCTCACTGGCTCACTGGCTCACTGGCTCACTGGAGCAGGTGTCAGCAAAAAACATCTTCAGCTCCTTGCTGTTTTGTGGTGGCTCATGAGCCCTGCAATGAAACTTAACCCCAGGAGGTGCTTGTCTGTGCTGTGCCCATCAGGTCTGTGCCCATCAGGTCTGTGCCCATCAGGTCTGTGCCCATCAGGTCTGTGCCCATCAGGTCTGTGCCCATCAGGTCTGTGCCCATCAGGTCTGTGCCCATCAGGTCTGTGCCCATCAGGTCTGTGCCCATCAGGTCTGTGCCCATCAGGTCTGTGCCCATCAGGTCTGTGCCCATCAGGTCTGTGCCCATCAGGTCTGTGCCCATCAGGTCTGTGCCCATCAGGTCTGTGCCCATCAGGTCTGTGCCCATCAGGTCTGTGCCCATCAGGTCTGTGCCCATCAGGTTGTGCTGATTATTCTGCCCACTCATTGAGCTGCACCGGGAACATCGTTGTCTGTACCCATCCCCTTCATATACCTGCCCAAATTTCTCTTTAATGTCAAAATCAAGCCCACGCTCACTACAGCTGGCAGCTCGTTCTCTACTCTCACTGCTCTCTGCACGAAGAAGTTCTCCCGAATGTTCCCTGTAAACATCCCACCTTTCGCCCTTAAACCAAGTCCTCCAGTTCCTGTCTCACATATCCTGTGGGGAGGGGGGGAGGGGGTGTGGGGAGGGGGGTGGGGAGGGGGGGGTGGGGAGGGGGGGTGGGGAGGGGGGTGGGGAGGGGGTTGGGGAGGGGGGGTAGGGGGGGTGGGGAGGAGGGGGGTGGGGAGGGGGGATGGAGAGGGGGGGTGGGGAGGGGGTGGGGAGGGGGGTGGGGAGGGGGGGTGGGGAGGGGGTGGGGAGGGGGTGGGGAGGGGGGTGGGGAGGAACCTGCTTGCATTTACTCATAATTTTGAAAGCCTTTTTCAAATCTCCCCTCATTGTCAGATGCTCCTAACCTGTTTAACCTTTTCCTGTGACTCGGGTCCCCCCAAGCTTTGGATTCTTCTCACTTGCCAAACCCACTCTTCCCCATCTACTGAGTATCAAATGTTCTGTCTCTGAATTGGCGACACGGTTGGCGTAGCGGTTAGCAATGTGGTGGTGATCAGGTCCGGACGAGGGTTCGAATCCCGCACTGTTCGTAAGGAGTTTATATGTTCTCCCCATGTCCCCAGGGGCTCGACTTTCTTTCAAAACATAGGTTTTAATTGGGTGGAAATTGCACAGCACAGACTCGTGGGCTACAATGGTCTGTTATCATGCTGTATGTATGTCTAAGTGTCTAAAAATAAAAATGAGAATCTCAGCACAAGATGGCTGACCCGGAGGAAATGCTTTGTTCTCTCTGACCTACGGAGACATGGCTCACCCCTAACTCTCTGGACTTGCCCCTCCAACCGATGAAAAGAGTTTGAAGAGCAAGCCCTCTCAAGGCCTGCAGGGAACCCTTCACATTGCTGACTCACGACCGCACTGCCAGATTCAGTTCAAATACAATGACGTTGTTTCGCATCAGATTTATTGTCGGAGGACATACATGATATCACATACAAACTTGAGATTTTTTTTCCTGCGGGCCAGGCAGAATCACCATTTATTGGTAGTGTATAAAAATTGAAGACAGAGTGTACATGTAAACAAATAAACAAATATAAACAAATGTCTGTCCAATACAGAAAGGAAGAAAAAACAATAAAGTCAGAGCCCTTAAATGAGTCCCTGATTGAGTTTGTCATTGAGGAGTCTGAAGGTGGAGGGGGAGCGGCTGTTCCATGCAAGTCTTGTGGCACCTACACCTTTTTCCTGATGGCAGCAGTGAGAACAGAGCGTGTGCAGGGTGCTGTGAATCTCTGATGATTGCTGCAGCTCTCCGACGTCAGCGTTCCCTGAAGATGTTCTCGATGGTGGAGGGTTTTCCCTGTGATGTCTTGGGCTGTGTCACTTCATCAGCAACAATGATGAGTTGGCTTACCGAGCGGAGGTTGGGAGGTGTGACAAGTGGTACGAAAACAACAATCTGAATCTCAAAGTGGACACGACAAAGCTGATGACTGTGGATTTCAGGAGGACGAAGGTCAACTATTCTCCGATACACATTGTGGTGGAGAGAGAGGAGAACACAAACTTCCTTGGTGTATATACAACGGACACCCTACCCTGGACCCTTAGTACCTCCTCATTCACTAGGAGTATTAAATAGGACTCAAAGAATAATTACTGATGCCCACTTCCATCTAGTGCGCAGTATCTTTCACCAACTACCAGCAGGAAGGAGGTACAAGAGCATCAAAATCAGGATGACCAGGCTGGGGGAATAGCTTCTTCCCACAGGTTGTGATACTGATGAACAGTGTCCTGTTACTGAGTAAATCATCCCAAAATATTTATATATATCTATTTTAAATATCTGTATGTACTGTATATGTGTGTCTGCTGTGTATTCTATGTGTATGTGAGTTCATCGTGGTCTGGAGAAATGTTGTTTTGTCTGGATGTGCATGTGCAGTAATGCACAACTATAGCAGGCACCTTGAAGCCCCAGAGAAGCTCCTCTAGGGATGTCTCCGCAACACCTTGGTTGGATCAGTGAACCATCCCCTCCCTGGGCCATCCTTCCCCACTCATCTTCAAACTGTTCCAATGTGCAAGGCCACAACCTCCACACATCTGATCACTCAATACTGCACCCCGTCCCAAGCTCTGTCACAGCAGGCAATTTCCCAGGGACCAGAACTGTTACAGCACCAGTGAACAGGACCACACCGGCTTTCAAATACCACACTCTCTGTAAGGACTTTGTACATTCTTCCCGTGTCTGTGTGGCTTTTCCCCAGGGGCTCCGGTTTCCTCCCACCAGGGTGTAGACTAATTGAGTGTAATTGGGTGCACGGACTCGTGGGGTGAAATGGCCTGTTACAGTGCTGCATATCTAAATAAATTTTAAAAAATCATGCAATGATCTTCATCCACTCAATAGGATGATGAGCCTCGTGCCAATGAAGAGCTGAGGAGATATTAGAAGTGGTCCCTCCAGCTGGCACACTCTCTGTCCTCGATGACAGAAGATATTTTGCTTTTCCGAAGTGTGGGGCTTTGGGTTGGTTGGGGTGAGGAGCTCCTGGCAGTGCCGTGGAGATACATCAAAGACAAGTTTTTAATTCAGAGAGTGGCGGGTGCCTGGAATGCATTGCCAGGAATGGTGGTGGAAGTTGGTACAATGGGGTACCCAAAAGGCACTTGAATGTAAGAAAAATAGAGAATTCTGGGTGTGAGGTAGGGACGGGTGAGATTGTTGTGGAGTAAGTTTCTATAGGCCAGAACAACATCATATTCCATACTCTAAGAAACACATTTACTCTTTTGCTTTATCATTTCCTGAACAATGCATTCCTTCACCTGAGTCCAAGTCCACTGCAGTTTTATTTCTTCACTGGAGTCGTGAACAGTTACATCAGGATTTTCAATTGGCTGCATTAACCATGTGGTTCATGGACTGGATATAACAGGCTCCAGATGATACATGCAGAGACTTCAGAAAAGCAGAAGGAAGTTTGCAGTGCGGCAGGTTGGAACTGTGACAAGTTTCAGCGAACCAGCTGAAAGTCTTGAGAATGATATGGCAGGTCGTTCAGATCTTCTGAATGCTTCCAGGATTCCAGCTTGTGCCATCGTTGATCATTTCAGTGGCACGTTGAAGTGGTGAGAAAGGATTGTCTCCCATCAGATGAAACAAACATTTAACTTTATATCCACATGAAAACTCTTGTGTATATTTTAAACCAATCCAGTATGTGAGTGAACCATGGTGAATAATTTTTGCCTAAATGATGACAGTCACGGATAACTTTTTACACAGAGGATAGTGGGCGTGTCCATTTTTAACAATTTTTAAAATTTAGACATTCAGTGCGGTTACAGGTGATTTTGGCCCACGAGCCCATGCTGCCTAGTTATACCTAATTAACTTACAACCCCTGGTATGTTTTGAATAGTGGGAGGAAACTGGAGACCCTGTGGAAAACCCACGTAGACACGGGGAAAATGAACAAACTCCTTTCAGACACCGAGACATTCGAACTCCAGTCCTGGTCACTGGCGTGTTGTGCTCACCGCTATGATAACCGAGCTGCCCATGAAGCAGATTGATGGAGGAAGTGGTTGAGGCAGGTACTATTAAAATGTATAAGAAATAAAATTGGAGATATAGATAGATTGGATGGGTTTAGATGGATATGGGCCAATTGCAGGCAGGAGGGACTGGTGTGGGTGAACTGTTTGGTCCGTGTGGGCAAGTGGGCCCAAGGGCCTGCTTCCATAGTGAATATAAATATTGTCTCAGTCATTATACTACTAGCACAATGCATTTAGTGATAAGTGATACATTAAATTTATTCAATATACAGAAGACTTTATTAATAACTCTGTCCCAGCTCCAGTCCCACACACACCCACCCACACCTACCCACACACACCCACCCACACACACACTTACACACACCCACTCACTCACATGCAACACACACCCACACACATATGCACACACACACACTCATACACCCACCCACACACACTAAAACACACAACACACACATAACCCAACACCCACACACATACACACACACACACACACACACACACACTCACATACACACTCTCTCACACATGAACACACACACCCATCCACGCACACACACAACCCAACACCCACCCACACACCCACACTCACACACACAACCCAACACCCACCCACACACACACACACTCACACACACAAACACACATACACACACACTCAACACACACACACACCCACCCAGACACACAGACACACACACCACACACCCACCCACACACACTAAAACACACAAACACACACACACACAACCCAACACATACCCACACACCCACATACAAACATCCACACACACACCCACCCACACACACACTTACATATACCCACCCACACACATGCAACACAAACCCACACACACACACCCACACACACACACCCACCCAGACACACAGACACAGACACACCCACACACACACAGACACACACACCCACACACACACACACACACATCCACCACACACACTAAAAGACACAAATACACACACACACAACCCAACACACACCCACACCCACATGCCCACCCAGACACACAGACACACTCACACACACACACACACACACACACACACACACACACACACACACACACACACCACATAATAATAACAAATATGCATAAAAATATACTTTAAAATAAATATGGATAAATAATTTGGAATTATTTATTTGGTGACAGGATCCTGTTTAAAGTCCCCCTCCCCCAACTATGCCCTGTAGTTGTAGACTCTCCTACCCTGGGGAAAAGACGGAGTTTCACCCAATTTGAGAGGAATGATGGTGACGTGAACAACTAATCCTCCAAAAAAGTACTTGTTTGGAGCCTTTGTAAATGAATCACAATATCCACAATAGATATTCTTAAATACTGTTGCTGCGATCATGCCTGATCTGAGACTTACTATACTTATATAATCCATGGATTGTGCTGCCTTTTGCTACAATTTTGCACCATCGATGTATTATGACCTGGCCTTGGCATTAAATGCTTTGTCTTGGATTGTTGTCAAATTTTCCCCATTCATCCTTGAGACAATCTTCTGTGCACGGTGGAACTTTAAATGGTTTGAGGAAGAGATTAAAACAAACTGTTCTGTGAGATGGTCCAGCCTCGTCTTCACTTTAACCCGTAACATTCTTCCAGTTTTGGCACAGACTTGAAAGATAAATTATTCATCCAGAAAGAAAAGGGATTCTATAATTATTGCCATGTGCTGAATGAATGCTGAGGAATGAGGCACTGCAAGAAACCAGACATGCTTTTCCACAATCTGCAGCGCAGGTTTTTAATGCTTTATCTGTAAAAGCAGTACCAATTGCGATGTACATTGTCTGCGACCCCAAACACATAGTGTGTCATGCTGACCAGCTCAAATCCTCAGCAATTCTGCAGTCTAACTGCAATGTAATTGAAGGTCGGATCAGGTCAGAGAGACCTGAAGCATCATTAGAAGAATGTTAGAACATTCATCTCAAAGCCCCTGTGACTGTTTAAGGCACGATCCTTACAATTTCTCTTGAAAACCATGCTGATATATACAGCCATAGCAGTTCAAAACCCTGCTTTCAAACTGCTGTGTAAAATGGAGATAACTGGGCAATTTGCACAGTGAGCGCCCCAGTTATGCTGCAATTTGAAAGGCTCCAACCGGGCCAACCAAGCGGGGTCCTGACCTACCTCAGAGGTGGTCAGAGAACCCAGTAAATCTTACCCGGTTCAACTCCACAGTCGACTTGAAAAGGAAAATAGCTGGCCCCCTTACTCCGGTGACATCAGCGCTTGCGTGTGCGTGTCCCTGCGGCAGCATGTTGGCGCAAAGTTCGAATGTAGAGGGGAAATTCTGCAGTGCAGGTCAGTTAACGGGAGTGTTTGAAACGTGGTAGAAACGTGTTGGCAGTGAATTTTTCGTTTATTTCATCTGTAGCGATTGCGTCTGCTAAAGTGTGCACTGTGTGATCACAGTGTGTGCTTATTTAGAGAATTCAGCTTTGTGTCTTAACTTCCAGTCATACTTCTGGCGAATGTGTGTCATCGCAGGAGGATGGGGTCCCTCTTAAATCGCCGGGTTGGTATTTAATTTGGAGGGCTACCTGGGTTCTGCAATTTGAAAGCACTGGCGGGACTTGGCAAATCAGGCAGCATCCATGGGAAGCAATGGAACAGCAAGAAAGGGGTAGATGCAAGAACACTCCATCAGGAATTAGCCCCCCTCCCTTTTCTTCACTTGCCTGCCCTGTTCACCCAAAATATCAATTTGCCTACCGAGGGACCTGGGGAAGTGAGAGGGGTGAAGGTGAGAGGTAAGGATAAGAGTGAAGGGTGAGGGTGGGTGGGAAGGAGAGGGTGAGGGGTTAAGGGGAGGGGAAGGGTGAGGGAAAAAGGAGAGGGGAAGAGTGGGAGGGTAAGGGTGGGGCAAAGGGTAGGGGAAGAGTGGGAGGAGAGGTGAGAGGTGAGGGGAAGAGGGAGATGGTTTTGGAAATAGGAGATATGATTTGCAGATGACGAAAATTGGTGGAAGTTCATTCAATAATATGAGGCGTAGTTATCTTCCTAGGGCAGATTTATTTAAGACCAGAAGACATAGATTTTTGAAGATGAAAATAAAAAAGATTAAAGGGGAATTTGACAACGAATGATTTTCACTCAGAGGGTCATTCAATTGTGAAACACATTGTGAAAACCTAATTGAGAAGGATGATTGTTTAACAATTACAGTGAAACAAAGAATGCAATCAGTGCGGCATTGCAGGTGACAAGCATTGGGCCAGAGTCATCAGAATGGTCAGCACGGTTCAGGATGCAGACAAAGTGACTTTTCCTCGCAATGTCCATGTGGTCATTGATCACCCACTCAATATCCAGGTGGTCATTGACTGCCCCATCAATATCTAGGTGCTCATTGATCTGTTCCTCAATGTCCAGGTACTTATTGCTGCCACCTCAATCTCCAGGTGTTCATTAACCCAGTTTCTCAATGTTCAGGTGGCCATTGACCCTATTCCCCAATGTCCAGGTGGTTAATGTTGAGGAGTCTGGACATGCTAAATGTCCAGGTGGTCATTGACTGCCTGCTCAAACTCCAGCAGATCCTTGACCATGTTCCTCCATGTCCTAGTGGTTATAAGATCATAACCATAAGAATATAAGACATAGGAGCAGAAATAGGGTATTCAGTTCATCAAGTCTGCCCTGTCATTTAATCATTTTCCCACTCAGCCCCACTGCCCAGCTCTCTCCACATAAGATTTCAAATTTAGATTTCAGATCTTAGAATTACCACTAACTAGTTGTGCAAAAAATAAACTGTACGCAGTGTAAAATGTAAACAAAGAGCTGTAAGCAGAAAACAAATGTAAACAAACTGACTGTACAATACAGAGAATACAAAGAAAATCAATAACTGCACAAGTAAGAGTCCTTAAATGAGTCCCTTATTGAGTTCGTTGTTGAGGAGTCTGATGGTGGAGGGGGAGCAGCTGTTCCTAAATCTGGTGGGGCGAGTCTTGTGGCACCCGGACCTCTTTCCTGATGGTAGCAGTGAGAACAGAGTGTGTGCTGGGTGGTGTGGGTCTTTGATGATTGCTGCTGCTCTCTGACAGCAGTGCTCCCTGCAGATGTTCTCGATAGTGGGGAGGGTTTTGCCTGTGATATCCTGGGCTGTGTCCACTACCTTTGGGAGGGACTTTATGCTGAGGGGCATTGGAGTTCCTGGTCTTTATCCTCTTTCCTAAATGACTAAACTTACTTTGCAGGACCTCACCCCATTCCTGCCTATGTCATTGGTACTATTATGTACCATGACGACTGGCTGATTACCCTCCCCTAAAGAATATTGACTGTCCCAGCAATGTCCAGATGGTCAATGACTGACCTCTCAAGGTCTAGGTGATTATTGACTGGACCCAGGCACTCGGGAAGCAACGTATTATCCTGGAAGACGTTTTGCGGCTGCCAAATATCCTATCAGCTCCCTTGACTATTGAGTCCCCTATGATTATGGCTCAACCTGACTTCACCCTTCCCTTTGGAGGCTCAAAGCCAACCATAGTGCTATTGCCCTGGATGCTGCTGTCTGGTTCAGATAGGTCATTCCCTCAGCAGTATCTAAATGGGTGTACATGTTGCTGAGGGGAATTGCCACAGGGCTACCCTGCACTGCCTGTTTCTTCCCGATCCCTCTCCTGACTGTTACCAAGCTATCTTCCTCCTGTCTCCTTGGTGTGATTGCATCCCTGTTCAGTTGGCCACTGACTCTACTGCTCAATGTCCAGATGATCATTAACAACCCCCTCCATGTCCAGGTGGTCATTGATGGTCCTTCAATGTCCAGGTGGTCATTGATGGTCCTTCAATGTCCAGGTGGTCATTGATGGTCCTTCAATGTCCAGGTGGTCATTGATGGTCCCTCAATGTCCAGGTGGTCATTGATGGTCCCTCAATGTCCAGGTAGTCATTGATGGTCCCTCAATGTCCAGGTAGTCATTGATGGTCCCTCAATGTCCAGGTGGTCATTGATGGTCCCTCAATGTCCAGGTGGTCATTGATGGTCCCTCAATGTCCAGGTGGTCATTGATGTTCCCTCAATGTCCAGGTGGTCAGTGATGGTCCCTCAATGTTCAGGTGGTCATTGACAGCACCCTCAATAACCACCTGAACATTGAGGAGGATGTCCAGATGATCAATGTCCATGTGTTCATTGACATTTCCCTCAATGCCCAGGTGGTCATTGACTCTGTCCTCTGATTGCCCAAGTTGTTATACATTGAACCCTCAAAATCCACATGGTGAGTGTGTCTGTCCCCTCAACTTGCAGGTGGTAAAGGGCAATTCCTCAATACTGAGGTGGCCATTAATTGCATGCTCAATATCTAGGTGGTCATTCAGTGATCCTCAATGTTCAGGTGGACACTGACTACCCAGTTAAGGCTCAGATGGTCATTGGTTCTTTTTCTGTGTGTCCTGATGGACAGTGACACAGCATCCTCAATACCCAGGTGGTCACTGACTGCCCTCTCAATGTCTAACTGATCATTGACTCTGTTCCTCAATGTCCAGGTGGTCATTGACTGCCCCTTCAATGTCAAGGTGTTGCTTGTTTGCCCCCTCAATGTCTAAGTTTTAATTGATTCAGCCCTCTCTGTCCAGGTGGTCATTGATATTGTTCCTCAATGTCAAGGTGGTAATTCAGTGCTCTCTCAATGTGCCAGTGGTTATTGATACTGCTCACCAGTGTCCAGGTGCACATTGACTGTCCCAGCAATGTTCAAGTGGACAATGACTGACCTCTCAAAGTCTAGTTGATTATTGACTGCCCTCTCAATGTCCAAGTGGTGATTGACTTCCCCTTCAATATCCAAGTCATTATTAAATCCACTCCTAAGTATCCATGTTGTTCTTGACTATGCCCTCAATGCCCAGCTTTTCATAGAATATCCCCTCAATGGCTAGGTTGTCATTCAGTCAGCTCTTCAATGTTCATGTGATCATTAACTTCTCTTCCTCAATGTGGTCATTTACTACCAATTTAATATCTCTACACCTAAATATCCTGGTGGTTCTTGGCTGCACCTTCAATGTCCAGATTTTCATTGAATGTCTCCTCAATGGCCAGGTCATTATACTCTCTGACCTTCAATGTCCATGTGGCAATTGGCTCTGCCCCATTGTCCATATTACCATATAATCATATAACAATTACAGTATGGAAACAGGCCCTTCTAGTCCACACCAATTTAAGTGAACTCTGCTAGTCCCACCTACTTGCTCCCAGCCCATAACCATCCAATCCTCTCACATCCATGTACTCATCTAACTTCCTCTTAAATGAAAGGATTGACCCAGCTGCAACCAGCTGTTCCGGAAGGTCATTCCACTCAGCCACCACTCTCTGAGTGAAGAAGCTTCCTCTCATGTTACTTCTAAAGTTTTTCCCCCAACCCTTAACATGACCAATCTCCCCTATCCTCAAGGGAAGAGCCTATTCACATCTACTATATATATTCCCCTCATAATTTTATATACCTCTATCAAATGCTCCAATGAATAAAACCCAGTCTAATCAATCTTTCTTGGTATTCTAGATACTGCAATCCAGGCAACATTTTAATACATTTTCTCTGCACCCTCTCCACCTTATTTATACCCTTCCTATAATTTGGAGACCAGAACTGCACACAATATTCCAAATTTGGCCTCACCAATGACTTGAACAGTCTCAACATCACCTCCCAGCTCCTATATTCTATGCTTTGATTTATAAATGCCAGAATACCAAAAGTCTTCTTCACCTCCCTATCTACAAGAGAATCCACTTTCAAAGAATGATGAACCGTTATTCCAAGATCTCTCTGTTCTTCTACATTCCTCAGTGCCCTCCCCTTCACTCCATGTTATGATTATTCTTCCCAAAGTGAAGCACTTCACACTTATCTACATTTAACTCCATCTGCCACCTTTCAGCCCACTTTCCTAAACAGTCCAAATCCTCTGCAGTCCATGTAAACCCTCCTCACTATCCACAACTTCCCCTATTTCTGTGTCATCCACATATTTACTTATCTGATTTACCACTCCATCATCCAAATCATTAATGTAAATAATGAGCAACAAGGGACCCAACACCAATCCCTGAGGTACACCGCCTCCATCTAGTAAACTGAGGTACACTGGCCTTCATCCTATCCACCATGATTCTCTGGTGCCTATCTTCTAGCTACCATTGAACCCATCTGACTATCTCAACATTAATCCCTAGTGTCTGAACCTTCCTCACCAACCTTCCATGTGGAACCTTATCAAAGCCTTACTGAAATCCAAATAGACCACATCTATTACTCTACATTCATCAACATTTCTAATCACTACCTCAAAAAATTCAACAAGATTTATCAAACATGACCATCCCCTCACAAACTCATGTTGGGAGTCCCTGATCAATCCCTGCTCCTCTAGATACTTATACATATCATCTCTAAGAATACTTGCCATTAGTTTATCCACCACCGACGTCAAGCTATTTGCGCCCCCTCACTGTCCAGGAGGATATTGACTCTGCTCATTCAATATGCAGGTTGGCATTGATTGATACTTCAATGTCCCAGTGGAGCAGCTAGATATCATTATCCATATAGGGACCAATGACATAGGTAGGAAGGATGAGAAGGTCCTGCAAGGAGAGTTCAGAGAGTTAGGTGCTAGGTTGAAGGACAGGGCCTCCAGGATTGTGATCTCAGAATCGGTACCTGTGCAATGTGATAGTGAGGTTGGAAGTAGGAGGATAATGCAGCTTCATGCATGGTTAAAGACACGGTTCAGAAGGAGGATTTCAATTTTCTGGATCATTTGGCTCAGGGAAGATGGGAACTGTTCTGACAGGGCAGTTTGCTTTTGAACTGGAGGGGGACTAATATCTTTGGATAAGGTTCACTAGTACTTCTCCAGTGGGTTTAAACTAGATTTGCAGGGAGATGGGAACCAGAGTGCCAGAGCAGATGGAGGAGTGGAGGAGGGAAAAGATGATGTGAAAATTGTGTGCACCGTTAAAAATTATATGGGGTAGAAATTTTCTAAACTGCTTCTATTTTAGTGCAACTATTGAAGGAAAGCTAAATGATCTTAGAGCATGGATTGGTGTGTGGAATTATGACATTTGGCCATGAGTGAAACTTGGTTGTAGGAGGTGCAGGACTGACAGCTCACTCTTCCAGGTTTCCGTTGCTTTAGATGTGATAGAACGGGGGGTGGGAGAATGAACAAGGGAGGAGTGGCATTGCTCATCAGGGAAAATAGCACAGCTCTGCTCAGGAAGGACAGACCGGGGGATCGTCTACTGAGGCTGCATGGGTGGAGCTGAGGAATGGGAAAAGTATGTCCACATTCATGGGGTTGTATTGTAGATACAATAGGCAATGAGAATTGGAGGAGTAAATCTGTAGAGAGATAGCAGACAGCTGCAGGAAGCATAACGCTGTGAAAGTTTGGGATTTTAATTTTCCACATATTGACTGGGTCTCCCATAAAAGGGTTGGACAGCTTGGAGTTTGTCAGATGTGTTCAGGAAAGTTCTGGACAGGAGAAGCCAGAGAGTGGTGGTTGATGATTGCTTCTCCGACTGGAGGCCTGTGACTAGTGGTGTGCCTCAGGGATCAGTGCTGGGACCATTGTAGTTTGTCATCTATATCAATGATCTGGATAATAATGTGGTAAATGGGATAAGCAAGTTTGCAGCTGACATTAAGTTTGGAGGTGTTGTGGACAGTGAAGGAGGTTTTCAAAGCTTGCAGAAGGATCTGGACCAGCTGTAAAAATGGGCCGAAAAATGGCAGATGGAATTTAATGCAGACAAGTATGAGGTGTTGCATTTTGAAAGGACAAACCTCATCCCCGGGGATCAGAGTGTTCTACCTTTAACTGGAAACGGGTGACTTTCTGCTGTCCCTTTTCCATTGATTTTATCAGCAAGGCAGCATCAGCTCCAAGGATATGAGTAGGGGCAGAGGTGGTTAATCCCCAGCATATAATGACATAATTTGACACCGGCGTTCGGACAATGTTTCATTTCCACTGGACCATGGCCCAGTAAGTTCCCAGTTAATTCCTGGGACAGGGTGCCAGTGGAAAAGGGGCTATTGTCTGCCCCTCAATGTTCAAGTCATCATTGATTCCCCTCCTCAATATCCAAATGATCATTACATCTCCTCAATGTCCAGGTGGTCATTAACCCTGATAGTCCAGGATATTATTGACCCTGCTTCTCAAGCCTAGGTTATAAGTGAATGCCCCCTCAATATCCAGCCTGACATTGACTTCCCTCTCAATGTCCGGTGGTCATTGACTATGTTGTGCAACACATGGTCATTGAATGGCTCCTCAATTTCTGGGTGGTCATTAACTCTGCTCATCAATATCAAGGTGGTCAATGGCTCTGACCCTTATTATCCAGGTGGTCAAAGACTGACTCAGTGTCCAGATGGTCAATGCATGGCCTGATAATCCATGTGGTGATTGACTACAATGTAAGTGTGCAAATGGTCAATGACTCTGCCCCCTCAAGGTCCAGGTGGTCATTAACTTTCTTTTTCAATGTCCAGGTGGTCATTGACTGCCACCTCAATGTCCACCTGGGCTTTGAAGCCCTCAATATCCATGTGGTCATTAACTCTGTTCATCAATGTCCAGGTGGACATTAGCTACCCCAACAATGTTCCAGTGGAAATTGACTGCCACTCTATGTCCATGTGGTCATTGACCATCCCTGAATGTCCATGTCATAAAACATGAAAGTCTGCAGACACCTTGTTCGCAGTAGAATCACAAAGCTGGAGAATCTCAGCAGGTCAAACAGTGAGGTTTATATAGGAAAGATAAAAATACATAATGTTCTGGGTTTGAGCATCAAGGTATGGAAAAATGTTGGCAGGCATCCAAATAAAAAGCTAAGGGGAGAAGGCTTGTGGGGAGGAGCACGATCGCAAAGGCAGGAGGTAATAGGTGGAGAAAGGAGGGAGGACACAGCAGAAAGCAAGGGGAGGAGGGATGGGTAGGTGCATAGAAGGGAAAGGGGTGGAGAGCTGACAGTGGGAAGGGGAGGGAGAGGGAAAAGAGAGCAAGTTGGCAAAAACCAGAAAAATCAATGTTACTGCAACCTGGCTAGAGAGTGCCCAGATGGAAAATCAGGTGTTGTTCTTCCAATTTATGGGTGGTCTTGGTGGGATAGTACATGAGGCCATGGACAGACATGTGAGCATAGGAGTGGGACACGTAACTGAAATGGTTTCCCACTGGATGGTCCCTTTCATTGGTGCAGACAGAGCAAAGGTGCTCAGCAAAGCAATCTCCTGGTCTCTCCGATGTAGAGAAGGCCACAAAGGAAGCACCAGATGCAGTAAATCAATCCTGCAGATACACAAGAGGAGTGTGAGGCTTCACTTGAAAGACATGTTTGGGGCCTCAGACTGTGGTGAGGGGGGAAGTGTGAGGATTCCCCTGTGCCTGCATGAGGTGCCCCACTTCTGCCCACACCAGGTGCCCATGTAATGACCAGTGGTCATTGAATTTTTTCATCAATGTCCAGGTGATTATTGATAACCCACTCAATATCCAATGGTCTTTGATTCTGTTCCTCAATATCCAAGCCTTATTGACTGCCTCTGGATGTCCAAGAGAGCATTGACTCTTTTCCTTAAAGTCCAGATGGTCATTGACTGCCCTGTTAATGTCCACCTGGTCTTTGACATACCCTCAATGTCCATGTGGTCATTGACTCTGTTCTGCAATGTCCAGCTCATCAATGAATCTTCACTTCAATGTCTACACGGTCATTGACTGTCCAGGTGGTCTTGACTGTCCTTTCAATATGCAGGTGATTATTTGCTCTGCTCCCTCGATATTTAGGTAGTCACTGACGACTCCCTCAATATCTAGGTTATTTTTGACTCTGTTCCTCAATGTCCAGGTGGTAAATGATTCTCTTCCCCAATATTCAAGTCATCATAGACTCTGTCCTCTCATTGACCAGTTGGTCATTGACTGCCCCCTCAAAGTCAACCTAGGCTTTGATTACTATTCAATATCCATGTGATCATTAAGAGCATCGAGAGCATCCTGTGCAACTGCATCACTGCCTGGTTTGGAAGATGTGTCTCCTTGGACCACAAGACCCTGCAGATGATGGTTAAGTCAGCAGAAAAGATCCCTGGGGGCTCTCTTCCTACCATGAAGGACATCGACAACACTCAATGCAGGCGAAAGGACTCCACACACCCCTCATGTAAACTGTTCTCCCTTCTACCATCTGGTAGGAGGTAACATAGCAATTGGGCCCTTACATCGAGATTGGACAACAGTTTTATCTCCCAGCCATAAGACTCCTGAATTTCCAAACCATATTGTTCTGAACATATCCAGAACATAGAATATCTTAGTACCAGGGACTCTTAAAATAAACATCTTAATATTTAATATTTCATTGTGTTTATCTTCTATTTTAATATATTTATGTAAATCTGCTCCATGGTCCTTGAGAAATGCTCTCATCTTTACCGTGCAAGCATGGTAGGAACGATAAATAAAGGTGACTTGACTTGGGGCCATTGACTACCCCATAAATTTCCTGTTGGTTATTGACTCTGCCACTCAATGTCCAGATGGTTATTGATGGACCTCCCTCAATATTTGGGAAGTCATTGAATGCCCACTGATTAGCCAGGTGGTCATTGACCTGCCCCTCAATACCCAAGTGGTTATTCACTCCCCCACTCAATGTCCAGGTGGATTCTGATTACAAACAGGAACTTGCAGAGCTGCTTGATGTCACCTTGACGTACTGCAAATCATAGTCAGTGACTTTAACCAGGCTGATCTCAAGAAAGTCATGCTTAATAACCCCCAGTTCGTAATCTACTGCACTAGAGGTCCCAATGTACTTGATCACTGCTGCACCAAGATAAGGAAGGCCTGTCATCTTTTTCCAGACACCACATATTGGCAAGTTAGTTTACCTCTCTGTTCTTCTTCTACCTAAAAACAGAGGCTCCAGAAATAAAGACAGTCAGAAATTAGTCTCGGGGCGGGGGAGGGGGGTCACAGAAGAACAGTTACAGGACTGCCTCAAGTCAGTGGATAGGGCAACATTCAAGAAGTCAGCTGAAGATCTGAATGATTACATCATAGACATTACAGACTTTATCAAAACAACTGTTGATGAGTAAGTCCCCACCAAGCCATTCAGGGTTTTCCATAACCAGGAGCTCTGGATGAACAATGAAATCCAGAACCTGTTGAGGTACCTAGCATTTATAACTATAACTATTTAACAACTACAGTATGGAAACAGGCCATCTCGGCCCCTCTAGTCCGCACTGATTTAATTGAACTCTACTAGTCCCACCTACCTGCCCCCTGTCCATAACCCTCCAATCCCCTCACATCCATGCACTTATCCAACCTTCTCTTAAATGACAAAATTGACCCTGCTCCAACCACCTCTTCCGGAAGGACATTCCACTCAGCCACCACTCTCTGAGTGAAGAAGCTTCCTCTCATGTTACTTCTAAAGTTTTTCCCCCTACCCTTAACATGACCCCTCATTCCATTCCCACCTACCCTCAAAAGGAAGAGCCTATTCACATCTACTCTGTCTATTCCCCTCATAATTTTAAATACCTCTATCAAATCCCCCATCAACCTTTTACACTCCAAAGAATAAAGACCCAGTCTCAGCTCATTCCACACTCTTACCCCTCTCTTGAGTTCAGAAGTTCCCCCTCATATTCTCTTAACCCATGTCCTCTAGTTCTTGTAAAAGCAGATCTGATTGCCATTAAGCAAAAGTCTTATGCATAAAATTGCTACTTTGCTGGATTACACCAAGCAATTTTATTGCATGCAAGGCATTGACACATTTAGCAGAAATATAAGAAAACATTTACTTTTCTGCGCATTGTTAACAAAAATAATGCCATCTGCATAGATCTGTTCTTTGATCGTTATCTGTGATATGAGACATGGAAGAAAGCCTCTACTTCCTCAGGAGTTTGCGGAGGAGCTAGTGGAGTTGTTCAAGTGAACCGGTACGGACTTGAAGGGGCGACATGGCCTGTTTCCGTGCTGCAAACGGTTATATGGTTATATATGGTTAATCAATCTTCATATTCTAGATACTGCAATTCTGGCATCATTTTAGTAAATCTTCTCTGCACTCTCTCCACCTTATTGATATCCTTCCTATAATTTGGGAACTAGAACTGCACACAATATTCCAAATTTGGCCTCATTAATGCCTTGATCAATGCCTTGATCTATGCTTTGATTTATAAATGCCAGCATACCAAAAGCCTTCTTCACCACCCTATCTACATGAGAATCCGCTTTCAAAGAATGATGAACCATTAATCCAAGATCTCTCAGTTCCTCTGCATTCTTCAATGCCCTCCCCTTCACTGCATATCTCCTGTTTTGATTATTCTTCCCAAAGTGAGCCGTTGTCATACCCACACTCCTATTCGGCTCCGAATCATGGGTCCTCTATCGATATCACCTAGAACGTTTCCACCAGCGTTGTCTCCGCTCCATCCTCAACATTCATTGGAGCGACTTCATCCCTAACATCGAAGTACTCGAGATGGCAGAGGCCGACAGCATCGAATCCATGCTGCTGAAGATCCAACTGCGCTGGGTAGGTCAGGTCTCCAGAATGGAGGACCATCGCCTTCCCAAGATCAAGCTCTCCACTTGCCACCGTAACAGAGGTGCACCAAAGAAGAGGTACAAGGACTGCCTAAAGAAATCTCTTGGTGCCTGCCACATTGACCACCGCCAGTGGGCTGATATCGCCTCAAACCATGCATCTTGGCACCTCACAGTTCGGCAGGCAGCAACCTCCTTTGAAGAAGACCGCAGAGCCCACCTCACTGACAAAAGACAAAGGAGGAAAAACCCAACACCCAACCCCAACCAACCAATTTTCCCCTGCAACCACTGCAACCATGTCTGCCTTTCCCACATCGGACTTGTCAGCCACAAACGAGCCTGCAGCTGATGTGGACATTTACCCCTCCATAAATCTTCGTCTGCGAAGCCAAGCCAAAGAAAATGTAAATGACAAACAACAAGAGACCCAACACCAATCCCTGAGGCACATCGCTCATCACTGGCCCCATCCTGACAGACATTTATCTATCATGACTCTCTAGCATCTACCTTTTAGCTATTGTTGAACCCATCTGACTTCTCAACATTAATACCTAGCGCCTGAACCTTCCTTACCAACCTTCCATGGGGAACCTCACTGAAGGCCTTACTGAAATCCATATAGACTACATCTACTGCTCTACCCTCATCAACTTTCCTAGTCACCTCCTCAAAAAATTCAACAAGATTTGTCAAACATGACCTTCCCTGCACAAGTCCAGAGATCCACAACACCACACAAGGAACAGGTATGATTAATGAAAAACCATTCAAGATTCAAGATTCCTTTATTGTTATGTAATAAAAGCAGTGCAATATTACATGGAATTTTACTTAGATTCACCATCAGCTGAAATTGCCTGAGCCACCTCTTACAGTCAGAGAAATACCACCCCCCCCGATGAAAATGGTAACAATGAAGAACATCTGACAGCTGTGGCAGGGCCTTAAGGGCCTATCTCATTGGCTTGGAGACTAGGTGATGACCTGGTGGCAACTCGAGTCTCCAGGAAGTCACGGGAAATTCAAACATGTTCAATTTTTTTGGAGACTTTTTCCAGTCTCCAGCAGGTCTCAGAGACATCTCCACAACGTCTCCCTGATGTCTCCACGACGTCTCTGCGATGTCTCCGAGACCTGCTGGAGACCAAGGAGACATTGTGGCGACGTTGCGGCGATGATGCGGCGACGTCTCCACAACGCTGCTTGACTTAGAGACCACATGACTGAGCACGTGCTGGCATCATTGAGACGCCTTCACTCCTGGTCCAAGTCACAAGTAAATCCCGGTCAAGGTCTTCATCATCTGGTATTTGTTCCTGCTGCTGCTGTTTCTTGTACTGCCTTGGAAGTGGCCCCACCATCTTGTCTTGCTCCAACCCCAGAGTAGTACTGGGTCAGGTACTCTCTCTGGTTCTTGGCAACAGATGGCATGTTACCTCCTCTTCTCTGCATCCCCTCCAATTGATTGGTATGCTGTCTCCACTCTCCAGGGGCAACTTCATGGGTGTGTGGGTCCTCTCTGTCAGCTGAGAATCTGATGTTTGTCATCATGTTGTGGAGTGTACAGGCAGCAAGGATCATCTTTTCAACCATCTGTGGGCCCATCATCATAGTGTGGAAGCATATGAATCTGGAAAAAAAAATAGAAGAAAAGTTAAAGTCATTGTATTTGCTGTGTTTACAATCTGGCAAATATGACTGTCTGTGTGGCAGGAAAAAATAAAAATTATAAAGTGCTGCACACTTTGGCCAAGATGCCAAAGTTGTTCTTCACAATAAGCCTGGAGCCTGGACCTGGACAGCCTGTAGTTGAAGATTCTCTCTGCATGGGACATCTGGCACTTGGAGTAGGGCTTCATCATCCATGTCCTCAGGGCAAATGCATCATCACCAACCAAGAAGTAGGGGACATCTTGATCTCCACCAGGAAAGGTTTCAGGAGGTGGCAGGTTGACTTGACCTTCATCCAGTGCCTTGAACAAACTGCAGTTCCTGAAGGTGCCAGTATCTGAGTCAGCCCCAGGAGTCCCCACTTTGAGGCAAATGAACTTATAGTTACCATCTACCAACACCAGCATGATGATGGAAAAGTAGCCTTTGTAGATGTGGTAGACACTGCCTGACCAGGGTCAAGAATTCTGACATGCTTCCCATCCAGTGCACCACAGACATGATGGAAGTTCCACTTCTCAGAAAACACCCTTGGCCACTTTCTTCCACTCTTCTGGTGTAGATGGACACTTGATGGCCTCCTCATGATACTCATCATAGATGGCTTGGCACACCTTTGGGACAATACTGATGTGGTGGTACACCACCGGCCTACTGGAGGGGGCGACACCTGTACCTGCTGGAGTGTACCGCCGGCCTACTACAAGGGGAAACCTCTGTACCTGCAGGAATGTAAGGGGACAGGACAACACCTGGCCGGCTGTCAATCAGTCAGCCTGAAGGGATCAAGCAACACCCAGTTGGGTGTCAATCACCCTCCAGGATATAAGCCTGCGCCGACGTCCCGAAGCTCATTCAGAGCTTCAGCCAACCTAGCTCTGCAGAAGTTATGTGGCTTAAAGCCTGTTGTACAATCCTTACCTTGTGTGTGTCTGATTCTGGCTAACAGCATACCACAACTGATAACGGTGTTTGGAGCCACATGGAAGCCATAGGACAGGCACTTGTAGGAGTTTCCTGTAGCAAGGAACTTCAGAGTGATGGCAACCTTCAAACCACGGGGCAGGGCCTTCCTGAAGTTAGTGTCTTGCTTCTGGATCCTGGGAGTAAGGTGAGCCACCAGCTTCCTGAACATCTCTGGATCCACCCTCAGGAAATTCTTGAAGGTCCTCACATCACCTTCATCAGCTTCTCATACCAGCCATTGTAGGAGCCACTCATGTACCCACGCTGTCTTTGCCTTCTTGACACCCTTTCTGGCCCTATCCCTAGCCCTGGCCTTTGCCTTGTTCTCGGCCAGAGCTATCAGCATGAGGGCCAAAGCCTCCTTCTGCTCATCCTCCAGGTAGGGAGCCTGCTCCAACAGCATAACAGCCTCATTGAAGATATCCATGGTGAGAGTTCTTGATTGTCTGACTTCTGAAAAGCGAATGATAAAGCTAGTTGTAGATCTAGATATATATAGACAGGGAGACGTCACGGTGATGTCTCCACAACTGAGAAGACATCTCGGAGACGTCGCTGCAACTGCCAGAGATGTCGCGGTGACGTCCCCGTGACTTCTGGGTGAATTAGTTGTCACTTTGTCTGGAGACGTCACAGACATCACCCTGGCATCACCTTGAGAGAGTGCAAGCTATTTTTTGGTCTCCCAGGTTGCCCGAATTGCCGTGACTGATCAGTCGTGGTAGTTGCAGTAATGTCTCCGCCAATGAGATGGGCTCTTTAATGACATAACCTACCGCTAAACCAAATCTGGTGCAGTAGGAGACACCAAAGCTTCACTCCCAGATGAACTCAATGACATCTACATCTGATACGATCACCAGAACAAGGAAGTCCCATTGAGCACTCGTAGGTATCCTGATGATTCTCTCAGTATCCAAAGATGACATGCATGGTCCCTTCATGAGAGTGAATCTGAGGAATGCATCCTGTTCGGACACCCCACCTATTTCAAAATGGCCTTCAATCAAACCGTGCCCAAGAAGAGTGTGGTAACCTGCTGAAATAATTACAGACTAATGGAACTCACATCCACAGTGATGAGGTGTTTTGAGAGGCTGGTGTTGAAGCCCATCAGCTCCTGTCTGAGTAGTGACATGCTTTCATTCCAATTTGCCTATTGCAGCAACAGGTCTATAGCAAATGCTATCTGACTGGTTCTACACAAAGCCCTGGAACACCTTGTCAGCAAAGACACATGAATCAGGAGGCTATTCATCAACTACAGCTCAAAATCATCATTCCCTCAAAACTGATCAGCAAACTCCAAGATCTGGGCCTCAATGCCCGACTGTATTCTTGATTTCCTCACCCCCAGATCCCCATTAAGTTCAAGTTTATTGAAGGGACTTTTTTGCATTCTGTTTGGTCATGTGAAAAGGTGCAAAACTTTGGGCTGAAAATTAGAGAATTTTTAGAATGTTTATATAATATTCAGTTATTAGCTGGTCCTTTATTATTTCTTATGATGGATTAAAATTGAATAAATTTCAAATTGCATTTATTCGCTTGGTTCTACCTGTGGCAAGAAAATGTATAGCAGTAACATGGAAGGATGATGTAGAGATAAGTATTCAAAGATAGCATAATGAATTGAAATCATGTATTTATTTAGAAAAAAATAACATATAGTTTACATAATAATCACTCTTTTTTTTTACTAAAATGTGGGAACCACATTTGAGATGTATGGGTCTGAGTACATGTAAAGTTTTTATATATATAATGAAGAGGCACTAATCTATTTATGTAAAAGGCTCCATTTTTAGGTAGAGATAGGAGTAGAATGTTTTTTTTTCATGGGGTGTTTGGGTGGGGTGAGGGGTAGTATACTAATTTACTAATTTATTACTTTGCACTTTTTTAATGAAGAGTTGTAATAGGGTTTTTTAAATTTATATATTCTTGTATTTTATATATTATAAATAAAGTTTTTTTTTTAAAGTTCAAGTTTATTATCCATTTGCATACTGTATATGCCATTGTATAGGATGATCCTCGAAATTTAAAAATTTCACCTTAAAATCAGGTCATCCTATTAGCTGGGTTTAAAATTCATACCTAAACGGCAAAGTCTCAAAACTGCTGCCATCTTCCTGCTGGCTCCTATGCAATCTTGAGTATGTCCCATTAATTATTTGTGAAGTCTCTGCACTCCTGTGTGGATTCCATCGATCCAATTTGACTACTGTTGGTTCTGTACAGGCTTTACATGGCCTGTTATAGGAGCTGACTGTCTTTTATTTTAAAATATCCAAATAACATTTTACATATGGAAGGGTAAGCATCATCTCCTTAATAAAGTTCTTCTACAGAAATGGTAGAATGGCTCTACCTAACTTTAGATTTGACTATTGGACAGTCACTATATGAAGTTTTACGTTTTGGTTCCTTCTTTCATAATCATTCAGACAGCCCATTATGGGCATCAATGGAGATGAATTCCACCCCCAAATTGTTCTAATTCAGTGCTTCTGGGCTCTTCACTTCCATTTTCAACTAAGTTAATAGATAATCCAATTGTTAAATATTTTATGAGGATTTGGCACAATTTAGAAAATGTTTTGCATTTCATAATTTCTCGATTTCAAGCCTTATCTTATCCAGTCACTTTTACAACCCTCTTTACACTATGCTATTTTTCAGAGATGGTATAGAAAGGGGAGTCAAAGCTTTAAGGATTTGTTCATTGATGGACATTTTGCATCATTTGAACAAATTTAAATTATTTGGATAGCTGGAAGTCTGAATCGCAAGTTTCTAATTTCCCAAGAGAGTCTGAATCAAATTTTGTAGATGATTTTTTTTAGCTTTAATACCTTCTGATAAAGGTTTAATATCTATTATTTATGAGAAATTGTTATGTTTAAATCAAACTTCATTAGTTAAAATCAAAAATGTTTGGGAACAGGTTTTAAATTTGACTGTATTGGATGTGGATTGGGACATAATTCTTAAGTTGGTTAATATTGTTTGATATGAACTTGGACCTTGATTATTAAAATTCAAAGTGGTACATAGAGTGCATTTGTCTAAGGCTAAACTGTCTCATTTTTATTCTGACATGACTCCCACCTATGACAGGTTTAAGAGCAGAGAAATATCATTAATTCATATGTTCTGGACTTGTCCTAGTCTAGAAAAATACTGGAGAAAGGTTTTCCATACTTTATAAAAACATTTTGATATAGATTTAACATCGAATTCTTTGGTGGCCCATTGGTACAACAGGATGGAATTATTCTTTTTAATCTCCATTGCACTCTATCACTCTTGCCTCTCTTTTGTCGAGGTGAGCGATGTTACTTAAATGGAAGGATGCTGCCCATCTACTAATGATCAGTGGTTGCGGGACATCAAGTCCTATATGAATATGGAAAACATTCATTATTCAGTTAATAATTCAGATATTAGATTCCAGATGTCATGGGGGTCATTTATAACTCACTATTTTACTTTATAATTTTACTCCAATATAATTAAGTGTCTGACTCACATCTTTTCCAAGTTTCTTTTTTTTTTAACTTTTTTTTTAATACCAGTCATATATAGAATCTAGCAACATGGTTCGGTAAGGGGTCTGAGTTTTTCTCCTCTATTATTTTCTCCTTTCCTTTCTTTTTTTTTTGCATTATTAGAGATTTTTTTCTAAAAAAGGTGTATTCTATTTAGAAAATGAATGATGGATATGATTTACAGTTTATGTTTGTAAGTGATATATGGAAAGCATTATTTAGTTTGTTTAACTGTCTATATCATCTCATTGAATTGTACATTTTTTGTTTGTATAAGTATTAAAATCAATAAAACTATTTTAAAAAGAAAATAGCCATATAAAATTGAAACTTTTACATGGTACTTTGTTCTCAAAATATTGTGATGGCTTTTAACAGCATCGACAGATCAGTGGAAAGTTCCAGATTTGGGGATCGTCTTGTATAAAACGTATCACTCAAGACCAGCCATTTTTGTAGGAAATCCCAGGGTTGTCCTATGCAGTGTCATCCTTTACTGTGCTGAATGGACGTGAGTAGAGTGGTCATTTAGTCTTAATTAAGAGTTAATAATTTAGGTGGGGATTGCTGTTCAGTGCAGAGACAGTAATTGAATAGGGAGTGCAGGTGGGAGTAATTAAAGGAAACTGGTTAGGATTGGACAGTGCTAGTGGTCACATTGGGTAGTGTATTAAAGTAAAGGAAAGGTTTTTGGGAGCGGCAGCGAGTGAGCAGCCCAAGCGAGTGAGTGGGAGCACAGGTTGAGGACGAGTCACTACACATTAAGGTAAGATAGTCTTTATTACTACTTCATTGGGGTACAGGATGAGTGTTAGGGCTGTGTGTTGTTGGGAGTGCTAGATGTGGGAGGTCCTGGAGTCTTCCAGACTCCCGGATGTCCATATCTGCACTAGGTGTGTCGAGCTGCAGATTCTTAGGGACCGTGTTAGAGAACTAAAGCTGCAGCTCGATGACCTCAGGCTGGTTAGGGAAACAGGAAGTCATAGACAGGAGTTACAGCCAGGTGGTCATGCCAGGGCCACGGGAGGAGGAAAGGTGGGTAACAGTTAGGAGAGTGACAGAAAAACATAAGGTGCCAGAGAGGAGTCCTATGACCGTAACCCTCAGCAATAAGTACGCCTCTTTGAGTACTGTTGAGGAGGACATCAAAGTTGGGGGGAGCAGCAGTGGCTGTGCCTTTGGCACGGGGTCAGCCCCTGTAGCTCAGAAAGGTAGGGAAAGGAAGAGGAGGGCAATAGTGGTAGGGGACTCCATAGTTAAGAGGACAGATAGGGGATTCTGTGGACGCAGCAAGGAGAACAGGGTCCAGGATGTTGCTGCTCGTGTCCCGGATATCCTAAAGTGGGAGGGACAGGAGCCAGAGGTCGTGGTATATGTAGGTACCAATGACATAGGGAGGAATAGAGAAGAGGTCCTAAAAAGTGAGTACAGGCAGTTAGGTAGGGAGTTAAAAAGAAGGACCGCAAAGGGGGTAATCTCTGGATTACTCCCTGTGCCACGTGACAGTGAGAATAGAAATAGAATGAGGTGGAGGATTAACACGTGGCTGAAGGGGTGGAGTAAGGGGCAGGGTTTCAAGTTTCTGGATCACTGGGACCTTTTTTGGGGAAGATGTGACCTGTACAGTAAGGACGGGTTACACTTAAATCCCAGGGGGACCAGAATCCTGGCAGGGGCATTTGCTAGGGCTACTCAAGATCCTTTAAACTAGAATGTTTGGGGGGAGGGAGCAAAATAGTACAGAGCAGTAAGGAGAAGGTTAGAATGCAAACAAAGAAAGTTTGTAGTAAGTATTTGAATATGGATGGGCAGGTGATAGAGAAGGGAAATGCTCTGGAAGAAGATGAAGGGCAATTGACAGGAAAAGGAAATAATGTTGAGGGAAATAAAGATGAGGGAAAACAGGGATTAAGAATTGGGAAATCTCTGAAATTCATATATTTTAATGCCAGGAGTATTGTAAAAAAGGTGGATGAGCTGAAGGATGATTGATACTTGGAAGTATGATGTGGTAGCGATTAGTGAGACATGGTGGCAGGAGGGATGTGATTGGCAGCTGAATATCCCTGGGTTTTGTTGCTTTAGGTGTGATAGAGTCGGAGGGGCAAGAGGAGGTGGTATTGCATTGCTTGTCAGGGAGAATATTACAGCGATGCTTAGGCAAGATAGATTAGAGGGCTCGTCCATGGAGGCTATTTGGGTGGAACTGAGGAGTGGGAAAGGAGAGGTTACACTTGTAGGGGTGTTTTATAGACCACCCGGAGGGGACTGAGACCTAGAGGAGCAAATCTGTAGTGAGATAGTGGATATTTGTGATAAGCACAGGGTTGTAATTATGGGAGATTTTAATTTTCTACATATAGATTTGGAAACACATTCTGTGAAAGGGCTGGATGGGTTAGAGTTTGTGAAATGTGTGCAAGATAGTTTTTTACAACAATATGTAGAGGTGCTGACCAGAGAAGGAGCAGTGTTAGATCTACTGTTGGCAAATGGGATGGGTCAAGTGACGGAGGTTAGTGTTGGCGAGCACTTCGGGTCCAGTGATCATAATGCCATCAGCTTCAATGTCATTATGGAAAGAGATAAGTCAGGGCCAAGGGTTGAGATTTTTGATTGGGGAAAAGCTAGATTTGAGGAGATGCGAAAGGACTTACAGGGTGTGCATTGGGACAATTTGTTTTATAGGCAGGATGTAGTAGAGAGATGGAAGTCTTTTAAAGATCAGATTTTGAGAGTGCAAAAGCTTTATGTTCCTGTTAGGTTAAAAGGAGGGGCAAAAGGTTTGAGAGAGCCGTGGTTTTCAAGGAATATTGGAAACTTGGTTCGAAGAAAAAGGGAGGCGTACATTAGGTATAAGAAGCATGGAATTAAGGAGATGTTTGAAAAATACATTGAATGTAAGAGGAATCTTAAGAGAGGAATTAGGAAAGCTAAAAGAAGGTACGAGGAGACTATAGCAAGCAGGGTGAAAATGAATCCAAAAGGGTTCTACAAATATGTTAATCGTAAAAGGAAAGCGAGAGACAAAATTGGTCCCTTAGAGAATCAGAGCGGAAAACTGTGTGTGGAGCCTAGAGAAATGGGGGAGATATTGAACAGTTTCTTTTCTTCGGTATTCACCAAGGAGAAGGATATTGGGATATGTGAGATAAAAAAAGCAAATTGGGTAAATATGGAGAATATAGTGATTACGAAAGATGTAGTGTTAGGGCTTTTGAGGAATATAGGTGGATAAGTCTCCGGGACCAGACGGGATCTTCCCCAGGACATTGAGAGAAGTAAAGGAGGAAATAGCAGAGGCTCTGACGGTAATTTTCCAAATGTCATTAGAGATGGGGATAGTGCCGGAGGATTGGCGTATTGCGCATGTGGTTCCGTTATTTAAAAAGGGTTCAAGGAGGAAGCCTGGCAATTATCGGCCTGTAAGTTTGACGTCTGTGGTAGGTAAATTAATGGAGAAAGAGATAGTACTTATAAATATCTGGATAGACAGGGTCTGATCAGGAGCACTCAACACGGATTTGTGGGCGAAAGGTCCAGTTTGACCAATCTGATTGAATTTTTTGAAGAGGTGACTAGGAATGTGGATGAGGGTAGCACGGTGGATGTTGTCTATATGGACTTCAGTAAGGCCTTCGATAAGGTTAGTTAGGAAGGTGCAGTCTTTAGGTATAAATTTTGAGATAGTCAAATGGATTGAACATTGGCTGAAGGAGAGAGGCCAGAGAGTGGTAGTGGATAATTGTCTGTCAGGTTGGAGGCCAGTGACCAGTGGTGTGCCTCAGGGATCTGTTATTCGTTATATACATTAATGATCTAGATGATGGGGTGGTGAATTGGATTAGTAAATATGCAGACGATACTAAGATAGGTGGATAATGAGGAAGGTTTTCAAGGATTGCAGAGGGATTCGGGCTGCTTAGAAAAGTGGGCTGAAAAATGGCAGATGGAATTTAAGGCTGATAAGTGTGAGGTGCTTAATTTTGGTAAGAAGAATCAGAACAGGACATACGTAGTAAATGGGAGAGCATTGATGAATACAGAAAGGCAGAAAGATTTAGGAGTTACGGTACATCGCTCCCTGAAGGTAGAAACTGATGTGAATAGGGTGGTGAAGAAGGCTTTTAGTATGCTGGCCTTTATCAATCATTGCATGGAATATAGGAGTTGGGAAGTGATGTTGAGATTGTATAAGGCGTTGGTGCGGCCTAATTTAGAGTTCTGTGTGCAGTTCTGGTCGCCTAATTATAGGAAGGATATAAACAGAGTGGAGAGAGTGCAGAGAAGATTTACCAGAATGTTACCTGGGTTTAAGCATCTAGAGTACAGGGAGAGATTGGGCAGATTAGGTCTTTATTTTTTGGAGCGTAGAAGGTTGAGAGGGGATTTGATAGAGGTATTTAAGATTATGAAAGGAATAGACAGAGTGGATGTGGATAGACTATTTCCATTAAGAGTAGGAGAGATTGAAACAAGAGGACATGAGTTAAGAGTTAAGGGGCAGAGGTTTAGAGGTAACATGAGGGGGAACTTCTTTACTCAGAGAGTGGTAGCGGTGTGGAATGAGCTTCCGGGAGAAATAGTGGCGGCAGAGTCAATTTTATTATTTAAGAAAAAGTTGGACAGGTATATGGATGAGAAGAAGGTGGAGGGTTATGGTCATTGTGAAGGGGGTGGGACTAGAGAGGAGTGTTTGGTTCGGTGCGGACTAGAAGGGCCTAATGTCCTGTTTCGTGCTGTAATTGTTATATATTTACGATGGTATATATGATAAGTACAAGCATTCTCTGGTCCTCAATGCAAAAACATGAAAACATACATGCATACCGATATAGACAAATGATATGTATGCAATAAATATATACATATATATATATAAAACATAAAGATTGTTAAATAAATTAATCTCAGAGTGTTTGTATGAGTAGCATCAATAGCTCTTCCTTCTCACTGCCTGTGGGTAGAAGCTGTTACTCAGCCTGCTGGAGCTGGCTCTGATACTTCTGCATTACTTTCCCGACGAGAGCAGCTGAAAGATCTGTATGGTGTGATAAGGGTCCTCAATGATTTTGCGAGCCCTCTTCAGACAACGATCCCGGTAGATCACCTTGATGGGGGTGGGGGGAGGGAGAATCCAGTGATCCTCTCTGTGGATTGACCTCCGATCCAATGCTCTACAGCCACTTGTACCCCACTGCTGGCCACGACGCTCTCAATAGAGCTCCTGTGAAAATGGATGGTGCCCTTGGCTGCCTCAGTCTTCTCAGGAAGTGCAGTGGCTGTTGCATCTTCCTGAGGAGCTATTGATTGTCCAGGAGAACTCCGAGGAACTTAGTGCTCTCTACTCCCTCCATTAATGAGCTTTTAATGTGTAGTTCCTGTTCCTCCTGAATCCATAATCATCTCCTTCGTCTTTTCCATTTTGAGACTTAGGTTGTTACCCTCACGTCATCACATGAAATTTTCCACTTCTTCTCTGCAGTGCAGCTCATTATTGTTGTTGATGATTTCAGTCGCTGTTGTGACATCTACAAACAGGGACTCTGTTGGAGCTGGATCTGGCCATGCAGTCATGGCTCATTGGTATTAACCACACAGCCATGAGGTGCTCCAGTGCTCGATGTACCACTGCTGATCTGGACAGACTATGGTCATTCCGTTAGGAAGTCTAGAATCCAGTGACAGAGAGGGGTGTTTAATCCCAGCTAGAACAGCTTCTCCACCAGCCTAAATGCCGAGCTGAAATCAATGAACAGCAGCCTGGCATATGAAGCGTCATTCTCCAGCTGGGTCAGGATGGAGTGGAGGGGCAAGGCTATAGCATCATCAGTGGAATGGTTCCATCTCTAGTCAAACTGAAATGAGTCTGGCATCTCTGGGAGGTGTGCCTCGATGTGTTTCATCACCAGACCTTCAAAGTATAGGTATGCGCTGTTTAACATCTGTTCGGGCAATGTCTGACCACAAATACATCCGTGGTCCCATAATTATTCAGTTACTGCAAGCAAGTCCACAGTAATTTAGAAAAAGCAATCGCTAGCTATAGGAAATTATATACTATTTACCTAAACTGGTCCGACTGCCACACTCGCTTACCACAGTATTGTATCAGTCCCCATGCTGATCCAACTGTCCTGCTCTCCGACCACAGACCGTGTCGGTCCCCACACTAATCCACTGCTCGACTCTCTCCCCACAGTCTCGTGTTGGTCCCCACACTGATCCCACTGCATAACACTCTCCCCACAGCACTATGTCAGTCCCAACACTGATCCAACTGCCCCACTCCCTCCCCACAGCCCCAATGTTGGTCCCCACACTGATCCCTACTTACAAATAAAACTTTTACAGATACACTGCTTGCTATGTATATAATATGGTGTTGGTATAATGTTCACATCGCATAACACCCAATGTCACAGAACTTATTGTTGATGTTAAGCGGCGCGTGCCTGTATTTCATAATGGTGGAGGCCAAAGCCACTGATTGGTAGTCATTGAGACCTGTAACTGTTACTCTCTTCAGTACCTTGATGATGGTGTCGATGGGGACGATGTCTGTAAAGGCCTCTGTCAGTACCCGACCCAGAATGTTGTCTGTTCCCACCGCCTTGTGTAGGTTTACCTTGGATAGGGTTCTCTTCACGTTGGCTGCAGTTATGCAGAGAGCCCTTTCATCAGGGGGACAAGCAGCTTCCTTTGGCGTCAGCATGTTCTTCTCACCAAACCATGCAAAGAAATGTTCACTCTGTCTGAAAGGAGATATCATTGTCTTTGACTAACAAGGTTATCCTGTGATGTGTTTTAATATAAATTCCTTGCCAGATGTGTCTCATGTCGCAGGTGTCACACAGCTGTCTATGGATTTTCTGTGCGTACCTGCACTTTGCCTTCCAGGTTGCAGGGGAGAGTTCAGCCCTGGCTGATCTTAGTACCATCTTATCTCCTGTTCTGAAGGTAACATTACGAGCTGTGAGAAGTGCTTGGACTTCTACATCCAACCATGGTTTCTGGTTAGCATTTGATCTCGGTGACATCCTCAAATGCACTTTATGATGTAGCCAGTGCACTCCTCGATTTTTACGACTGTTGTAGGTTGCCGCATCCCTGAAATGGATCCAGTCGGTGGACTCAAAGCAGTCTTGCAGGAGCTATCCCTCACCTCCCCCTTGCATCCCTTCCCCCCCAACCCCTGGCTAAATCCTGATCTCCCAACAAACTAGATTTGTTCATTTTGCCAGCGGTTAGCAGTCCAAGTATCTAAAGTTGGGGAAAGGTACAGCCTTTTACATACCAGGGACATTGGTGTACACTCTGCTGGTGGCAAAGTTGATATGCTTTTGAGACTGTGGTAGAACTGCTCTCTGGTTGAAGTCACCAGCCACAATCATGGCACTGTCAAGGTGGGAGATAAAGTATAAAAAATCTGCAAAGCTTGCGGGAAAAAGAATCTCAAAGTTTCTTGTGAAGTCATGCATGTACTCTGACAATAAACCTGAATGTTGGACTTTGAACTTTGACATTAACTGCCCCCTTAATGACCAGGTGGTCATTGACGGCTCTCTGAATGTCCTGATGGTCTTTAACTCTGGTTCTCAATGTCCATGTTGTCATCGATTGCCCCCTCAATGTCCAGGCAGTCATTGACTGTTCCCTCAATGTCCAGGTATTTATTGGTTCCTCCTCAGTGTCCACATGGCCATTGACTGACCCTCACTCACTCGTACTACTCCACCATGTACAGTCAATTGACTGCCTGCTCAATGTTCAGGTGACTATTGACACCACCCTTAATGACCAGGAAGTCATGGACTCTTATCAACAATATTCAATTGGTCATTTATTGCCCCTCAATGTCAAGGTTTTCAATGAATGGCCACTCAATGTCCAGGTGGTCATTTCCTTCCATAGCAATGTCCAAGTGATCATTGATTGCCCATGTCAAAATGGTCATACACAGATGCTCAATGTCCAAGTGGTCAATGACTGCCCCATTCATGTCCAGGTGGACATTGACTGCCCCTTAAATGTCAATGTGGTCATTAATGGCCCCTTGATAGCCCCTTCAATATCCAGGTGGTCATTTATGGTCCTCACAATGTCTATATGGTTATTGGCTGCCCCATTCAATGTCCAGGTAGTCATTGACTGTCCTGCTAATGTCAAGGTGGTCATTGATGGCTTCCACAATGTTCAGGTGGTCATGCACAGCCCCATCAATGTCCAAGTAGTCATTCACAGTCCCCTCAATATCCAGCTGGACATTAATTCATCCACATGGTCATTTATTCTTCCCTTCCAATGTCCTGTTCATTATTGACTCTTCCCCCATAATGTCTATGTGATGATTGAATTTCCCCTCGACATCCAGGTTTATTGACTGCCACCTCAATGTCCAGCTGGTCATTGACTGACCCATCATTGTCCACATGATTATTGTGCCTGTCTCCTCAATGCCCAGGTGGTTATTGACTGCCCTCTCCATCTCCATGTCATCATTGGTTCTTCCCCTCAATGTTCAGGAGGCCATCAAATGCCCCATCAATGTCCAGGTGGTCATTGACAACTGTGAATATTTTCTTTTGGTGTGCCCCTTTTCCCTGGATCTCACACAAATCTTTCAATCTTCAGGAATCTTCCTTTCCAAGTACCTGCTCTTTCCTGAGGTTAGGCTGATCTTGAGGGACAAAGGCCATCCAGAATGTTTCAGAGAAACTGAATGGGTCAAATGATGTGCAGATTTGGTCACCTTACTACAGGAAAGATATCAAAGCATTGAAAGAGCACAGAGATGATTGACAAGGATGGTGTTGTAGTTGGTTAAAAAAGTTGTCCAAGGCTGTAACATGATATATATCCATTGAAGAGATGGGTGAAAGATTGACAGATGGATTCTAACCATTTCAAGTGTGAAGTGATGCATTTTGGGATAGAAACATAGAAACATAGAAGATAGGAGCAGGAATAGGTCATTCGACCCTTCGAGCCTGCTCCGCCATTCAACGAGATCATGGCTGATCTTAAAGTTCAGTACCCCATCCCCGCCTTCTCTCTGTAACCTTTAATACCCTTATACTGAAGAAATAGATCTAATTCCCTCTTAAATATATTTAATGAACCTGCCTCTACTGCCCTCTGTGGCAATGAATTCCACAGATTCACCACCCTCTGGGTAAAGAAATTCCTCCTCATCTTGGTCCTAAATGGTTTGCCTATTATCCTCAAACCATGGCCCCGGGTTCTGGATTTTCCCATCATTGGAAACATCCCATCTGCATCCATTTTGTCCAGTCCTGCTAGAATTTTATAGGTCTCTATGAGATCCCCTCTCAATCTTCTAAACTCCAGCGAGTAGAATCCCAATTTGTGCAATCTTTGCTCATAAGTCATTCCTGCCATTCCAGGTATCAGCCTGGTGAATCGCCTCTGCACAAGAACATCCTTCCTTAGATAAGGTGACCAAAACTGCACACAATACTCCAGGTGTGGTCTCACCAAGGCCCTGTACAGCTGCAGTAAGGTATCCTTGTTCCTATACTCAAACCCTCTTGATATGAAGGCTAACATACCATTTGTCTTTTTAACTGCCTGCTGTACCTGCATGCTCGCCTTCAGAGACTGATGTACAAGTACCCCTAGGTCTCTCTGCACTTCCCCATCTCTTAATCTATTGCCATTCAAATAGTTATCTGCCCTCCAGTTTGACAAAAAGGGGCTGGGCATATGGAGTAAGTGCTGAAGAATATTGTTGAAATATGAAACCAAGGGGTCCAGGTTGACAGGTCAACATGGTGGTGAAGAAGGGATGTGATATGTTTGCCTTCACAGTTAGGATATTGAGCATAAGTTGGGAGCTAATATTTCAACTTCATAAAGACCGCTTACACCAGAATATTGTGTGCAATTTGGGTCACTAACCACTCAAGACAAGTCAAATTTATTGTCATCTGATTGCATAAGAACAACCTGACAAAATAGCTTTCTCCAGTCCTCAGTGCAAAACACGCAAAGACACTGTTACGAGTCCAGAGGACCCCAAAACCCAGCAGTAATAGATATGCTCACGACAAAGGGTTACTTAAACAAAAGTTGCTTTTAATTATCTTTGAACATGAAAATAGAATCAAACGTTAACTTATCTCTATTGACTCACTTAACCTACTTAATCCCCTTCTAATGCTAAGCACACGTGTGTGTGATTTGTATGTAGGTTCAGCAAAGTTCTTTGGTTCACAGTCCAATCTCACTGGTTGCAGGGAATTCTTGTACTGTGCCCAAAAGTTAACATTTATAAAGTTCATCAGGCTTTGGTGCTAAACAGGTAAAGGGTTACCACTCAGAATGGTTCTTGTTGGTCTTCAGAGAGAGAGTTTTCTTGTTTCAGGTCACCACAGAGTTCCTTTCTGTTTCTCCTATTCCAAGGGAAACACCGAACAGCCAGTCCTTTCCTTTGATCAGGCTGTCTTCCAAAGCTTGCCAGCTTGCCCCTCTGGAACTGATGTCTGTGTCTCTCCTCTCTCTCACTCCCTCCTCTCTGAGAGCAAAGCCTGTTTTTTTCCTGCGCTCTGCCTCCACAGATCACATGACCTTCCAGACAATAAGTTCTGTTTTCCAGGCAAAACTGCTACTGCCTGTTGTTCTGCAATAACACACACAACCAGATGGGTTGAGCTCAGTGAGCAGACTAGTTTATTGCCGGCTGCTGGCCTACACTTATACTCCCAGCCCGGACCTGGCTGAGAACCGTGCTGGAGGGCTGACATCACCTGGGCGTCACGTGGTCCCCCAGCGCGAGTTTCCAAGCCCCATGCTGGAAAGAAGGGAAACCCCCGACAGTGCCATTTTGACCGGCTGCCCTGCCGTGTGGCTTACAAGTGGGGCCTGTTCGCCTAACTTGTAGTGAGCCGCCACAAGTCCATCATGAGACTTTGAGCATTCTTGCAAAAGCTCCTGCAAAAATTCTATGATTCAGCGTTTGTGTGCAACCTGCTCTAACAAACCTTTCCCAATTTATCTCCCAAACACCACTATATGCCCTGTCACAACACAGCCAGACATGACACACATACAGACAAACAATACATATGCAGGACAAGTATTTCATTTATACAAATACATACATTAATATTGTTTCATGAATATGAGAGCCTCAGATGGTGAGTGTGAACAGTTTCTTTGGTCGTTCAGCATTCTCACTGCCTGTAGGAAGAAGCTATTCCTCAGCCTGGTCATTCTGGCTCCGATCCTGGAGAAAGCACATAGGAAATTCTCAAAGATGTGCCTTCAAATAGTCTTTCAGTTATGAGGAGAGATCAGATAAGTTGGGCTTGTTTTCCCTGGAGTGAAGGAGACTGAGATAATAGATTATGAGAGACATAGGTAGGTCAGATGGTCAAATCTTTATTCCCCTTGGTAGTGGTATCAAGAACAAGAATCATCCATCAGTGTCAATTAAGAAGAAGTTTAAAGGAGATCTGAGGGGGAGGTTTTGTGCCCAGATGGTACTGTATCTGGGACACATTTCCAGAGGAGGTGCAATTGCTGTGTTTCGGAGGTTTTTGACAGGCACTTGAATAGGCAAGGACGAGAAGGATGCAGAGCTAAGGTGGTCAAATAGGATCAGTGTCGACAGACAAGAAGATCAGCATGCGGGTAGTGATTGCATTTCTGTTTGTGCACTGTCCAACTTAGCGAATCCAGTTTGAAGACCAATGAGTCAGATAACTTGGAAAATAAATGGTAAAGGTTAAATTGGTTTTCACTTCTAGAGTCCAGTATATGTAAATAAGCACAATGTCCTTCCTGGTGCATTTCATTCTGTGTGTATGTTGTGGGGCTGTGCACAGTCTGAATCTCGAATGAATCAGACAGAAATTTTTTGAAACTCTCTTTCCTGTGTGTAACTTTGCACATTCAGCAAGCTCTGTATGAAGAGCCCATGGGATGACATCCATTACATTACCAAAGTTAAACGTTCCAGCTGCTGGGGGAGGTTTGGATCGTTCATCTTTCAGCTGAAGGACAAATATTGGACAGGAAGCTGGAAATAACTCCACAGTTTTTATTGAAACAGTTCCTTGGGATCTTTGACATCCAGTAGAGAGAGAAGAGGGCCCCCCAATTTAATATCTCCCCCAAAGACAGCACTGGAATACTAACCAACACTGTTATACTGCAGCCTAGAATCAAATAACTTTGAGGCAATTGTGCTATCGACAAAGCTGAGAACTGACTATTGAGATTCCATTCCATTGCTTGGCTGTTGTCCTTGAACAGATAGCCATTCCTGTAAAGCTGCTTGATGAAAATACTGCCTTATATCCAATTACACTTTGAAGCAGGCAGTGTAGCATCTGAAAGTAATCAGACTTTGGCAATACGAAGCTCTTTCTGTTGTGCATGTCATGTTGAAACGTGGTGGTTGAGCCAGGTACTATTGCAACACGTAAGGAATGTTTGGATGGACACATGGATAGGATGAGTTCAGAGGGATATGGGTCAACTTTAGGCAGGTGAGAATATG
The DNA here is from genome assembly GCF_036971445.1 of Narcine bancroftii. Classification (NCBI taxonomy): domain Eukaryota; kingdom Metazoa; phylum Chordata; class Chondrichthyes; order Torpediniformes; family Narcinidae; genus Narcine; species Narcine bancroftii. The sequence continues at coordinate 59,794,133 of NC_091479.1, read as the reverse complement.
CAAGGGCAAGTTGGACAAAGGGCCTCTTTCCAATGCTGTATGGCTTCATGAGAGAGATGCTTGACATACAGCTTTGGAGGAGTGGATCAAGTATTCTCGGTGACCCTGGAAACCTAGATAGGAGACTATAAGTAAACTCAAGGCACCTCAAACGCAACACCCAGAGGAACACTCAACCTAGTCACTGGTCAATACCAGTTCCCCATTGTTTCTCAACTCAGAATCCCCAGCTTGCTTCGATATACTCCACACCACCCCCCTCCATGTTGAAAGCAGCTGAGATAAGATACATATTTGAAACAAACAGCATGAATAGTTCAAGAAGAATCCTAGAAATCTCAGAGGGGCAGAAGTATTTGGCAGGTCTCTCAGTGCATCAAGATACTTGTTGGCTGCCCAAGCAGTCAATGGCTGTCATCTGTAGCACAATGGCTGTGCACCATGAACAGACCTCGTTCATTTTTTCTCTGTGCCACACTTGTGTTTAATGTCATAACGAGTTCAGATCCCTTCCCTGCCCTGTCTTACAGTTTAAGGCTGGCCCAGCTAGCGATGTATTTCCTTAATCGCGGGTGAGAATTGGAGGAGTAAATCAGCAGAGAGATAGCAAAAAGCAGCAGGAAACATAAAGTTATAATAGAGGAGATTAACTTTCTGCATATTGATTAGGGCTCCCATACTCTAAAAGGGCTGGATAGCTCAGAATTGGTCCATTTTTAAAAATTTTAATTAGACATACAGCATGATAACAGGCCCTTTTGGACCAAAAGTCCATGCTGCCCAATAACACCCAAATTAGCCTAAAATCTGCTAAGTTTTGAATGGTGGGAGAAAACTGGAGCCTCTGGAGAAAACCCACACAGCCACAGAGAGAACGTACAAACTCCTTGCACCAGTCCTGATCGCTGGCTCTGGAACAGCTTTGCACTAACCGCTATTCTAACCATGCTGCCTGCGTTCAGGAAAGTTTTCTACATCAATATATAGAGGTACCAAAAGAGAGAGACTGGAATGCTGGATCTCCTTTTAGGGAATAAGACAGAACAGGTGATGTAAGTATGTGTAGGGGAACATCTTGGGATCAGTGATCATAACGCCATTAGTTTCAATTTAATTATGGAGAAGGATAGGTCAGGGTCTTGGATTAAGATTCTAAAGTGGAGAAAGGTCAATTTTGAGGAAATGATAAAGGGTCTAGAACACATTCTAGATGTGTTCAGTAAGAGGAAACGCTTCAAAGGCGAAATTTTCAGAATCAAATGTTTGTATATTCTTGTCAGGATGAAAGGCAAAGTTAACAGGCTTAGTTTGTGGTTTTTGAGGGATATTGAGGATGTGGTTGAGGAGAGAGGTGTATAGCAGGTGTAGGCAACATGGAACAATTGAGGTCCTTGTGGAGTATAGAAAATGCAAGAAAAATCTTAAGAAGGAAATAGAGAAAGTTAAAAGAAGACATGAGGTTGCTTTGACAGACAAAGTGAAGGAAAATCTAAGTGTTTCTACAAGTCTATTAAGAGCAAAAGAATAAAAAGGGACAACATTTGACCCATTGAAGATCAGAGTGGTTGGCTTTGTATGGAGATGGGGAAGATCTTAATGTTTTATTTTCCATCAGTAGTCACTCAGGGAACAGCCACAGAGTTGTGGGAAGTAAGGAAAACAAGTAGTCAGGTCTTGGAATGTATACAGATTAAAGAGGAGAAAGTGATTGCTGTCTTAAAGCAAACAAGAATGGATTAATCCCTAGGGCTTGACAAGATATTCCCTCAGTCCTTGAGGGAAACTGGTATAGAAATTGAAGGGGCTCTGGCAGAAATATTTAAAATGTCCTAAGCCACGGGTGAGGTGCTGGAGGACTGGAGGGTAGCTCACATTGTTCCATTGTTTAAAATAGGCTCCAAAAGTAACCCTGGAAATTATAGGCTGGTGAACCTGACGTCAGCAGTGGATAAATTATTGGAAGGTGTTCTAAGAGAACGGATATACAATTATTTTGACAGCCAGGGCCTAATTACAGATTGTCAATGGGGCTTTGTGCATGGTAGGTCATGTTTAACCAATCTTAACAAGTTTTTTGTGCAGGAACATCGATGAAGTAAAGGTTGTGGATGTTGTCTACATGGACTTTAGTGAGGCCTTTGACAAGATATCACATGGGAGATTAGTCAGGAAGGTTCACATGCTAGGCATTCACAGTGAAGTAGTGAACTGGATTTGACAATGGCTGGACAGGAGAAGCCAGAGAGTAGTGGTGGATGATGGTTTCTCAGACTGGAGTGATATGCCTCAGGGATCGGTGCTGGGACCATTGTTGTTTGTCATCTATATCAATGATCTGGATGATAATGTAGTAAATTGGATCAGCAGGTTTGCAGGTGACACGAATATTGGAAGCGTTGTGGCTAATGAAGAAGGCTTTCCAAGCTTGCAGAACTTGGACCAGCTGGTAAAATGGGCGAAAAAATGGCAGATGAAATTTAATGCAGACAAGTGGGAGGTGTTGCTTTTTGGAAGGACAAACCAAGAAAGGACATACATGATAAATGAGGAATGTGGTAGAACATAGGGATCTGGGAATGCAGGTACATAATTCCCTGAAAATGGCATCACAGGTGGATAGGGTTGTAGAGAGCTTTTGGCATATTGGCCTTCATAAATCAAAGTATTGAGTACAGGTGTTGGGATGTTATGGTAAAAGTTTTATAAGACATTGGTGAAGCCAATAAGCAGTTTTGGTCACCTAACAACAGTATAGGAAAGATATCAATAAGATAGAAAAAGTGCAGAGATTTACTTGGATGTTGCCCGAACTTCAGGAACTGAGTTACAGGGAAAGGTTAAACAGGTTACAACTTTATTCCCTGGAGCATAGAAGAATGAGGAGAGATTTGATAGGTATTTAAAATTATGAGGGGCATAGTCAGAGTAGATGCAGATAGGCTTTTTCCACTGAGGGTGGGTGAGATACAAACCAGAGGGTGAAAGGGGAAACTAAGAGTGGTGGGGGTGTGGAAGGAGAGCCAGCTAACCTGGTGAATGCGGACTCAATTTTAACATTTAAGAAGAATTTGGACAGGTACATGGATGGGAGGGGTATGGAGGGCTATGGACTAGGGCAGGTCAATGGGCTGAGGGAAAGTAATAGTTTCACACAGACAAGAAGGGCCGAAGGGCCTGTTTCTGTGGTGTAGTATTCTGAGCTTCTACGGTTATGATCTGCTCCTGAGGATCATAGTCAATTTGCAGATGACACCTTTATGAAATGAAAGAGGGGGTTGTTCAGTTTTGATTGCAGAGTTCAAAGGCACCCCAGCTGGACCCTTTCCAACTTCGAATTCAGAACCTAAGAGTGAAATCAAACATGACAAGAAAGTTTATATATAAGAACTTTATCTCAAACTGTATTAGAACATTGGATAGTACCAAACTGAACAAATTCTTTGTTATCTGCATTATCTATATCTGTCCATTCATACTATCACTCAGTAGCCCTCACCTTCTACTGTGACGAAATGTTTTGAGAGGTTGGTCAGGGCCAGAATTAACACATACCTAAGCAAAGGGTCTGGACCTAATGCAATTCACCTATCATCACAACCGCTTCACAGCAGACCAATATCACTGGCTCTCCGCTCAGCTCTAGATCACCTTGAAAACATCAACTCATACATACGGCTGCTCTTCATTGACTACAGTGCAGCCTACAACAGCATTACTCCTGAGTGCTGATCAGCAAGCTCCAAACCCTGGGCCTCTGCATTCCCCTCTGCAGCTGGATCCTGACTTTCTCTTTCTGAGAGAGTGTTGCAATTCAATAGGAAGCAGTGCACATTTGCAAGAGCTGAATTTGCTTGCTAATTTGTTGATTATTATAAACAAAATTTCTTATAAACTGTGAAATTCTGGAGAACCAAAGTTACAGAGCATGAGATTCTACCTGGAAGAGACGCTACCTTTGAGGATATTGTATAATCTCTGGAATGGCATGGGCATGTTAACACTGGACCAGTATTTGGAAATATTAAGGATACTTCAATAGTTCCTAATGATGTAAAGAAGTCTAAATTGTCATCTCAACAGAAACCCAAGGGAATTACCTTTGTTACTGTTCTGTCAAATGCAAGCACAAAAAGAACAAGGAAACAAAGGGAAAGGAAGATCAGTTTTTCAGGAAAGCTGTTTGTATTGCAAAGATAAGCATGCTTTAGAAAAATGTTCACATTTGGAGAAAAAGTTTCATGACGAGAAATTACCTTTTTAAAGAAGAATGAAATATGTGTTGGCTGCTTGTGTAAGGGACACATCAGCAAAACTTGTAATAAATGACCCAGCTGTGATCTCTGCAGTTTAAAACATCCTAAGTTACTGCATATTCAACAAAGTAAAGTTGAAAAAGATGTCAAAAAATCTGAATCCAAGACGCTTCGGTTCAGACAAACAGTCTTACTGGGGCTGGTGACAAAGTCCTCTCAATAGTTCCTGTGCAGGTTAAAGCTAAAAAAGGAAGCTTCATCCTGAAGACCTATGCATTTCTTTATTTTTGATATCCAAATGTGTTTTTTTTAATATAATGTTAAAGTAATTTTATATGCATAATTAATTCAGTAATTATTTTTTTAATCTTTTAAAATTTTTTACACTGTGAACCATATCAATCAAAATACATACAAACATTTCCCTCTTAAATATACACAGTGTCATTTTCTCCCCTATTTTTCCCCCTTCCTTCCCACCCCCTTCCTTCCCCCCTCCAAATCCATTAAACCTTCAACATATACAATACAATAAAACCATTAAACAATGTCATCACACAATGAAAATAAACAAGAAAATTGTTTCATCTATTTTTACACACTGGATCAAGTCATTTTGTCTTCTCATCATTTTATAATTTTAGGGGGTGGAGGTCCGAGGCAAGCCCTCTTTGTTTTGTTCCATGTACGGTCCCCAAATTTGTTCAAATAATGTGATTTTATTTTTTAAATTATATGTTATTTTTTCCAATAGAATACATTTATTCATTTCCATGTACCATTGCTGTACTCTCAGGCTCTCTTCTGATTTCCAAATTGACATTATACATTTTTTTGCTACAGCTAAGGCTATGATAATAAATCTTTTTTGTGCTTCATCCAGTTTGAGGCCTAATTCTTTACTTCTTATATTACTTAGAAGAAAGATGTCTGGATTTATTTGGTATGTTGCTTTTTGTGATTTTTATTTAATACCACATTTCTTTTTTTTAAATTATTTTATTTTTCACACTATGAACCATATTAACCAAAATACACACAAACATTTCCCTCTTGAATATCTTCTTCTTTGGCTTGGCTTCGCGGACGAAGATTTATGGAGGGGGTAAAAAGTCCACGTCAGCTGCAGGCTCGTTTGTGGCTGACCAGTCCGATGCGGGACAGGCAGACACGATTGCAGCGGTTGCAAGGGAAAATTGGTTGGTTGGGGTTGGGTGTTGGGTTTTTCCTCCTTTGCCTTTTGTCAGTGAGGTGGGCTCTGCGGTCTTCTTCAAAGGAGGCTGCTGCCCGCCAAACTTGAATATACATAGTGTCATTTTCTCCCCTTTTCCCCCCTTCCTTCCCTCCCTCCTTCCCACCCCCCTCCAAACCCATTAGTTCAACATCTTCTTTGGCTTGGCTTCGCGGACAAAGATTTATGGAGGGGGTAAAAAGTCCACGTCAGCTGCAGGCTCGTTTGTGGCTGACAAGTCCGATGCGGGACAGGCAGACACAGTTGCAGCGGCTGCAGGGGAAAATTGGTTGGTTGGGGTTGGGTGTTGGGTTTTTCCTCCTTTGCCTTTTGTCAGTGAGGTGGGCTCTGTGGTCTTCTTCAAAGGAGGTTGCTGCCCGCCAAACTGTGAGGCGCCAAGATGCATGGTTTGAGGCGATATCAGCCCACTGGCGGTGGTCAATGTGGCAGGCACCAAGAGATTTCTTTAGGCAGTCCTTGTACCTTTTCTTTGGTGCACCTCTGTCACGGTGGCCAGTGGAGAGCTCGCCATATAACACGATCTTGGGAAAGCGATGGTCCTCCATTCTGGAGACGTGACCCACCCAGCGCAGCTGGATCTTCAGCAGCGTGGACTCGATGCTGTCGACCGCTGCCATCTTGAGTTCTTCGACATTAGGGATGAAAGCGCTCCAATGGATGTTGAGGATGGAGCGGAGACAACGCTGGTGGAAGCGTTCTAGGAGCCGTAGGTGATGCCGGTAGAGGACCCATGATTCGGAGCCGAACAGGAGTGTGGGTATGACAACGGCTCTGTATACGCTTATCTTTGTGAGGTTTTTCAGTTGGTTGTTTTTCCAGACTCTTTTGTGTAGTCTTCCAAAGGCGCTATTTGCCTTGGCGAGTCTGTTGTCTATCTCATTGTCGATCCTTGCATCTGATGAAATGGTGCAGCCAAGATAGGTAAACTGGTTGACCGTTTTGAGTTTTGTGTGCCCAATGGAGATGTGGTAGTCATGGTGGGGAGCTGGCTGATGGAGGACCTCAGTTTTCTTCAGGCTGACTTCCAGGCCAAACATTTTGGCAGTTTCCGCAAAGCAGGACGTCAAGCGCTGAAGAGCTGGCTCTGAATGGGCAACTAAAGCGGCATCGTCTGCAAAGAGTAGTTCACGGACAAGTTTCTCTTGTGTCTTGGTGTGAGCTTGAAGGCGCCTCAGATTGAAGAGACTGCCATTCGTGTGGTACCGGATGTAAACAGCGTCTTCATTGTTGAGGTCTTTCATGGCTTGGTTCAGCATCATGCTGAAGAAGATTGAAAAGAGGGTTGGTGTTAGAACACAGCCTTGCTTCACACCATTGTTAATGGAGAAGGGTTCAGAGAGCTCATTGCTGTATCTGACCCGACCTTGTTGGTTTTCGTGCAGTTGGATAATCATGTTGAGGAACTTTGGGGGACATCGGATGCCAAAGCCCTTTCCTGCTCACGGTGTCGAAGGCTTTAGTGAGGTCAACAAAGGTGATGTAGAGTCCTTTGTTTTGTTCTATGCACTTTTCTTGGAGCTGTCTGAGGGCAAAGACCATGTCAGTAGTTCCTCTGTTTGAGCGAAAGCCGCACTGTGATACTGGGAGAACATTTTCGGCGACACTAGGTATTATTCTATTTAGAAGAATCCTAGCGAAGATTTTGCTTGCAATGGAGAGCAGCGTGATTCCCCTGTAGTTTGAGCAGTCTGATTTCTCACCTTTGTTTTTGTACAGGGTGATGATGGTGGCATCACGAAGGTCCTGAGGCAGTTTTCCTTGGTCCCAACAAAGCTTGAAAAACTCATGCAGTTTGGCATGCAGAGTTTTACCGCCAGCCTTCCAGGCCTCTGGGGGGATTCCATCCATACCTGCTGCTTTGCCACTTTTCAGTTGTTCGATTGCCTTATATGTCTCATCCAGGGTGGGAACCTCATCCAGCTCTAGCCTTAGGGGCTGTTGAGGGAGCTGGAGCAGGGCGGAATCTTGGACTGAGCGGTTGGCACTGAAAAGAGATTGGAAGTGTTCTGACCATCGGTTGAGGATGGAGATCTTGTCACTGAGGAGGACTTTGCCGTCTGAGCTGCGCAGCGGGCTTTGGACTTGGGGTGAGGGGCCGTACACAGCCTTTAGAGCCTCGTAGAAACCCCTGAAGTCGCCAATGTCCGCGCTGAGCTGGGTTTGTTTGGCGAGGCTAGTCCACCACTCATTTTGGATCTCCCGGAGTTTGCGCTGAAGATGGCTGCATGCGCGATGGAAGGCTTGTTTCTTCTCTGGACAGGACGGCTTTGTAAGGTGAGCCTGGTGGGCAGCTTGCTTCTTTGCCAGCAGCTCCTGGATTTCCTGGCTGTTTTCGTCGAACCAGTCCTTGTTTTTCCTGGAGGAGAAGCCCAGTACCTCTTCAGTGGATTTCAGTATGGTAGTCTTCAACTGATCCCAGAGGGTTTCAGGGGACGGGTCTGTGAGGCGGGTTGCATCGTCGAGCTTTGCTTTGAGGTTTGCCTGGAAGTTTCCTCTCACTTCATCTGACTGCAGGTTTCCAACATTGAACCTCTTTCTGGGGGCTTCACTGTTCCTGGGCTTTGGCTTGAAGTGAAGGTTGAGCTTGCAGCGAACCAGCCGGTGGTCAGTGTGGCACTCCGCGCTGGGCATGACCCTGGTGTGGAGCACATCTCGTTTGTCACTTTCTCGCACCAGGATGTAGTCCAGGAGGTGCCAGTGTTTGGATTGGGGATGCATCCAGGTGGTCTTAAGGCTGTCCCTCTGCTGAAAAAAGGTGTTTGTAATGACAAGCCGCTGTTCTGCGCAGAGCTCCAACAGGAGGCGCCCATTGTCGTTGCACTTGCCGACGCCATGCTTGCCCAGGATTATTGGCCAGGTTTCTGAGTCTTTGCCGACGCAAGCGTTGAAGTCGCCAAGGATGACAACCTTGTCAGCTGTAGGGGTGCGTTGGATGAGGTTGCGCAGGTCAGTGTAGAACTTGTCCTTTTTTGCTGGTTCCGCCTGGAGGGTTGGAGCATAGACACTGATGAGGGTAATGCAATGCTTGTTTTGAAGGGGGAGTCGCATGGACATGATTCGATCCGAGTGGCCTGTCGGAAGGTTTTCGAGTTTGGAAGCAATGAAGTTCTTGACCATGAAGCCTACACCAGATAGGCGTCGTTCATCCGAAGGCTTGGCAGACCAATAGAGTATGTAGCCCACGCCGCGTTCTTGGAGGCTGCCTACATCTCCCAGGCGGACTTCACTGAGAGCGGCTATGTCGATGTCAAGTGTGAGGAGTTCATGTGCAATGAGGGCAGACCGACGTTCAGGTCGGTGGCTGTCAGCCTTGTCTAGCATGGTTCTGATGTTCCAGCATGCTAGCTTGAGTTTGTGAGCATCTTTTGAGGGGGAGGACGCGGAGGGGGAGGACGCGGAGGGGGAGGACGCGGAGGGGGAGGACGCGGAGGGGGAGGACGCGGAGGGGGAGGACGCGGAGGGGGAGGACGCGGAGGGGGAGGACGCGGAGGGGGAGGACGCGGAGGGGGAGGACGCGGAGGGGGAGGACGCGGAGGGGGAGGACGCGGAGGGGGAGGACGCGGAGGGGGAGGACGCGGAGGGGGAGGACGCGGAGGGGGAGGACGCGGAGGGGGAGGACGCGGAGGGGGAGGACGCGGAGGGGGAGGACGCGGAGGGGGAGGACGCGGAGGGGGAGGACGCGGAGGGGGAGGACGCGGAGGGGGAGGACGCGGAGGGGGAGGACGCGGAGGGGGAGAACGCGGACCTGTCCTTGGGCCTGTGCAAAGGAGGTTGTAGGTGGAGTGCAGTGTGCGCAGTACTGGCCCCACCCTTTACACCCATGGTTCATGTGCCGTGGCCAAGCAAGCTGGGACGTGGCAGCGAGGTCCTTGGATCGTAGGTTTTATATCGGAGTGGCCTTCTCCTATCCAGCCCGGGTAGTTCATCATATACAATACAATAAACCCATTAAACAATGTCATCACACAATGAAAATAAACAAGAAAATTGTGTCATCGACTTTTACACACTGGATCAGTTCATTTCGTCTTCTTCTCATTCTATCATTTTAGGGGGTGGAGGTCCGCGGTAGGCCCTCTCTGTTGTGTTCCATGTACGGTTCCCAAATTTGTTCAAATAATGTGACTTTATTTTTTAAATTATATGTTATTTTTTTCCAATGGAATACATTTATCAATTTCTCTGCACCATTGCTGTACTCTCAGGCTCTCTTCTGATTTCCATGTTGACAGTATACATTTTTTGATGCATCATTTTGTACGGTTGAATTAGTGAATAAACTTAATCTTCATGGTAAAAGATCACAGATTTTGTGGAAGACAATGAATGATGAAAAGAAAAAGTGTATATACTCAGAAGACTATGCCTGTGAGAATATTCCCTAACAGTGGGATCATCTAAAAGATGTTTGCTTACTCAAGATTTTTTAAAAAATTTATAATATTTTAAAAAAAGGATAATACAATCAAACAAGGACATAAAAACCCACTTATTACAAAAATACATGAGTAAAATAGATAATCTTAAATTAGTAAATTAATAACCAACCCCAACCCCATCCCTTATAAAAGAGCCCAAACTATCCCTATTTCTACAAACTACTGAAGCCTTAAACAAAAATTAAATGACCTCAATACAACATATATGAAAACTAATTAAAAGATAATTAAAATATCATGATTAGCATATACAAAGACCCATATTTTAAATATGGATCCCTCATTTTAATAAAAAAGGAATAATTATTATGTAATCCATGTTATTTTTTCTAAATAGATACAAGATTTCAACTTATTGTGCCACCTTTGGATACTAATCTCTACATCATCTTTCCATTTACTGCAATACATTTTCTCGCAACAGCTAAAGTTAAACGAATAAAAGCAAGCTGAAATTTATCCAATTTCAAACCCCTTAAATCCATCATAAATCCTAATAAAAGTAATATAGGATCAAGCAATAATTGAATATTATATAAATGTTCTAAAATTGTCTAACTTTTAACCAAAAATTTTGCACCTTTTCACATAACCAGACCAAGTGTAAAAAAGTCCCTTTTTGTACTCCACACTGGAAATATAAATCTGAATCTCTTTCAACTTATCCAGTGTCAAATATAACTAATGTACAAAATTATAATTAACTAAATTGTACCTTACATTAATCAACTTAGTTACTGTATTCTCACATACCTTTAACCAGTCATCCTCCAATATAATAAGTTGTAAATCTTCCTTCCATTTACTTTTTGTTCTAAAAACACCAAGTTTTTTCATCTTCTCTTGCAACCAAACGATATATTTCTGATAAAAATCCTTTTTTCAAATATTCTATAATTAATTTTTTCAAACCTGGATAGATTGGGGAGTTTAATTTTTTTGTCCAAAGTTTTCTTTTAAAAAGGCTCATATTTAGTAATAAACAAATATTGAATTCATTGAAATATTACATTTTAATTGTAATTGATTAGAGGAAAGAAAAACTCCTTTCTCAAAAAGATCCTCTACCTTTTTAATACCTTTTGAATTCCATTTCTTTAAATAATAACTGGCCATTGAAAATTGTATAATCCTATTTCTATATATATAGGAGTCTGACCAGTAATTTTACCCGTATATCCAATTATGCAAACTCTCTTATACCAAATATCAATTAAGTGTCAAAGTACAGGAACACTATAAGATTTCAAAAAACTTGGTCTCCACCTATATATAAAAGAATTTACATCACTTTCTGAAAGTTGATTTAATTCTACTCTCGCCCATATAGGAGTTTGCATCCTATCTAACAGTCAATTAATACTTTTCAATTGTGCTACCTCGTAATAATTTTCAAAATTAGGTAACTGAAGGCCTCCTAATGCATATTTCCAAGTCAATTTTTGCAGTGAAACTCTAGATAGTTTATTCTTTCACAAAAATAAACCAACGCCCAAATTTAATTCTTTAAAATAAGTTTTGCTAAAAAAAAACAAGGAATAGACTGAAAATGATACTGGATTCATGGAAAAACATTCATCCTAATAGAATTCATCCTTCCTCTTAAAGTTAATGGCAAATCTTTCCATTTCTTCAAATCTGCTTTAATTTTTCTTAACATCGGTATATAATTCAATAGCTGATTATAATCCACATTTATTATAACTTCTAAGTACTTTATCTTTTCAGACCAGTAAAACTAAGTAATCTGTTTTCACTCCGAAAAATCATCTTGTCCCAATTAATTTTATATCCCGACATCCTTCCATATTGTTCCAAACATGTCTGTAGATAGGGTTTGTAAAATAAATTAGCACATCATCCATGAAAAAATTAATTTTGATAAAGCAAATGACGAAGAAATTACTCCGTTTGTTACTACAAGCTGAAGACTTATATACGCCTTTTACCCATCCAATAAAAACTGGACCAAATTTAAAATGTTCTAAGACTTTAAATAAAAAATGCCATTCAATACAATCAAATGCTTTTTCTGCATCTAAAGCCACTACCAAAGGTAAATCACACCGTTCTCTTGAAACATTAATTAATGTAATTAATTTAACAACATTATCAGCTGAATAATAATTTTGGATAAATCCTGCTTGATCTACATGAATTAACTTTGGTAAATATTTCATTATCCTATTTGCCAACACTTTAGCTACAATTTTATAATTTACATTTAACAAAGAAATTGGTCTCTACGAAGCTACTTTTAATGGGTTTCTATCTTTTTTTGGAATAACCATAATCAATGCTCTAGAAAAAGATTCTGGAAGAGAGGATATTTCCACTGCTTGTTCTAATATTTGTTGAAATACCGGAAGTAATAAATCATAAAATTCCTTATAAAATTCAACTGCCAAGCTAAAACCTTTTGCGCTTTCTCCCAATTCATAATACCGCCGTTTAGATCTTTGAATTAACTTCTCATACTGATATGTTTTCAAATTAGATAACTGTATTTTTTTTATCTTCAAAAACATTCCTATGCAGATCTTTCTCCAAATTTTTAATCTCTTCTTCAAGCCTACTACTGTATACTAAATATTTTTTCTTAACTTCACCAGTATAACTAATAATTTGACCTCTTAAATATGCTTTCAAAGCATTCCATAACACAAATTTATTTTGTGCTGAATTCTCATTTAATTATAAAAATGTAGTAATTTGATCTCTAATAAAAGTAATAAATTCTGGCTGTTTCAATAATGTAATATTAAATCTCCATCTATAACTAATTGGAGCCACATCAGAATGAGCACAAGAGATCAATAAAAGTGAATGATCTGACAATGTTCGACTTTTATAATCAGCACTAACTGTTCTCCCTTGTAATTGAGCAGATACTAAAAAAAAATCAATTCTTGAAAAAGATTCATGACTAGCTGAATAAAATGAGAAGTCTTTTTCAGTTGGATTCCTCCTTCTCCAAATGTCGACCAAATTTAAATTCTTCATAACTTCCACCAAACGATCTGACATCTTTAATTTTCTTACAGAATTTGGGGATTGATACAATAAAGGTTCTAGACAACAATTAAAATCTCTTCCCACCAATATATTATCATTTGCCTGATTTAATCCCAAAAAAGCTTCAGTAATAAATTTTTCATCATCTATATTAGGAGCATAAACATTTAACAACATCCATAATTCAGAAAAAATCTTACAATTAACCATCAATACCCTACACTTTTTTTCCAGTACTGGGTCCAATGTAAAAGACAAATTATTATGAATTAAAATAACAACTCCACACACTTTAGAATTAAAAGAAGATGAAATAACTTGGCCCACCCAGTCCCTTTTCAATTTTAAATGTTCTTTTTCCATCAAATGTGTTTCTTGCAAAAAAGCAATATCTACTTTCATTTTCTTAATATAAACTAATACACATTTCCTTTTTATTGGATTATTCAAACCCTTAACATTAAAAGTTTTAAAATTTAAGTTAGACATTTACAATAAAAATAACTTAAATAGAAATGCAACTAAGGCTCCAAACTACTACTAAATATATTTTTAAAAACCCCTCCTCCCCTTCTAAACAATAAAAAAGAAAAAAAACCCAAACCCCCCCACTCCCCAAAGAAAAGCAAAACATCCCCTCCCACTCTCTAAAATAACTCCCCGCTAGAAAAAAACTGCAAAAGGAGTACCCCCCTCTATTAACTGGGTGCAGTTAATACCAACAGTGGCTGATGACTTCGTTAATAACTGGGTCGTCATCTTCTCCCCAACCAGACAACTCCATAATAAAGTACACAGTTCAATCAAGACTCAGATGTAGTCAGAACTTCCACCTCCAAATCCACCAATTGTTCAGTTTCCAGCTTTCTACCTCTCTGTCCATTTCTAGCTTTATTTATAGTCACTAAGGGTTTTGTGGAAAGATCTTGAGTCAACTTGGAATCTTGCAAAGAATTGGCAAAAGTTAATGTGTCTTGTGCACTTCCAAAAAATTGAGACTGATACTGCCCATAAAAACACCTTCAAAATTGCTGGATATTGAAAAACAGAGCGATATCCCTTCTTCCACAAAACGCTTTAGCCACGTTAAACTCTTTCCATTTCAAATTAACCTCTTGACTCAAATCTGAATAAAAAAAGACCTTATTACCTTGTACCATTATCGGGCTTTGATTCTTACAAGCTTGCTGAATTGCTGCATGTAAAATCATCTCCCGATCCTGATACCTAAGACATCTAACCAAAACTGCCCACAGTGGTTGACCTGGCAAAGGTTTTCTTCTTAATGCACAATGGGCTCTGTCTAATTCCAAACCCTTAGGAAAATATTCAGAACCCAGAACATCAGGAATCCATCCTTTAAAAAACCTTGTAGGATTCGCTCCATCAATACCCTCAGGTAGACCCACTATTTTAATATAATTTCAATGATGTTGATTTTTCAATGAATCCATCTTCTGCAAAAAAATTTCTTCTCCATTTGCCATCCGGTAATATATTCTTCAATCTGGTCAACTCTGTCTCATCATTCTTCACTCTGTCTTGAACCACATCAACAGCTGTCAAACATTTATTAATGTCCAACTTCATTGAAGCAATATCACCATTTATCAGCAATATTAGTTTTTCTGACTCTAATATCAGCAAACTGTTCATCAATACTATTAAAGCTAGTAGGTATATAATCCATCAAATTATCATTTTGCTTAGTTATCCCTTCTAACTTAGTTACCACATCAGGTCCAGGCGAAGGGCTCCGCAGACTTGGAGATTTATATGGTGAAGGTGCCTTACCCTCCATAATGTAAGCAGCTGCCAGAAGAAGCTCATTATCTTCTTCATCTAAATAGTCAGTAGGTTCTTGTTCCTCCTCTTCATATATGGCACTTACCTCTCCAGCAGCCTGGTTGTGGGTCTGGACCCCTCTCCATGCTGGGCTGACCTCGTCAATGCGGCGGTGGATGGGCCCTTCCCCCGCAGCCCAGACCCACTTGAGGGTATTGTGCATGCATGCACTAGCGCACATACTAGCAGCGGCACGTGTGCGGGAGCGGGTCTCTAATGAGGACAATGCATGCCTAAGGATGCATTGACATGCTCGTACTTGCACCCCTGGCCCCCTGCGCTTGGCCACACTACCAAATGCGCTCAGTGCGGCGCTCCCGTACCCTTCTTGGAGTGTTGCCAGAGAGGCAGCAGTGGCACCATCTTGCATCACTGCTCACACTGAGGACGCCGCCACTTCATATAACTTATCTGAAGAAGTACGCTGGGGCTTCAGATCCATCAAAAGTCGATCCTGAGGCTTCAGGTCTATGGTAGGCCCAAGTTCTTCTTTCTTTTTCAATACTTTAAAATGTAGTTTTTTTAAAAATTGTTGTTGTTTCCCTCTTTTTGCTTCTTTCATTCTCATAACAAAGGAAACTTTTCCTTAACTTTTCAGATATTTATCAATTCATTAAGTTTGGGTTTTAAACTGTCCAGTTGAGAAGAGATGACTTCCCATGTCTTCACCCTATACTTGGGTTGCCACACCCCTCTTACTCAACATTGATGCTAAAATCAATTGTTAATTGGATTAGATGCACCAAAAGCTCTCGAACCTCTAGAAGTAATAAGGAGTCAAAATGATGGACCTTATGTCGTGAGAACATTGCTTGGATAGACAAAAATAATAAAAACAGTGCATGAAAAGTCAAAGTGAGGCAGTGTCTTTGGTTCATTGATTATTCAGGAATCTGATGGCAGTGGGGAAGAAGTTGTCCTTGTGACTTTAGACTCCTGCACCTTTTTCCCAATGGTAGCAGAGTGAAGAGACCATGTGGTGAGGGTCCGGTCCTTGAGGATAGAGGGCCTGCTTCAGTGTTGGTCTTAACTCTGTGAATCTACTATGTTTATTTTACAAGATAAAAGCTGCATTCGAATATTAAGTTAACAGGACTCGTTGAATAAGGAATGGACAGTTCAGACTTTATTGATCTTTGGTGAAAATTTATCCATACTGCTCCAAGAATTGACTCAGACAAGGTGGGTTGAGTATCACTTTGTAGTGACTTGTGTGCTACTGAGGTGGAAAAGACCGGGGCCCCATGTTCTTCTGTGTATTACCTGGAATAGTCGATAACACAGGGCCTTGGTTTGGTCATCATTTCCCTCTCTCTCATCCATGAGTTTGAACGCATGATCCAGGACTACTTGGAAAGTATGCATGGTTGATGGCTAATTGTTCTTTGAAAGATTTGTTAAACTGAGTTAGTGCCTTACCAAGAGATTATTAGAAGAAGCCAACATTTGTATAACAAATGGGAGCACTAAATGTAAATGGCCTATTGCTGGGATCAAGGATAGCCATTGAAGTGGGAATTTTTTTTACCATTGGTACTCCCTTCACTTCACACAAATGACAAGAAATAATGATGCTTGTCTGATTTGTGCTGGACGATCACAATTGTTAGAGCCACTCTTTAGTCACTTAATTTCTTTATTAACATTTTTAGTGAATTTTTATATAATAATACATACAGAGAAAAGATTGCATAACACTTATATAATTATATCAAACTTGTTAGCAGAAAAAAACAGATTCCACCTTTTGCAACAATATTAATTCAAGGATAAAGTGAAAAAAGAAGAAAAACTGAAAAGAGGAAAAATATGACTCTATAATCTAAACTGTTCCAAAGTTGATCAAAATAACACGTCTTATAATAAGAGAGGCAAAGGCAAAGATGTTCAGGTGAAGACAATTTCACCACCTTCTGTTCACCTGTCTCAAACGAGGCTATTAAAGGATCTGGTGTTAGATTTACATTAATAATTGTTAACATAGTGCGGAAAACCTCTTCCCAATATTTGACAAGAGTCAGACAAGACCAGTACATATCAATGAATGAACCATCCTCATTCTTACATCTGTCACAAAGAGAGATAATTTTAGGATCAATATGAGCCAATTTAACTTTTGACATATGGCTCTATGACCAACTTTAAATTGTAATGGTGAGTGACGGGCACATAGAGATGATGTATTTAATAAACTTAAAAATGCAATTCCAAGAATCTTCAGAAATTGAAATATGGAGGTCTGCTCCCATTTCTTTTCAATTTTGTCCAGCAACGTTTGCCTTGATTTTAACAAAGCATCAAATACAACAGATATACAACAGAACCTTTTCTGAGATAGTTGAAGATTGTAAATAGTTTCTATTAAGTTCATAACAGGAGTCTGAGAAAGATTTGATGGTTGAGAATGGAGAAAGTCCCTAATTTGCAAATAACTAAAAAAAGAGAATTTGGTAAATTAAATTTGGTAGAAAGTTCCTCAGATGTAGCAAGATTATTATCAAATACCTCATCTAAACCATTCCTGAAAAGCAGAATCCATCAAAGGTTGAAAAAGTAGTTTGATAGAATAAGACTAGCAAGAAGAAACCTGTGGAGTCCAAAGTGTTTTGTAACTGAAACCAAATCCTACTCGTGTGTTTAACCACTAGATTATCAATTTTTTTTACCAAACGGAAAAGACAAGAGCGCTCGAAGTAAAGAAACAATAGAAAATTTCTTAGTTGAATCCAACACCAAATCAGCTCAGGCTGGGCCACCTGTTTTGCTATCATAATATAACCAAATTATAATATAATGCATATTAACAGCCCAATAATAGAATCTAAAATTGGGTAGAGCCGAACCTCCATTATTTTTAAAATTTTGGAGATACATTTTATTTAAATGAAGACATTTATTTTTCCATATATATAAGAAAATATAATAGAATCAAGTGAGTCAAAAATATTAGGAATGGCTTGAAAAATATATAGAAATTTGGGTAAAATATTCATCTTAATGACATTAATTCATTCAATTCTGAACATTGAAAGAGGGGACCACTGAGAAAAAGATTTCTTCACCTGATTTAATCGAGCAAAAATGTGATTCTTAGTAATTGTTACACCAAGGCTAGTAGTCTTGAAAGGAAAAACAGTGTACGAAGTGTCTAATAATTAGCTCTTTTTGTAAATTTAATTGGTATCCAGAAAACTGATCAAATTGATGGAGTAATGTTAATATAGCAGGAAGTGAAGAATTAGGATCAGATACAAAAAGCAAAAGAGAGACTTTGTCAACCGATCCTCTCTACTAATTCCAAAAGTCTCCTGAGATTCTTTAAAGGCAATAGCCAAGAGTTCTAAAACTAAATTAAATACCAAGGGGCTAAGAGGACAACCCCATCTGGCCCATCAATAAGGTTTAAAAGGTTCAGATTGCAAAGAATTGGTAAGAATAGAAGCAACAGGAGATAAGTATAGTAACTTAATCCACAAAATAAATGTGGTGTGGCAATGCTCAAATCTGCCGTGATGGACTGGCCCCGCTTGTTATGTACGGTCAGCGAGGCAGTCATGGCAGAGAAGGTGATACATTCCCATCTCTTCCCCTCCATGACAGAAGTTGGTGTGCAGGCTGACAGAGCATATGTGCAGTATGACTACTTCACTGAAAAGCAAGTGTGCAAAATTTGAATAAACATTCCTTCTGCGACCTCAGAGCTCGCAAGTCTGTGTCTCCAGTCTGTTCACTCGCTTGCATCCAGCATGCTAGAGTGGGACCAAAATTAAACCTTTCTAATATTGCATATAAATATTCCCATTCAACTCTATCAAAGTCCTTTCAGCATCTAAAGAGATAACACATTCCAAGGGAGAGATAGGGGGACAATATATAATATTTAATAAATAGCACATATGAAAATGTGAATAAAGGTTTTTATTAAAACCGATCTGGTCCTCAAAAATAATAAGAGGCAAAATATTTTCCAATCTAATGGCTAAGATTTTAGATAAAATTTTTAAATTGAAATTTAGAAGATGAATTGGCTTGTAGGAGACACAAACTGATCATTTTTGGGTCAAGGGTAATTGTTGCATCATAAAAAATGTTTGTCAAGTTCCTAGATGTAAAAGAGTTATAAAATACAGAAACTGAAAAGGGTGCCAGCATCTGGGAGAAGTTTTATAAAAGTCGACGGGAAAATCATCAGGGCAAGGTGCTTTGTCAACTTGTAATAATTTAATGATCATTATTAATCTGCCTGTGAAATATTTTTTTCTAACTGTGATTGTATTTCAAAAGAAAGAGTAAATATGTAAAACAGTCCAGAAAATTCTTCATAGGAGTTCGATCAATGGGAAAATTAGGTTTATAAAGATTAGAATAACATTGTCTAAACATATTATTCATTTCCCAATGGTCAGTGGAAACATTACCATCTTCCTTCTGAATCTCTGTAATAAGACATTTAGCAGCTAAGCCTTTTAGTTGATTTGTCAAAAGTTTACCTGGTTTATTGCCGTTAAGATAAAATTGGCTCTTACTTTTCAAAAGTTGTGCTTTGATAGGATAAGTCAAAAGCAAATCATACTTTGTTTTAAGCTCAGCATATTTTTTAAATATCTCAGGTTTTGGAGTAAGGGCATTTCATTAGGTCCAAAGGCGATGTCCTCGATGAGCAGTTCAGTACGCTGGAATGTCTTCATCTTGTTGTGCTTCTGCAAGCGCCATATAGTCAACTCTTAGGGATGGGGATCACAATACCTGAATGTAGGAGCGGGATAGTGCATCTGCTACCACGCTACTCTTACCAGAGATGTGCTTAATCCTTGTGGTGAACTTGGATATGTAAGGGAAATGATGCTGCTGTCGGGCTGACACTATTGCAAAGGCAAATGTTAACGGTCTGTGAATCCCGTGAAATCCCTGCCCTCCAGGAAATAGTGAAAATGTCAAACTGCCAGGTACAGGGCCAGAAACTCCCTATCGAAAGCATTATGTTTTGTCTCCGGGGGTCACAGGTGCCTACTAAAGAGCACAAGAGGCTTCCATTGTCCATTGATGCTCTTCTCCAATACTCCGCCTACTGCTGAATCTGATGCATCCACCATGAGTGCAGTCGGCACATTCACGGGTGAAGCCAGCAGGGTTGCCTTTGCCAGGGCGCTTTATGTATTCATGAATGCTGTCCTTGGCTCCTCTGACCATTCCAGGTCCTTGGTTTTTATGGGCATGAGGTCGAACAGGGGCTCATGATCTGGGCTGTGGATAGTAGAAAGCAATGGTAGAAATTGACCATTCCTACAAACTCCTCTAGAGTGTGAGCGGTTTTGCGAATTTGAGGATGGCCTCCACTTTGGGTCAATACCCTGGCTGCTGATCTGATGTTCCAAAAAGTCAATTGAGAACTTTTGTTCTTCATGGGGTTTATTGTTAGACCAAAGTCTAGTAGAAGTACAGAGTAAACGCAGGTGCTACAGGTGCTCTTTGGGGGAATGGCTGATGACAAGTATGTTGACCAAGTACACGAAAAAGTCCATTCCTCGCACCACCATGCCCATAAGCCTTTGGAATGTCTAAACGACATATGCAGAAACTCAAAGATACCAAATGGTGTTACGCTAGTAGTTTTGGGTACATTTTGTGGGTTCACCAGGATCTGATGATACTCTTGTACCAAATCAATCTGCGAGAACACCTTGGCCCCATGGAGATTTGAGGTAAAGTCCTGTGTATGAGGCACAGGGTAGTGGTCTGCAATGGTGGCTTCATTGAGCCACCTGTAATCTCCACACGGTCTCCAGTTTCCTGTAGCCTTGGGCTCCATGTGAAGCGGGGAAGCTTTTGGACCTTGCACGATCCACATTTCCTCCATCTTGAGGAATTTTTGATTGGCCAGGCACAGCTCATCAGGCAGTAATCAGCAGGCTTGGGCATGAAATGGAGGTCCATTTATCAGGATATGATGTGTGACACCATGTTTGGGTGCAGCCGTGGAGAACTGTGGCGCAACGATGTCCAGGAACTGCGCAAGAACTGTGGCGAATTCGTTAGAGTAGTACACCACTGAGTCCAAATGTGGATGGATGATTTTGCTTCTCCCAGCTGAAACAATTGAGAGGTTTTCATATCCACCAGCCTGCAACCCTTTAAATCTACCAGCAGTGAGTGAGCTCTGAGAAAGTCCACTCCAACCAAAGGCTGAGACACTACAGCAGGTGTGAACCTCCAGAATATGTTGCCGCCGACCCGCCAGAGTATGGTTTGTGTACCGTACTTTCAGATCAGACTTTTGTTGACTGCCATGGGAACTGTGCCCGCACTCCTGCTACAGGTATCGTAGGCTGGTTGTTGAAAGACACTAAGTTCAGCTCTTGAGTTGACCAGAAACTTGCAGCCGGAGAGCTTATCCCATATGTAAAGCAGATTATTACAGTGGCCGGCCACCATTGCCATTAGTGACGACTGGCCCTGGTGTTTTCTGTAAACGCACACGGTGGTCAGCAATGGTGCGCTCCAGAACCCCATCGTTGGTGATTAAAACACCAAGTGTCTGTCTCAGTGGCCCTGGTGTTTTCTGTAAACGCACACGGTGGTCAGCAATGGTGCGCTCCAGAACCCCATCGTTGGTGATTAAAACACCAAGTGTCTGTCTCAGTGACTTCTTTATTCGGGTTGTGTGTGACCTTGTCCCTAGTGCGCCTGGCCTTTGGGCATGATGCAGCACCAATTTCAGTGTTCACCTTCCCTGTTGTTTTGTGCACCACAGAGCATCTGCACGGACAGCTACTGCATGGGGGTCTGCGAAGTCTTCGTGGCCAACATGGTGCGATATCCTCTGGCATCTGCTTTAAGAGCAAGCAAGGCTTATGACCATCTGCCATTGCCATGTCAGTGATCAGCTCCGATGGGCTGCGGTCACCCAACCCATTCATATGTAGGAGCCGCACAGTTTGCGGTAAAGACCGTGTGTGCAGAGAAGTAGGTCTATAAGAGCCAGATAGATAACTGTGATCTGGTGGATCACAGAGGACGTCGAAAACCCGACCTGCTGTTTCTTGGTTGAGGCCACTTACCACATCTTGGTATTTAGTGGTATCTGCCACTATTTGACGAATGTAGAATTGTGCCTCAACTTGTCCAAACCTCACTTCTGGATGATTTGTCCAGAACACAGGCAGTTTGGGGGAAAACTGCTGAGTTGTCCATTTTGGGTCCTAAAGCCGTTTGGGTTCATCGGGTCACCAAAGTGGTCACTGAATCGTGGGGCGCATTGAAGAGTTGGAGTCAAGTTGAGTTCAAACAGAAAACAACAGTTTACTGTTGGACCCATGCACTTTTTAAACCCCCAGGCTTCCAGCCAGCCCCACACCATGCGTAGCTGAAGGGG
Source organism: Narcine bancroftii (assembly GCF_036971445.1). Taxonomy (NCBI): domain Eukaryota; kingdom Metazoa; phylum Chordata; class Chondrichthyes; order Torpediniformes; family Narcinidae; genus Narcine; species Narcine bancroftii. Next base: position 59,771,957 of record NC_091479.1, on the reverse strand, counting down.
ACGTCATCGTGCTGCCTGAGACTTCCCGAGCCGGTTTGATATCCTGACAAGCGAGCCGCCACAATATCGTAAAATAATTCAGAAGAGCAAGTCAAGGTACTAAATAACAATGAAAAAATCGAACTTATATAAGAATATCAACCCTTAACTCTAAGAGAAATATATAAAAAAAAACTATAGAATAAAAGTCACATAAAAATGAGATAATGGGGACATCCTTATTAGGTAGCAACGTTTCGCCAAACACTTCCCAAAGTATTTCTCCAAACAACATAGTAAGTTGACTAGATTCCAGTTCCTTTTTCAGACCAAGAATTCTCATGTTGTTTTGTCTGCTTCTTGATTCTAAGCCATTCACCTTCTTAGTAGCTGGTCAGTTGATTTGTTTAATCAAGTATAAATGCTTGTATATCATCCAGCTGGGATTCTGAACATTCCACAGCCAGTGAAGAGATGAAACCCATTCATCGAGGTCTTCTTCAATTACTTTGCGAATTTCATTCCTCTCTTTGAATAACAATGGTTTTGATATCTTTAACAGCAATTGTCAGTTCCTTAATTAATTCCATCAAAGTAATCATTCAATCCACAAGCAAAGGGTTTTCCTCTTCTTTCCTCCCAATGCTTATCAAGGTCATCATTAAACAATTACAAAAATTAGCAGAAAAGTATCTGAAGAAGAAAAGATCTTTCAAAGGAAGGATGTAGAGATGGAAGGAAAATAGGAGCAACTGCAGTTTAGCTGCTAATCCAACGGTTCCCAGCAGGAAAATCCCCTTTGTCACTATCAACAGAAACTTGGAAGCTTACATACAGTCTGGAGTGTGTAGCATAAACATCATGTCACCTTGCAGGGGCTGTGGGTATGTATGTGTGTATGTGTGTGTGCGTGTGTGTGTGTGTGTGCGCGCGTGTGCACGTGTGTGTGTGTGTGCGCATGCGTGTGTGTGTGTGTGCGCGTGTGCACGTGTGTGTGTGTGTGCATGCGTGTGTGTGTGTGTGTGTGTGTGTGTGTGGGTGCATATGTGTGTGTGTGTTTGTGAGTGTGTGGGTGGATGTGGGAGTGAGTTTTTATGTGGTTATGTGTATGTGTGGGTGTGTGTGTGTCTGTGTGTAAATGTGTGAGTGTTTGTGAATGCGTGTGTGAGTGTATGTTTGTGTGTAAATGTGTGTGTGTTTGTGAGTGTGGGTGTGGTTGTCTATGTGTAAGTGTGTGTGAGTGTGGGTGTCTGTTTATGCATAAGTGTGTGTGAATGTGTGGGTGTGTGTGAGTGTGTGAGTGTTTGTGGCTGTGGATGTTTGTAAGTGTGTGTGTGTCTGGATGTATGTAAGTGTGTGAAGGTGTGTGAGTATGTGTGTGGGAGTGTGTGAGTATGTGAGTGGGTGTGTGTGTGGGTGTGGGTGTCTGTGTGTAATTGTCTGTGGGTGTGAGTGTGTGTGGGTGTCTGTTTCTGTGTGGGTGTGAGTGTCTCTTTGTGTGTCTTTGTGTGTCAGTGAGTGTGTCTTTGTGTGTCAGTGAGTGTGTCTTTGTGTGTGTGGGTGTCTGTCTGTGTGTAAGTGTGTGTGGGTGTCTGTCTGTGTGTAAGTGTGTGTGGGTGTATGAGTGTGTGTGTGTCTGGTTTTGTGTAAGTGTGTATGTCTGTTTAAGTGTGTGTGGTGTGTTTGTGTGTGTGGTTGTTTGTGAGTGTGTCTGTGGATGTGTGTGAGTGCATAAGAGTGTGTGTGGGTATGTAAGCGTGTGAAGGTATGTGAGTATGTGTGTGGGAGTGTAGTGAGTATGTGAGTGGGTGTGTGGGAGTGTGTGAGTATGTGTATGGGTGCATGTGTGGGTGTGGGTGTCTGTGTAATTGTGTGTGGGTGTGAGTGTGTGTGGGTGTCTGTTTCTGTGTGGGTGTCTCTGTGTGTAAGTGTGTGTTGGTGAGTGTGTCTTTATGTGTGTGTGTCTGTGTGTAAGTGTGTGTGGGTGGGTACTTGTGAGTGTGTGTGTCTGGTTGTGTGTAAGTGTGTGTGCATGTCTGTTTAAGTGTAAGTGTGAGTGGCTGTGAATGAGTGTGTGATGTGGGTGTCTGTCTGCCTGTGTACATGGGTGTGAGTATGTGTGTGGGTTTCTGTTTGTGTGTGAGTGAGGGTGTGTCTTTGTGTGAAAGTGTGTGAGTCTTTGTGTGTGGGGGAGTCTGTTTGTGTGTAAGTGTGTGTGGGTTTGGGAGTCTGTTTGTATGTGTGTAGTTGAGGCAGTTTGTGAGTGCGAGTGTGTATGTGCGTGTGGGAATTTGTGAGTGTGTATGTGGGTGTGAGTGTGTGTTTTTGTGTGTTTGTGTATGTGGTTGTTTGGGTGTGGGTGTCTGTTTGAAAGTGTGTGTGGGTGAGTGAGTGTGTGGGTGTGATTACTTGTGAGTGTGTATGTGTCTGGTTGTGTGTAAGTGTGTGTGGGTAACTGTTTTGTGTGTGTGTCTTTCTTTGTGTGAAAATGTGTGTGGGTGTGTGAGTCTTTGTATGTGTGGGTGTCAGTATGTAAGTGTCTGTGGGTGTGTGAGTGTGTGTGTGTGTGGATGTCTGTGTGTAATTGTGTGTGGATGTGATTGTGAGTGTGTGGGGGTGTCTGTGTGTGGGTGGTGTCTCTGTGTGAAAGTGTGTGTGGGTGTGTGAGTCTTTGTATGTGTGGGTGTCAGTATGTAAGTGTCTGTGGGTGTGTGAGTGTGTGTGTGTGTGGATGTCTGTGTGTAAATGTGTGTGATGTGTGAGACTGTGGGTTTGGCTGTGGAACAATGTGTGTGTGGGTGTAGGTGTTTGTGAGTGTGTGTGTGTGGTTGGGTGTGGGTGTCTGTGTGGGTGTGGGTGTTTGTGAGTGTGTATGTATCATTGTTTGGGTGTGGGTGTCAGTCTGTGTGTAAGTGTGTGTGGGTGTGTGAGTGTGTGTGGTTGGCTACTTGTGAGTGTGTGTGTGTCTGGTTGTGTGTAAGTGTGTGCGTGTCAGTTTAAGTGTAAGTTTATTTGGGTGTGTGGTTGTTTGTGTGTGGGTGTGTTTGTGTGTGTTTGTGATATTTGTGTGGGTGGTTGTCAGTGTGGATGTGGGGGTTTGTGTGTGTGTCATTGTTTTGGTGTGGGTGAAAGTGCAGGTGTGGTTGTGAGTGTTTGTGAGTTTGTGTGTGGATGGTTGGGTGTGGGTGTCTGTTTGGGTGTGTGTCATTGTTTGGGTGTGGGTGTCTGTGTGTGAGTGTGTGTGGGTGTGTGAGTGTGTGTGGTTGGCTACTTTTGAGTGTGTGTGTCTGGTTGTATGTAAGTGTGTGTGTGTCAGTTTAAGTGTAAGTGTATGTATGAGTGTGGTTGTTTATGTGTGGGTGTGTTTGTGTGTGTCTGTGAGTATGTGTGTGGGTGGTTGGGTGTGGGTGTCTATGTGGGTGTGGGTGTTTGTGAGTGTGTGTGTATGTGTTTGTGTGTGTCATTGTTTTGGTGTGGGTGAATGTGCAGGTGTGGTTGTGTGTTTGTGAGAGTGTGTGTGGGTGGTTGGGTGTGGGTGTCTGTGTGGGTGTCTGTTTGTGTATAAGTGTGTGTATGTGGATGTTTGTGAGTGTGTGTGTGGGTGGTTGGGTGTGGGTGTCTGTTTGGGTGTTGTTTGTAAGTGTGTGTGTGTTTCTCTGTGTGTAATTGTTTGGTTGTTGATGTCAGTCTGTGTGTAAGTGTGTGTGGGTGTGCGTGTGAGTGTGTGTGGGTACTTGTGAGTGTGTGTGTCTGGTTGTGTGTAAGTGCATGTGCATGTCTGTTTAAGTGTAAGTGTGTGTGAGTGTGTGGTTGTTTGTGTGTGGGTGTGTTCGTGCGTGTGGGTGTTTGTGAGTGCATGTGTGTGTGTGTGTGTGTGTGTGTGTGTGTGAGTGCGTAACTGTGTGTGGGTGTGTGAGTGTGTGTGTGTGTCTGGTTGTGTGTGTGTTTGTGAGTATGTGAGTGTGTTTGTGTGTGAGTATGTGTGTGAGTGTGGGTGTCACTTTGTATGAAAGTGTGTGGGTGTGTGTGTCTTTGTGTGTGTCGGTGTCTGTTTATGTGTAAATAAGTATGTGGGGTGTCAGTTTGTGTGTAAGTATGTGTGGGTGCGTGAGAATGTGTGTGTGGGTGTGGATTTTTGTGTATGTGTGTGTGTGTGGGGGTGGTTGGGTGTGGGTGACTGTGTTGGTGTGTGTCATTGTTTGGGTGTGGGTGTCCATCTGTGTGTAAGTGTGTGTGGGTGTGTGAGTTTGTGTGGTTGGCTACTTGTGAGTGTGTGTGTCTGGTTGTGTGTACGTGTGTGGGTGTCAGTTTAAGTGTATGCATGAGTGTGGTTGTTTGTGTGTGGGTGTGTTTGTGTGTGTCTGTGAGTTTGTGTGTGGGTGGTTGGGTGTGGGTGTCTGTGTGGATGTGGGTGCTTGTGAGTGTGTGTGTAATTTTTTTGGAGTGGGTGAATGTGCACGTGTGATTGTGAGTGTTTGTGAGTGTGTGTGTGGGTGGTTGGATGTGGGTGTCTGTGTGGGTGTCTGTTTGTGTGCATGTGGGTGTTTGTGAGTATGTGTGTGGGTGGTTGGGTGTGGGAGTCTCTGTGGGTGTGGGTGTTTGTGAGTGTGTGTGTGACATTGTTTGGTTGTAGATGTCTCTTTGTGTAAGTGTGTGTGTGGGTACTTGTGAATGTGTGTGTCTGGTTCTGTGTAAGTGTGTGTTTGTGAGTGTGTGAACATGTGTGTGTGGGTGTGTGAGTGTGTGAGTGTGTGTGTGGGTGTGTGAGTATGTGTGTGTGTGGGTGTCACTTTGTATGAAAGTGTGTGGGTGTGTGTGTCTTTGTGTGTGTGGGTGTCTGTTTGTGTGTAAGTAAGTATGTGGGGGTGTCAGTTTGTGTGTAAGTGTGTGTGGGTGTGGGAGAATGTGTGTGTGGTTGTGGGTTTTTGTGTATGTATGTGTGTGGGTGGTTGGGTATGGGTGACTGTGTGGGTGTTTGTGAGTGTGTGTGTGTTTGTGTATGTGTCATTGTTGGGGTTTGGGTGAGTGTCTGTATGTAAGTGTGTGTGGGCATGTGGATGTGTGTGGGTGGGTACTTGTGAGTGTGTGTGTGTGTCTGGTTGTGCATAATTGTGGGTGCATATCTGTTTTAATGTACGTGTATGTGGTCTGGTTGTGTGTAAGTGCATGTGTGTGTCTGTTTAAGTGTAAGTGTGTGTGAGTGTGTGGTTATTTGTGTGTGGGTGTGTTTGTGCGTGTGGGTGTTTGTGAGTGTATGTATGTGTGTGTGAGTGCATAAGTGTGTGTGGATGTGTGAGTGTGTGTGGGTACTTGTGAGTGTGTGTGTGTGCTGGTTTGTGTGTTTGTGAGTGTGTGAATGTGTTTGTGTGGGTGTGTGAGTGTGTGTGTGTGGGTGTGGGTGTCACTTTGTGTGAAAGTGTGTGGGTGTGTGTGTCTTTGTGTATGTGGGTGTCTGTTTATGTGTAAATAAGTATGTGGGGTGTCATTTTATCTGTAAGTGTGTGTGTGGGTGTGTGAGAATGTGTGTGTGGGTGTGGGTTTTTGTGTATATGTGTGTGTGGGTGGTTGGGTGTGGGTGACTGTGTTGGTGTGTGTCATTGTTTGGGTGTGGGTGTCTATCTATGTGTAAGTGTGTGTGGGTGTGTGAGTGTGTGTGGTTGGCTACTTTTGAGTGTGTGTGTCTGGTTGTATGTAAGTGTGTGTGTGTATCAGTTTAAGTGTAAGTGTATGTATGAGTGTGGTTGTTTATGTGTGGGTGTGTTTGTGCATGTGGGTGTTTGTGAGTGTATGTGTGTGTGTGAGTGCATATGTGTGTGTGTGTATGAGTGTTTGTCTGGGTACTTGTGAGTGTGTGTGTGTGTGTGTGTGATTGTGTGTAAGTGTGTGTTTGTGAGTGTGTGTGTGGGTGTGTGAGTGTGTGTGGGTGTTTGTGAGTGTATGTGAGAGTGTGTGTGAGTGCATAAGTGTGTGTGGATGTGTGAGTGTGTGTGTGTGTGGGTACTTGTGAGTGTGTGCGTGTGTGCTGGTTTGTGTGTTTGTGAGTGTGTGAATGTGTTTGTGTGGGTGTGTGAGTGTGTGTGTGTGGGTGTGGTTGTCACTTTGTGTGAAAGTGTGTGGGTGTGTGTGTCTTTGTGTATGTGGGTGTCTGTTTATGTGTAAATAAGTATGTGGGGTGTCATTTTATCTGTAAGTGTGTGTGGATGTGTGAGAATGTATGTGTGGGTGTTGGTTTTTGTGTATGTGTGTGTGTGGGTGGTTGGGTGTGGGTGACTGTGTTGGTGTGGGTGTTTGTGAGTGTGTGTGTGTTTGTGTCACTGTTTGGGTGTGGGTGTCTGTCTGTGTGTAAGTGTTTGTGTAAGTGTGTGAATGTGTGTGGTTGACTACTTGTGAGTGTGTGTCTCTGGTTGTGTGTAAGTGTGTGTGCGTGTCAGTTTATGTACGAGTGTGGTTGCTTGTGTGTGGGTGTATTTGTGAGTGCTTGTGAGCATGTGTGTGGGTGGTTGTGTGTGGGTGTCTGTGTGGGTGTGGGTGTTTGTGAGTGTGTGTGTATGTGTTTGTGTGTGTCATTGTTTTGGTGTGCGTGAATGTTCAGGTGTGGTTGTGAGTGTGTGTGTGGGTGGTTGGATGTGGGTTTCTGTGTGGGTGTCTGTTTGTGTGTAAGTGTGTGTATGTGGGTGTTTGTGAGTGTGAGTGGGTATCTGTTTGGGTGTTGTTGTTTGTAAGTGTGTGTGTGTGTCTGTGTTTCTGTGTGTGTCATTGTTTGGTTGTTGATGTTGTCTGTGTGTAAGTGTGTGTAGGTGTGCGAGTGTGTTGGTTCTTGTGAGTGTGTGTGTCTGGTTGTGTGTAAGTGTGTGTGCGTGTATGTTTGAATGTACGTGTGTGTGGTCTGGTTGTGTGTACGTGCATGTGCGTGTCAGTTTAAGTGTAAGTGTGTGTGAGTGTGTGGTTGCTTGTGTGTGTGTATTTGTGTGTGCTTGTGAGTATGTGATTGGGTGGTGGGGTGTGGGTGTCTGTGTGGGTGTGGGTGTTTGTGAGTGTGTGTGTGTGTGTGTTTGTGTGTGTCATTGTTTTAGTGTGGGTGAATCTGCAGGTGTGGTTGTGAGTGTTTATGAGTGTGTGCGTGGGTGGTTGGGTGTGGGTGTCTGTGGGTATCTGTTTGTGTGTGTGTGTGTGTATGTGGGTGTTTGTGAGTATGTGTGTGGGTGGTTGGGTGTGGGAGTCTGTGTGGATGTGGGTGTTTGTGAGTGTGTGTGTGTTTGTGTGTGTGACATTGTTTGGTTGTAGATGTCTGTCTGTGTGTAAGTGTGTGTGTGGGTACTTGTGAATGTGTGTGTCTGTTTCTGTGTAAGTGTATTTTTGTGAGTGTGTGAGCATGTGTGTGGATGTGGGTGTCACTTTGTATGAAAGTGTGTGGGTGTGTGTATCTTTGTGTGTGTGTGGGTGTCTGTTTGTGTGTAAGTAAGTATATGTGGGTGTCAGTTTGTGTGTAAGTAAGTATGTGGGGGTGTCAGTATGTGTGTAAGTGTGTGTGGGTGTGGGTTTTTGTGTATGTATGTGTGTGTGGGTAGTTGGGTGTGGGTGACTGTGTGGGTGTTTGTGAGTGTGTGGGTTTGTGTACGTGTCATTGTTTGGGTTTGGGTGACTGTCTATATGTAAGTGTGTGTGGGTGTGTGAATGTGTGTGGGTGGGTACTTGTGAGTGTGTTTGTGTATGTGTCATTGTTTGGGTTTGGGTGACTGTCTGTATGTAAGTGCGTGTGGGTGTGTGAATGTGTGTGGGTGGGTACTTGTGAGTGTGTGTGTCTGGTTGTGCATAATTGTGTGTGCATGTCTGTTTAAGTGTAGGTGTCTGTGGTTGTTTGTGTGTGGGTGTGGTTGTGTGTGTGGGTGTTTGTGAATGTATGTGTGGGTGTGTGTGAGTGCATAAGTGAGTGTGTGTGTGAGTGCATGTGTGTTGGTACTTTTGAGTGTGTGTGTCTGGTTGTGTGTAAGTGTGTGTGGGTGTCTGTGTGTAAGTGTGTGTGGGTGTGTGAGTGTGTGTGAGTGAATGTGTGGGTGTCTGTTTGTGTGCAATTGTGTATGGGGCTGAGTGTGTGTGGGTTTTTCTTTATGTGAAAGTTTGTGTGGGTGTGTGAGTCTGTATATGTGGGTGTCTGTATGTAAGTGTGTGTAGGTGTGTGAGTGTGTGTGGGTGTCTGTGTGGGTGTCTGTTTGTGTGTAATTGTGCATGGGTGTGAGTGTGTGTGATTTTCTGTATGAGTGTGGGTCTTTCTTTGTGTGAAAATGTGTGTGGGTGTGTGAGTGTTTGTATGTGTGGGAGTCTGTATGAAAGTGTGTGTGGGTGTGTGTGTCTTTGTGTGTGAGGGTGTCTGTTTGTGTGTAAATGTGTGCGATGTGTGAGACTGTGGGTTTGGCTGTGGAACAATGTGTGTGTGGGTGTAGGTGTTTGTGAGTGTGTGTGTGTGGTTGGGTGTGGGTGTCTGTGTGGGTGTGGGTGTTTGTGAGTGTGTATGTATCATTGTTTGGGTGTGGGTGTCAGTCTGTGTGTAAGTGTGTGTGGGTGTGTGAGTGTGTGTGGTTGGCTACTTGTGAGTGTGTGTGTGTCTGGTTGTGTGTAAGTGTGTGCGTGTCAGTTTAAGTGTAAGTTTATTTGGGTGTGTGGTTGTTTGTGTGTGGGTGTGTTTGTGTGTGTTTGTGATATTTGTGTGGGTGGTTGTCAGTGTGGATGTGGGGGTTTGTGTGTGTGTCATTGTTTTGGTGTGGGTGAAAGTGCAGGTGTGGTTGTGAGTGTTTGTGAGTTTGTGTGTGGATGGTTGGGTGTGGGTGTCTGTTTGGGTGTGTGTCATTGTTTGGGTGTGGGTGTCTGTGTGTGAGTGTGTGTGGGTGTGTGAGTGTGTGTGGGTGTGTGAGTGTGTGTGGTTGGCTACTTGTGAGTGCATGTGTCTGGTTGTGTGTAAGTGTGTGTGCGTGTCAGTTTAAGTGTAAGTGTATGTATGAGTGTGGTTGTTTGTGTGTGGGTGTGTTTATGTGTGTTTGTGAGTATATGTGTGGGTGGTTGGGTGTGGGTGTCTGTTTGGGTGTTGTTTGTAAGTGTGTGTGTGTTTCTGTGTGTGCAATTGTTTCGTTGTTGATGTCTGTCTGTAAGTGTGTGTATGTGCGTGTTTGTGAGTGTGTGTGTGGGTGGTTGGGTGTGGGTGTCTGTTTGGGTGTCTGTTTGTGAGTGTGTGTGGGTGTGTGAGTGTGTGTGGGTGTGTGAGTGTGTGTGGTTGGCTACTTTTAAGTGTGTGTGTCTGGTTGTATGTAAGTGTGTGTGTGTGTCAGTTTAAGTGTAAGTGTATGTATGAGTGTGGTTGTTTATGTGTGGGTGTGTTTGTGTGTGTCTGTGAGTATGTGTGTGGGTGGTTGGGTGTGGGTGTCTATGTGGGTGTGGGTGTTTGTGAGTGTGTGTGTATGTGTTTGTGTGTGTCATTGTTTTGGTGTGGGTGAATGTGCAGGTGTGGTTGTGTGTTTGTGAGAGTGTGTGTGGGTGGTTGGGTGTGGGTGTCTGTGTGGGTGTCTGTTTGTGTATAAGTGTGTGTATGTGGATGTTTGTGAGTGTGTGTGTGGGTGGTTGGGTGTGGGTGTCTGTTTGGGTGTTGTTTGTAAGTGTGTGTGTGTTTCTCTGTGTGTAATTGTTTGGTTGTTGATGTCAGTCTGTGTGTAAGTGTGTGTGGGTGTGCGTGTGAGTGTGTGTGGGTACTTGTGAGTGTGTGTGTCTGGTTGTGTGTAAGTGCATGTGCATGTCTGTTTAAGTGTAAGTGTGTGTGAGTGTGTGGTTGTTTGTGTGTGGGTGTGTTCGTGCGTGTGGGTGTTTGTGAGTGTGTGTGTGTGTGTGTGTGTGTGTGAGTGCGTAACTGTGTGTGGGTGTGTGAGTGTGTGTGTGTGCCTGGTTGTGTGTGTGTTTGTGAGTATGTGAGTGTGTTTGTGTGTGAGTATGTGTGTGAGTGTGGGTGTCACTTTGTATGAAAGTGTGTGGGTGTGTGTGTCTTTGTGTGTGTCGGTGTCTGTTTATGTGTAAATAAGTATGTGGGGTGTCAGTTTGTGTGTAAGTATGTGTGGGTGCGTGAGAATGTGTGTGTGGGTGTGGATTTTTGTGTATGTGTGTGTGTGGGGGTGGTTGGGTGTGGGTGACTGTGTTGGTGTGTGTCATTGTTTGGGTGTGGGTGTCCATCTGTGTGTAAGTGTGTGTGGGTGTGTGAGTATGTGTGGTTGGCTACTTGTGAGTGTGTGTGTCTGGTTGTGTGTAAGTGTGTGGGTGTCAGTTTAAGTGTATGCATGAGTGTGGTTGTTTGTGTGTGTGTTTGTGTGTGTCTGTGAGTTTGTGTGTGGGTGGTTGGGTGTGGGTGTCTGTGTGGATGTGGGTGCTTGTGAGTGTGTGTGTAATTTTTTTGGAGTGGGTGAATGTGCACGTGTGATTGTGAGTGTTTGTGAGTGTGTGTGTGGGTGTGTGAGTATGTGTGTGTGTGGGTGTCACTTTGTATGAAAGTGTGTGGGTGTGTGTGTCTTTGTGTGTGTGGGTGTCTGTTTGTGTGTAAGTAAGTATGTGGGGGTGTCAGTTTGTGTGTAAGTGTTTGTGGGTGTGGGAGAATGTGTGTGTGGTTGTGGGTTTTTGTGTATGTATGTGTGTGGGTGGTTGGGTATGGGTGACTGTGTGGGTGTTTGTGAGTGTGTGTGTGTTTGTGTATGTGTCATTGTTGGGGTTTGGGTGAGTGTCTGTATGTAAGTGTGTGTGGGCATGTGGATGTGTGTGGGTGGGTACTTGTGAGTGTGTGTGTGTGTCTGGTTGTGCATAATTGTGGGTGCATATCTGTTTTAATGTACGTGTATGTGGTCTGGTTGTGTGTAAGTGCATGTGTGTGTCTGTTTAAGTGTAAGTGTGTGTGAGTGTGTGGTTATTTGTGTGTGGGTGTGTTTGTGCGTGTGGGTGTTTGTGAGTGTATGTATGTGTGTGTGAGTGCATAAGTGTGTGTGGATGTGTGAGTGTGTGTGGGTACTTGTGAGTGTGTGTGTGTGCTGGTTTGTGTGTTTGTGAGTGTGTGAATGTGTTTGTGTGGGTGTGTGAGTGTGTGTGTGTGGGTGTGGGTGTCACTTTGTGTGAAAGTGTGTGGGTGTGTGTGTCTTTGTGTATGTGGGTGTCTGTTTATGTGTAAATAAGTATGTGGGGTGTCATTTTATCTGTAAGTGTGTGTGTGGGTGTGTGAGAATGTGTGTGTGGGTGTGGGTTTTTGTGTATATGTGTGTGTGGGTGGTTGGGTGTGGGTGACTGTGTTGGTGTGTGTCATTGTTTGGGTGTGGGTGTCTATCTATGTGTAAGTGTGTGTGGGTGTGTGAGTGTGTGTGGTTGGCTACTTTTGAGTGTGTGTGTCTGGTTGTATGTAAGTGTGTGTGTGTATCAGTTTAAGTGTAAGTGTATGTATGAGTGTGGTTGTTTATGTGTGGGTGTGTTTGTGCATGTGGGTGTTTGTGAGTGTATGTGTGTGTGTGAGTGCATAAGTGTGTGTGTGTGTATGAGTGTTTGTCTGGGTACTTGTGAGTGTGTGTGTGTGTGTCATTGTGTGTAAGTGTGTGTTTGTGAGTGTGTGTGTGGGTGTGTGAGTGTGTGTGGGTGTTTGTGAGTGTATGTGAGAGTGTGTGTGAGTGCATAAGTGTGTGTGGATGTGTGAGTGTGTGTGTGTGGGTACTTGTGAGTGTGTGCGTGTGTGCTGGTTTGTGTGTTTGTGAGTGTGTGAATGTGTTTGTGTGGGTGTGTGAGTGTGTGTGTGTGGGTGTGGTTGTCACTTTGTGTGAAAGTGTGTGGGTGTGTGTGTCGTTGTGTATGTGGGTGTCTGTTTATGTGTAAATAAGTATGTGGGGTGTCATTTTATCTGTAAGTGTGTGTGGGTGTGTGAGAATGTGTGGGTGGGTGTTGGTTTTTGTGTATGTGTGTGTGTGGGTGGTTGGGTGTGGGTGACTGTGTTGGTGTGGGTGTTTGTGAGTGTGTGTGTGTTTGTGTCACTGTTTGGGTGTGGGTGTCTGTCTGTGTGTAAGTGTTTGTGTAAGTGTGTGAATGTGTGTGGTTGACTACTTGTGAGTGTGTGTCTCTGGTTGTGTGTAAGTGTGTGTGCGTGTCAGTTTATGTACAAGTGTGGTTGCTTGTGTGTGGGTGTATTTGTGAGTGCTTGTGAGCATGTGTGTGGGTGGTTGTGTGTGGGTGTCTGTGTGGGTGTGGGTGTTTGTGAGTGTGTGTGTATGTGTTTGTGTGTGTCATTGTTTTGGTGTGCGTGAATGTTCAGGTGTGGTTGTGAGTGTGTGTGTGGGTGGTTGGATGTGGGTTTCTGTGTGGGTGTCTGTTTGTGTGTAAGTGTGTGTATGTGGGTGTTTGTGAGTGTGAGTGGGTATCTGTTTGGGTGTTGTTGTTTGTAAGTGTGTGTGTGTGTCTGTGTTTCTGTGTGTGTCATTGTTTGGTTGTTGATGTTGTCTGTGTGTAAGTGTGTGTAGGTGTGCGAGTGTGTGGGTTCTTGTGAGTGTGTGTGTCTGGTTGTGTGTAAGTGTGTGTGCGTGTCTGTTTGAATGTACGTGTGTGTGGTCTGGTTGTGTGTAAGTGCATGTGCGTGTCAGTTTAAGTGTAAGTGTGTGTGAGTGTGTGGTTGCTTGTGTGTGTGTGTATTTGTGTGTGCTTGTGAGTATGTGATTGGGTGGTGGGGTGTGGGTGTCTGTGTGGGTGTGGGTGTTTGTGAGTGTGTGTGTGTGTGTTTGTGTGTGTCATTGTTTTAGTGTGGGTGAATCTGCAGGTGTGGTTGTGAGTGTTTATGAGTGTGTGCGTGGGTGGTTGGGTGTGGGTGTCTGTGGGTATCTGTTTGTGTGTGTGTGTGTGTGTATGTGGGTGTTTGTGAGTATGTGTGTGGGTGGTTGGGTGTGGGAGTCTGTGTGGATGTGGGTGTTTGTGAGTGTGTGTGTGTTTGTGTGTGTGACATTGTTTGGTTGTAGATGTCTGTCTGTGTGTAAGTGTGTGTGTGGGTACTTGTGAATGTGTGTGTCTGTTTCTGTGTAAGTGTATGTTTGTGAGTGTGTGAGCATGTGTGTGGATGTGGGTGTCACTTTGTATGAAAGTGTGTGGGTGTGTGTATCTTTGTGTGTGTGTGGGTGTCTGTTTGTGTGTAAGTAAGTATATGTGGGTGTCAGTTTGTGTGTAAGTAAGTATGTGGGGGTGTCAGTATGTGTGTAAGTGTGTGTGGGTGTGGGTTTTTGTGTATGTATGTGTGTGTGGGTAGTTGGGTGTGGGTGACTGTGTGGGTGTTTGTGAGTGTGTGGGTTTGTGTACGTGTCATTGTTTGGGTTTGGGTGACTGTCTATATGTAAGTGTGTGTGGGTGTGTGAATGTGTGTGGGTGGGTACTTGTGAGTGTGTTTGTGTATGTGTCATTGTTTGGGTTTGGGTGACTGTCTGTATGTAAGTGTGTGTGGGTGTGTGAATGTGTGTGGGTGGGTACTTGTGAGTGTGTGTGTCTGGTTGTGCATAATTGTGTGTGCATGTGTGTTTAAGTGTAGGTGTCTGTGGTTGTTTGTGTGTGGGTGTGGTTGTGTGTGTGGGTGTTTGTGAATGTATGTGTGGGTGTGTGTGAGTGCATAAGTGAGTGTGTGTGTGAGTGCATGTGTGTTGGTACTTCTGAGTGTGTGTGTCTGGTTGTGTGTAAGTGTGTGTGGGTGTCTGTGTGTAAGTGTGTGTGGGTGTGTGAGTGTGTGTGAGTGAATGTGTGGGTGTCTGTTTGTGTGCAATTGTGTATGGGGCTGAGTGTGTGTGGGTTTTTCTTTATGTGAAAGTTTGTGTGGGTGTGTGAGTCTGTATATGTGGGTGTCTGTATGTAAGTGTGTGTAGGTGTGTGAGTGTGTGTGGGTGTCTGTGTGGGTGTCTGTTTGTGTGTAATTGTGCATGGGTGTGAGTGTGTGTGATTTTCTGTATGAGTGTGGGTCTTTCTTTGTGTGAAAATGTGTGTGGGTGTGTGAGTGTTTGTATGTGTGGGAGTCTGTATGTAAGTGTGTGTGGGTGTGTGAATGTGTGTTTGGGAGTGTGTGTGTGTGAGTGTGGGTGTCTGTGTGCATGTGGGTGTTTGTGAGTATGTGTGAATGTGGGTGTGTGAGTGTGTGTGTGTGGGTGTCACTTTGTGTGAAAGTGTGTGGGTGTATGTGTCTTTGTGTGTGTGGGTGTCTGTGTGTAAGTGTGTGTGTCTGTTTGTGTGTAATTGTGTGTGGATGTGAGTGTGCTTGTGGGTATCTATTTGTGTGTGTGGTTGTTTGGGTGTGGGAGTCTGTGTTTAATTGTGCGAGTGGTACTTGTGAGTCTGGTTGTGTGAAAGTATGTGTGGATATCTGTGTGTAATTGTGTATGGGTGTGTGTGTATATGGTTGTGTGTGAGTGTGTATGTGTGTGTGTGGGTGTGTGTGAGTGTTTGTGTGGGTGAGGGAGTCTGTGTGTATTTGTGTGTGGTTGTGATGTGTATGTGGTTGACTGTGTTTGGGAGTGAATGTCTCCATGTGAAAGTGTGTGTGTGTGGGTGTGGGTGTGGGTGTGGGTGTGGGCGTGGGTGTGGGTGTGGGGTGTCTGTTTTTGCGTAAGTGTGAGTGGGTGTGGGATACTGTGTGTGTGGGTTTGGGAGTCTGTTTTGTATGTGTGTAGTTGAGGGTGTTAGTGAGTGTATGTGGGGTTGAGGGTGTGAATGTTTGTGTGTTTCTGGATGTCTCTTGTATGTTGCTGTGGGTGTTTGTGAGTGTGTGGTTGGGTGTCATTGTTTGGGTGTGGGTGTCTGTTTGAAAGAGTACGTGGGTGAATGAGTGTGTGGGGGTGATTGCTTGTGAGTGTGTATGTGTCTGGTTGTGTGTAAGTGTGTGTGGGTGTGGGAGACTGTGTGTTTGGGTGTGGAGAAATGTGTGTGTGGGTGTGGGTGTTTGTGAGTGTGTGTGTGTTTGTTTGTGTGTCATTGTTTGTTTGTGGGTGTCTGTCTATTTGTATGTGTGTGTGGGTATGTGAATTAGTGTGGATGGTTACTTGTGAGTATGTGTGTGTCTGGTTGTGTGTAATTGTGTGTGTGTCTGTTTAAGTGTAAGTATGTGTGGGTGTGTGGTTCTTTGTGTGTGGGTGTGGGTGTGTGTGCATATGTGAGTGTGGGTGTGTGAGTGTGTGTGTGGGTTCTTGTGAATGTGTGTATCTGGTTGTGTGTAAGTGTGTATGGGTGTGAGTGTGTGGGATGCCTGTTTGTGTGTGGGTGTCTTTTTGTGTGAAAGTGTGTGTGGGTGTATGTGTTTTGTGTGTATGAGTGTCTGTGTGTAAGTGTGTGTGGGTGAGTGTGTCAGTTTGTGTGTACATGTGTGTGAGTGTGGGAGTCTGTGTGTTTGGGTGTGGGAGAATGTGTGTGTGTGGGTGTTTGTGAGGGTGTGGGTGGTTGGGTGTCATTGTTTGGTTGTGGGTGTCTGTTTGTATGTGTGTGGGTGTGTGAGTTAGTGTGGGTGGTTACTTGTGAGTATGTGTGTGTCTGGTTGTGTGGAAGTGTGTGTATGTCTGTTTTCGTGTAAGTATGTGTGGGTGTGTGGTTGTTTGTGTGTGGGTGTTTGTGAGTGTATGTTTGGGTGTGTGTAAGTGCATATGTGAGTGTGTGTGTGGGTACTTGTGAGTGTGTGTCTGGTTGTGTGTAAGTGTGTGTGTGTCTGTACATAATTGTGTGTGAGTGTGTGTGGAAGTGTGTGAGTGTGTGTGTGGGGGGTGAATGTGTGCATGAGTGTGGGTGTCTGTGTGTAATTGTGTGTGGGTGTGAGTGTGTGTGGGTGTCTGTTTCTGTGTAGGTGTCTCTTTGTGTGAAAGTGTGTGTAGGTGTGTGTGTCTTTGTATGTGTGGGTGAGTGTGTTAGTTTGTGTGTACATGGGTGTGGGTGTGGGAGAATGTGTGTGTGGGTGCTTATGAGTGTGTGTGTGAGTGGTTGGGTGTGTGTCATTGCTTGGGTGTGGGTGTCTGTCTGTATGTAAGTGTGTATGGGTGAGGACTTGTGAGTGTGTGTGTCTGGTTGTGTGTAAGTGTGTGTGTGTCTGTTTAAGTGTAAGTGTGTGTGGGAGTTGGAGTGTGTGTGGGAGTGTCTGTGTGGTGTGGGTGTCTGTGTGTAACTCTGTGTTTTTGTGTATGTGTGTGTGTCTGTTTGTGAGTGTCTGTGTGGGTGTGTGATTGTGTGTTGGTGGGTGAGTGTGGTTGTGGGTGTTTGTTTATATTTACATGTGTGTGTGGGTGGGGGTGTCTCTTTCTGTGTAACTGTGTGGGTGAACTTGTGCTTGTGGATTTGAATTTTTGTGAGTGAGTAAGTGTGTGTGTGGCTGTGGGTGTTTGGGAGTGTGTGTGTGGGTATGGTGTCTGTGTGTAAGTGTGTGGGTGTGTGAGTGTGTGTGGGTGGGTACTTGTGAATGTGTGTGTGTCTGGTTGTTTGTAAGTGTGTGTGGGTGTCTTTTTGTGTATAAGGGTGTGGGTGTGCTTGTGGTTGTGGATGTTTGTGAGTGTGTGTGTGTGGTTGTGTGTGAGTGTGTAAGTGTGTGTGGGTGTTTGTGAATGTGTGTGTGGGTGTATGTGAGTGTGGGTGTCTGTTTGTGTGTAAGTGTGTGTTGGATTGGGAGTCTGTTTATATGTGTGCAAGTGAGGGTGTTTATGAGTGTGTGTGTGTTTGTGTTGGCATTGTGTGGGTGTGGGCATGTCAGTGTCTGTTTGTGTGTATGTGGGTGAGTGTGGGTGGGTGTGTGAGTGTGTTTGTGGGGGTGTGTGAGTGAGTGTGTGGTGTGGGTATCTGTTTGTGTGTGTGTTTGTGAGTGTGTATGTGTGTGTGGGTTTGAGTGTGGGTGTGTTTGCATTTAAGAGTGTGTGTGGATGTGGGTGTGTGTGTGGGTGTCTGTGTGTAAATGTGTGTGGGTTTGGGAGTGTGTGTGGGTGGGTACTTGTGAATGTGTGTGTGTCTGGTTGTTTGTAAGTGTGTGTGGGTGTCTTTTAGTGTATAAGGGTGTGGGTGTGCTTGTGGTTGTGGATGTTTGTGAGTGTGTGTGTGTGGTTGTGTGTGAGTGTGTAAGTGTGTGTGGGTGTTTGTGAATGTGTGTGTGGGTGTATGTGAGTGTGGGTGTCTGTTTGTGTGTAAGTGTGTGTTGGATTGGGAGTCTATTTATATGTGTGCAAGTGAGGGTGTTTATGAGTGTGTGTGTGTTTGTGTTGGCATTGTGTGGGTGTGGGCATGTCAGTGTCTGTTTGTGTGTATGTGGGTGAGTGTGGGCGGGTGTGTGAGTGTGTTTGTGTGGGTGTGTGAGTGAGTGTGCGGTGTGGGTATCTGTTTGTGTGTGTGTTTGTGAGTATGTGTGTGTGGGTTTGAGTGTGGGTGTGTTTGTATTTAAGAGTGTGTGTGGATGTGGGTGTGTGTGTGGGTGTCTGTGTGTAAATGTGTGTGGGTTTGGGAGTCTGTTTATATGGGTGTAGGTGAGGATGATTGTGAGTGTGTGTGTGTGTATGTGTGTTCATGTGTTTGTGGATGTTTGTGGGTGTAGGTGTGTGTTTGTGTGTGCTTGTTTGGGTGTTGGTGTTGGTTTGTAAGTGTGTGTTTGTGGGTGTGTACTTGTGAGTGTGTGTGTGTGTATCTGTTTGTGTGTGTGTGGGTGTCTATTTGTGTGTAAGGGTATGTGGTTGTGTGAGTGTGTGTGTGTTGGTGTGGGTGTGTGTTTATGATTGTGTGGGTATGGGGGTGTGGGTGTCTGTTTGTGAGTGTGTGGGTGTTTGGGTGGGTGTTCGTGAGAGTGGGTGTGAGTGTGTGTGGGAGTCAGTGTTTGTGATTGTGTGGGTTTGGGTGTCTGCGTGTAAGTGTGAGTGTGTAGGTGGGTGTTTGTGAGTGTGTTTGGGAGTGTGGGTTGGTGTTCATAAGTGTGTGAGTGGGTGTATGAGTGAGTGTGTGTGGGTGTATGTGAGTGTGTGGGTGGATGTGGGTGTCTTTTTATGTGTAGGTGAGTGTGGTTATGAATGTGTTTGGGTGTAGGTATCTGTGTGTAAGTGTCTGTGTGGAAGTGTGAGTGTGTTTGTATGTGGGTGTTTGTGAGTGTGTGTGGGTGTGAGTTTGGTAGTGGGTATCTGTTTGTGTGTAACTGTGTGTGTGTGGCTGTTTATGAGTGTGTGGCTTTGGTTGCGTGATTGTGTGTATTGGTGGGTGAGTGTGGTTGTGGGTGTCTGTTTTGATGTGTGTGTGTGGGGTGGGGGTGGGGGGTGTCTGTTTTTATATAACTGTGTGGGTGAGCTTGTGCATGTGGGTGTGAGTTTTTGTGAGTGAGTATGCATGTTTGTGTGTAAATGTGTGTGTGTGTGGGTGTGTGAGTGTGTGTGGTGGGTACTTGTGAGTGTGTGTATGTCTGGTTGTTTGTAAGTGTGTGTGGATGTCTCTTTGTGTATAAGGGTGTGGGTGTGTATATTTGTGAGTGTGTGTGGTTGTGTGTGAGCATGTAAGTGTGTGTGGGTATTTGTGAATGTGTGTGTGGGTGTATGTGAGTGTGGGTGTCTGTGTGTAAGTGTGTGTGAGATTGGGAGTCTGTTTATATGTGTGAAGGTGAGGGTGTTTGTGAGGGTGTGTGGGTGTGGGAATGTGTTTGTGATTGTGTGCATGTGGGAATGTCAGTGTCTGTTTGTGTGTATGTAGGTGAGTGTGAGTGGGTGTGTGAGTGTGTTTGTGGGTGTGTATGAGTGAGTGTGTGGTGTGAGTGTCTGTGTGTGTGTTTGTGAGTGTGTGGGTGTTTGTGAATGTGTGTTATTGTCTGTTTGTGCATAAGAGTGTGGGTGTGCTTGTGTGCGTGCTGTGGGTGTTTATGAGTGTGTAAGTGTGTTAGTGTGTATGGGTGCTGTGAATGTGTGTGTGGATGTATGTGAGTGTGGGTGTGAGTGTGCGTGTCTGTTTGTGTTTAAGAGTGTGTGTGGGTGTGGGTGTTGTGTGGGTGTCTGTTTGTGTGTAAATGTGTGGGTTTGGGAGTCTGTTTATATGTGTGTAGGTGAGGGTGATTGTGAATGTGTGTGGGTGTGGGTGTTCATGTGTTTGTGGATGTCTGTGTGTGTGGGTGGGTGTTTGTGAGTGTGTTTGTTGGTGTGGGTGTGTGTTGGTGTATTTGTGTGGGTGTGTGTGGGTGTGGGTGTCTGTGTGTGTGAGTTTGCTGTGTTTGTGTGGGCTGTCTGTGTGTAATGTGTGTGTGCTGGTGTTTGTGAATGTGTGTGTGGGTGTCTGTGTGTTTGTGTGTAAGTATGCATGGGGGTGTATGTGGGTAGGTCAGTGTTTGAGAGTGTATGTGGGTGTATATGAGTGTGTGGGTGGTTATGGGTGTCTGCTTTTGTGTAAGTATGTTTGGATGTGAGTTTGTGTGTGGGTGGTTGTGTTTGTGTGTATGTATTTGTGGTTGTCTGTGTGCATGTGTTTATGTGTGGGTGTCTGTTTGTGTTTAAGTGTGTGTGGGTGTGTGAGTGTGTGTGTGGGTGGTGGAGTGAGTGGATGTGTGTGGGCGTCTGTGTGTTTATGTGGGTGAATGTTTGTGAGTGTGTTTGATTGTGGGTGTGTGTATCTGTGTGGGTGTGTGTGAATGTATGTGTGGGTATCTGTGTATAATTGTGTGTGGGTTTGTGATTCTGTTTGTTTGTGTGGGCCTGGTTGTGTGTAATTTTGTGGGTGTGTGAGTGTGAGTCTGTGGGTGTGTATGTGTGGGTGTGGATGTCTGCTTGTGTGTAAGTCTGTGTGTGTTTGGTGGGTGTTTATGAATGTGTGTGGGTGTCTGTGTGTAAGTGTGTGTGGGTGGGAGTTTTAGTGTTTGTGAGTGTGTGTGTGTGTGTGCTTGTGTGAGTGTGTGGTTATGGATGTCTGTTTGTGTGTGTGTGGGTCTGGGCGTGGGTGTCTATGTGTATAAGTGTGTGTGGATGTATGAGTGTGACTGTGTGTTTATGTGGGTGTGTGTGTGGATGTGGATGTCTGTTTGTGTGTAAGTCTGTGTGTGTTTTGTGGGTGTTTGTGAGTGTGTGTGTTTGTGTGTGCGTGGGGGTATGTGTATGTGTGTGTGGCTGTGGGTGTGTGAGTGAATATGTGTTGTGGGTGTATATCAGTGTGTGTGTGTGGGTGTGTGTGTTCATGTGTTTGTGGATGTCTGTGTGTGTGGGTGGGTGTTTGTGAGTGTGTTTGTTGGTGTGGGTGTGGTGTGTTGGGGTATTTGTGTGGGGGTGTGTGGGTGTGGGTGTCTGTGTGTGTGAGTTTGCTGTGTTTGTGTGTATGCATGTGAGTGTGTTTGATAGATGTGTGTAAATGTGTGTGTGGGTGTGGAATTCTTTTTGTTTGGGTGGGTGTGTTTGTGTGAGTGTGTGTGTGGGTGTTTGTGGGTGATTGTGAGTGTATGTGTCAGTGTTGTTTGTGTGTGAGTGTGTTTGGGTGTGTAGGTTTGTGTGTCTTTTCATGTGTAAGTGTGTGTGTGGCTGTTTGAAAATGTGTGTGTGTGTTGGTGGGTGTGTGGGTGTTTGTGAGTGCGTATGTGTGTGTGGATGTCTATGTGTAGGTGTGTGTAGGTGTGTGTGTTTGTGGGTGTGTGTGTTTGTGGGAGTGTGTGAGTGTGACAATGTATAGGTGTGTGAGTGTGTGTGGATGTCTGTTTGAGTGTGTGAGTGAGTGTATGTGTTGGTTTGGATGTCTGTTTGTATGTAAGTGTGTGTGGGTGCAAGAGACTGTGTGGGTGTGGGTTTTCAAAATGTGTGTGTGGGTGTATATATAAGTGTGAGTGAGTGTGTGTGTTGGTGTGTGTGTGAATGTGTATTGTGTGTGGGTGTGTGTGTAAGTGTGTGTGGGTGTCTGTGTGTAAATGTGTGTTTGGGTGTTTGTATGAGTGTGTGTGGGTGTTTGTGATCATTATGTCAGTGTTGTTTGAGTGTGAGTGTGTTTGGGTCTGTGGGTTTGTGTGCCTTTTTGTGTGTAAATGTGTCTGGGTGTTTGAAAGTGTGTGTGTGTAAGTGTGTGTGATTGTGTTTGTTGGTGGGTGTGTGTGTGAGTGTGTATGTGTGTGGGTGTGTGAGTCTGTTTGTATGTGTGTGTTCATGTTTGTGAGTATGTGTGTGGGTATGGTTGTCTGTTTGTGTGCAAGTGTGTGTGAGTGTGTGGGTGTGAGTGTGTGTGGGTATCAGTGTTTGTGTGTGTTTGAGTGTTGGAGTGTGAGTGTGAGTGAGATTGTGTGTGGGTGTCAATGTGTAAGTGTGCATGTTTGTGTGTGTGGTGTTTGTGAGTGTGTGTGGGTATTAATGTCTGTCTGGTGTGTGTGGGTATGAGTGTAGGTGGGGGTGTCTGTTTGTAAGTGTTTGTGTGTGTGGGTGAGTGTGCATGTTGTGTGTGTGTGTGAGAGTGTGTGAGTGAATAGGCAAACCATTTAGGACCGAGATGAGGAGGAATTTCTTTACCCAGAGGGTGGTGAATCTGTGGAATTCATTGCCACAGAGGGCAGTAGAGGCAGGTTAATTAAATATATTTAAGAGGGAATTAGATATATTTCTTCAGTATAAGGGTATTAAAGGTTACGGAGAGAAGGCGGGGTCGGGGTACTGAACTTTAAGATCAGCCATGATCTCGTTGAATGGCGGAGCAGGCTCGAAGTGTCGAATGACCTACTCCTGCTCCTATCTTCTATGTTTCTATATTTCTATGTTTCTATGGGTATCTGTGTGTAAATGTGTGTGTGGGTGTGGGTGTTTGTTTGAGTGTAAGTGTTTGTGTGTGTGTTTGTGGGTGTCTGTGTGTAAATGTGTGTGTGAATGTTTGTAGGTGTGGGTGTGTGAGTTAGTGTGCATGGTTGGTGTGTGTGTGTGAGAAAGTGTGTATGGGTATCTGTGTGTAAATGTGTGTGTGGGTGTGGGTGTTTATTTGAGTGTAAGTGTTTGTGTGTGTTTGTGGGTGTCTGCATGTAAATGTGTGTGTGGGTGCGGGTGTTTGTTTGAGTGTGTGTTTGTGGGTGTGTGTGTGGGTGTTTGTGAGTGTGTGTGCCAGTGTTGTTTGTGTGTAAGTCTGTTTGGGTGTGTGGGTTTGTGTGTCTTTTTGTGTAAGCGTGTCTGTGGGTGTTTGTGTAAGTGCGTGTGGGTGTGTGTGTTAGTAGGTATGGTTGTTTGTGAGTGTGTATGTGTGTGCAGGTGTGTGTGAGGGTTAGACTGTGTAGATCTGTGAGTGTGTGTGGGTGTCTGTTTGAGTGTAAGTGTGTGTGTGTTTGTGAATGTGTGTGTGGATGTATGGGTTTTGTGAGTGTGTATGTGTGTGGGTGAATGTTTGTGTGTAAGTGTGTGGGAGTGTGTGTGGGTGTTGGTGTGTGAGTGTTTGTAAGATTGTGTATGGGTGTCAGTGTGTATGCGTGTGTGTTTGTGTGTGTGGGTTTTTGTGAGTGTGTGTGTTTGGGTATTAGTGTCTGTTTGGTGTGCAAGTGTGTGTGGATGTGTGATTGTGTGTGTGAATGTGTGTGGGTGAGTGTCTGTTGGTGTCTCTGTGTAAGTGTGTGTGGGTTTGTGTTTGTGTTTGTGGAAGCTTGTCTGTGGTTGTGGGTGTCTGTTTATGTGTGTCGGTGTGGGAGGTTTTGTGTGTGTTATTGGTTATTGTGTTGTTTGTGTGTGGGTGTATCTGAGTGTGTGTATGGGTGTGGATGTCTGTTTGTGTATAAGTGTGTAGGTTTCGGAGTCTGTTTGTGTGTATGTGTGGGTGTTTTTAAGTATGTGTGTGGGTGTGGGTGTCTTTTTGTGTGTAAGTGAGTTTGCTGTGTGTGTGTGTGTGTGCTTCTGTTTGTGTGTTACAGTGTGAGTGTGTGCATGGGTGGGTGTTTGTGAATATGTGTGTGGGTGTGTGTGTTGGTGTGTAAGTATGTGTGGGTGTGTGTGTGGGTCAGTGTTTGAGAGTGTGTGTGGGTGATTGTGAGTGTGTATGTATGTGTGGGTATCTGTGTGTAAGTGTATGGGAGTGTGAGTGTGGGTGGGTGGGTGTGTCTGAGTGTGTGGGTGTGTGAGTCTGTTTATGTATATGTGTGTGAGTGTGTGTGAGGGTTTGGGTGGCTGTTTGTGTGTGGGTGTTTGGTTTTATTTAATATGTGTGGCTGAGTTAGTGTGTCTGTGGGTGTGTGTGTTGGTGTGGGAGTCTGTGTGTAAGTGTGTGATTGTATGTTTGTGATTGTGTGTGTGGATGTGTGGGTTTTGCGAGTGTGTATGTGTGTGGGTGAATGTGTGTAAGTGTGTGGGTGGGTGTGTATGTGTATGGGTGAGTGTTGGTGTCTGTGTGTAAGTGTGTATGGGTTTGTGTTTGTGTTGATTTCTCAGAGTTTGTGTGTGGGTGTGGGTGTCTATTTGTGTATAAGTGTATGGGAGTGTTTGTGTGTGTGTGTGTGTGTGTGTGTGTGTGTGTGTGTGTGTGTGTGTGTGTGTGTGTGTGTGTGTGTGTGAGAGAGTGTGTGTAGCTTTCTGTGTGTAAATGTCTGTGGGTGTTTTTTGAGTGTGTTTGTGTGTGTGGGGGTGTTTGTGAGTGTGTATGTGTGTGTGGGTGTTTGTTGGTTTGGGTATCTGTTTGTATGTAGGTGTGTGTGGGTGTGTGTGTTAATGTGTGGGTATGGGAGTCTGTTTGTTTGACTGTGTGTAATGGTATTTGTTAGTGCGTGTGTGTGGTTGTCTGTGTGTGCATGTTTGTGAGTGTGTGTATGGATGTGTGGGTGTGTGGGTTTTGTGAGTGTGTATGTGTATCTTCTTCAGCATGATGCTGAAACAAGCCATGAAAGACTTCAACAATGAAGATGCTGTTTACATCCGGTACCGCACGGATGGCAGTCTCTTCAATCGGAGGCGCCTGCAAGCTCACACCAAGACACAAGAGAAACTTGTCCGTGAACTACTCTTTGCAGATGATGCCGCTTTAGTTGCCCATTCAGAGCCAGCTCTTCAGCGCTTGATGTCCTGTTTTGCAGAAACTGCCAAAATGTTTGGCCTGGAAGTTAGCCTGAAGAAAACTGAGGTCCTCCATCAGCCAGCTCCCCACCATGATTATCAGCCACCCCCCCCCCCCCCCCCACATCTCCATCAGGCACACAAAACTCAAAACGGTCAACCAGTTTACATATCTCGGCTGCACTATTTCATCGGATGCAAGGATCGACAACGAGATAGACAACAGACTCGCCAAGGCAAATAGCGCCTTTGGAAGACTACACAAAAGAGTCTGGAAAAACAACCAACTGAAAAACCTCACAAAGATTAGTGTATACAGAGCTGTTGTCATGCCCACACTCCTGTTCGGCTCCGAATCATGGGTCCTCTACCGGATCACCTACGGCTCCTAGAATGCTTCCATCAGCGTTGTCTCCGCTCTATCCTCAACATTCATTGGAGCGACTTCATCTCCAACATCGAAGTACTCGAGATGGCAGAGGCCGACAGCATCGAATCCACGCTGCTGAAGATCCAACTGCGCTGGGTAGGTCACGTCTCCAGAATGGAGTACCATCGCCTTCCCAAGATCGTGTTATATGGCGAGCTCTCCACTGGCCACCGTGACAGAGGTGCACCAAAGAAGAGGTACAAGGACTACCTAAAGAAATCTCTTGGTGCCTGCCAAATTGACCACCACCAGTGGGCTGATATCGCCTCAAACCGTGGATCTTGGCTCCTCACAGTTTGGCGGGCAGCAACCTCCTTTGAAGAAGACCGCAGAGCCCACCTCACTGACAAAAGACAAAGGAGGAAAAACCCAACACCCAATCCCAACTAACCAATTTTCCCTTGCAACCGCTGCAACCATGACTGCCTGTCCCGTATTGGACTTGTCAGCCACAAACGAGCCTGCAGCTGACATGGATATTACCCCTCCATAAATCTTCATCCGCGAAGCCAAGCCAAAGAAACAGATGTGTGTGGGTGAATGTTTGTGTGTAAGTGTTTGGGAGTGTGTGTGGGTGTTAGTATGTGAATGTGTGTGAGATTGTGTATATGGGTGTCAGTGTGCATGTGTGCATGTTTGTGTGTGGGGGTTTTTATGAGTGTGTGTGTGGGCATTAGTGTTTGTTTGGTGTGTAAGTGTGTGTGGATGTGTGAGTGTGTGTGTGTATGTGTGTGGGTGAGTGTGTTTGGGTGCCTGTGTGTAAGTGTGTGTGGGATTGTGTTTGTGTTTGTGGGAGTTTGTCTGTTGGTGTGGGTGTCTGTTTATGCATGTAATTGTAGGCTTTTGTGTGTGTTGTTGGGTGTGTTTGTGTGTTGGTGTGTGTGAGTGTGTGTGTGGATGTGTATGTCGGTTTGTGTATAAGTGTGTGGGAGTGGGTGTGAGTTTGGGAGTCTGTTTGTGTGTATGTGTGTGTGGGAATGTGTTTGTGAGTGTGTGTGGGTGTTTTTAAGTATGTGTGTGGGTGTGGGTGTCTGTTTGTGTGTAAGTGAGTTTGTTGTGTGTGTTGGCTTCTGTCTGTGTGATACAGTGTGAATGTGTGTGTTGGTGGGTGTTTGTGAATGTGTGTGTGGGTGTGCGTGTGTGTTTGTGTCTAAGTATGTGTGGGTGTGTGGGTGTGGGTCGGTGTTTGAGAGTGTGTGTAGGTGTTTGTGAGTGTGTATGTATGTATGGGTGTCTGTGTGTAAGTATCTATGGGACTGTGAATGTGTGTGGGTGGGTGTGTGTAAGTGTGTAGGTGTGGGTATGTGTGTGTCTGTTTGTGAATGTGTGTGTGAGTGTGCATGGGTGTGGATTGCTGTTTGTGTGTGGATGTGTTAGTCTGTGTGTGTGTGGGTGACTAGTTGTGTGTAATGTGTGTGGGTGTGTGAGTGAGTGTGTGTGTGGGTGTGGGTGTCTGTTTGTGTGTGTGGGTGTCAGTTTGTGTATAAGTGTGTGGGTGTGTGTGAGAGTCAGTGTTTGTGAGTGTTTGTGTGTGGGTGGGTGTTCATGAGAGTGTGTGTGGGTGTGGGTGTGTGTGGGAGTCAGTGTTTGTGTGTCTGGGGGGGTGTTTGTTTGCGTGTAAGTGTGTGGGTGTTTTTTTGTAAGTTTGAGTGGGTGTGAGTTTGTGTGTGGGTGTGGGTGTCTGTTTGTGTGTAGGTGCGTGTGGTTATGAATGTGGGTGTGGTTGTCTGTTCGTGTGCGAAGGTGTTTGTGAGTGTGTTTGTAGGTGCCAGTTTGAGTATGGGTATGTGTGGGTGTCTGTTTGTGTGTAAGTGTTTGTGTGTGTTTGAATGTGTGTGAGTGTTTGTGTGTGTGTGTGGGTATGTGTATGTGTGGGTATGTGTGTGGGTGTCTGTGTGTAAATGTGAATGTGGGTGTGGGTGGTTGTTGGTGTGTGTTTGTATGGGTGTTGGATTCAGTTTGTTTGGGTGTGTGTGTGGGTGTTTGTGAGTGTGTGTGTTTGTGTGTGAGAGCGTTTGGGTGTGTGGGTTTGTTTGTCTGTTCGTGTATAAGTGTGTGTGTGTGTTTGTGAGTGTGTATGTGTGTGGGTGTCTGTGTGTAAGTGTGTGTGATTGTGTGTTGTGCGTGAATGTGTGAGTGTATGTAAGTTTGAGAGTGTGTGGGTGTCTGTTTGAGTGTAAGTGTGCGCGCATGTGTGACTGATTGTGTGTTTGTGCATGGGTTTTTTTGTGTATGGGTGTGAGTGAGTGTGTGTGTGGGTGTGTGTCTGTTTGTGTATAAGTGTGAGGGTTTGGGAGTCTGTGTGTATGTGTGTGTGGGTGTTTCTGAGTATGTGTGTGTGTATGGGTGTCTGTGTGTAAGTGAGTTTGCTGTTTGTATGTGTGGGCTCTCTATTTGGGAGGGTAGGAGAGGTTTGTGGATAGTTGTGGAGTTTTGTGGGTGTTTGGGGAGGTTTGGGAGGGTTGGGGAGACTTAGGGATGTTTGGGGAGTGTTTGAGAGGTTTGGGAAGCATTGGGGAAGTTTATGTAGGTTTGAGAAGGGTTGGGGATGTTTGGTGAGGGTGGAGTGTATGGGAAGAGTTGGGGAGGTTTGGGGAATGTTGGGGAGATTTGGGAAAGGTTTGGGAAGTTTGTGGAGGGTTGCAGAGGTTTGGGGAAGTTTAGGGAGGGTGGGAGAGTTTTGCTGAGGATTAGGGAGTGCTATGAAGGGTGGGAAATTTGGGGTAGGTTGGGGAGGTTTGAGGAGGGTTGGGAGGGTTGGGGAGGTTTGAGGAGGGTTGGGAGGGTTGGGGAATAGCAGGGGTGCATTGGGGATTGTTGGGGAGCTTTGGGGAGAGTAGGTAAAGGTGGGGAGTGTGGGGGAGTGTTGTGGATTGTTGGGGAGGGTGGGGGAAGTTTTAGAGAGGGTTGGGGAGATTTAGTGAGAGTTAGGGAGGTTAGAGAAGGTTTTAGGGAGGTTGTGATGAAAGGGGAAGGTGTGAAGGTTTGAGGAGGGTGGGATAGTGTTGGGAAGGGTGGGGAATTGTTGGGGATTTTTAGGGAATTTTGGAGAGGGTTGGGGAGGATTTGGGGTGGGTGGTGAGGGTTGGAGAGGTTTGGGGAGGGTTGGGAGTTTTTTGGAGGTTTGGAATGGTTTTAGGACAGTTGGGGAGGTTTGGGAGGGTTTTGGATGTTTGGGAAGAGTTGGGGAAGTTTGGGGAGGATTGGTGAGGTTTGTGGTGGGTTGGGGAGGTTTAGGGAGGGTGGGTGAGTGTTGGGGCAGGTTGGGCAGGGTAGAAGAGGGTTGTGGAGGGTGGGGAGTTCATGGAGGTTTGAGGAGGGTCAGGAAGGTTTGGAGAGGTTGGGGTAGGCAGGCCTGCATTGGGGATGGTTGGGGAGCTTTGAGGAGGGTTGGGCAGGGTGGTGGAGGGTTGGAGAGGGTGGGGGAGTGTTGTGGATTGTTGGTAAGGGTGGTGGATGCTTTGGTATTTTTAGGGAGGGTGGGCATGTTTGGGGAGGGTTGGGGAGGTTTTGGTGAGAGCGGGGAGGTTTCGGGAGTTTTAGGGAGTGTTTGAGAGGTTTGGGGATGGTTTGGGGAGTATGGGGTGAATGGCGAGGGTGGGGAGGTTTGAGACGGGTGGTGGATGGTTGGGGAGTGTGGGGGATCATTGGGTATTTTTAAGGAGTGTTGGAGAGGTTTGGTGAGTGTTGGGGAGGTTTAGGGTGGGTTGGGGTGGTTTGCGGAAGATTGGTGCTGGTTGGGGATGGTGGGGGAGTGTTGTCGATTGTTGGGGAAGATGGGGGAGTGGTGGGTATATTTAGTGAAGGTTGGGGAGGTTTGAGGAGGGTTGGAGTGGTTTGGGTACTGTTTGAGAGGTTTGGGAATATTAGGGAAGTTTGTGGAGGGTTGTGGAGTGTTGGGGAGGTGGGGAGGTTTGAGGAGGATTGGTGAGATTTGCGGTGGGTTGGGGATGTTTGGGGAGAGTTGGGGAGTTTTAGGGAGGGTTGGGGAGTTTTTGGGAGGGTTTGGAAGGTTTGGGAAGGTTTCAGAGAGGGTGGGGAGAATGGCGGAAGGTATGGAGTTTTGAGGAATGTGGGGAAGTGTTGGGGAGTGTTAGGGAGGGTTGAGCAGGATTTGGGGTGGGTGGTAAGATTTGGAGAGGGTTTGGAGGTTTTTGGAGTGGTTTGGGGACTGTTGGGGAGGTTTGGGAGGGTTAGGGAGGTTTGGAGAGAGTTGAGGAGTTTTAGGGAAGGTGGACAAGTGTTGTGGAAGGTTGGGCAGGGTGGAGGAGGGTTGTGGAGGGTAGGGGAGGATGCAGAGGTTTGAGGAGGGTTGGGAAGGGATGGGGAGGTTTGGGGTGGTTGGGTTAGGCAGGTGTGCATTGGGGATGGTTGGGGAGCTTTGGGGAGGGTTGGACAGGGTGGGGGAGTGTTGTGGATTGTTGGGGATCATGCGGGATATTTTGGTATTTTTAGGGAGGGTGGGCATTTTTAGGGAGGTTTGCAGAGGTTTTGGTGTGGAAGGTTTGGGGAGTTTTAGGGTGAGTGGGAGGTTTAGAAATGGTTCAGGGAGTGTGGGGAGAATGGGGGAGGGTTGGGAGGTTTGAGAAGGGTGGTGGAGGGTTGGGAAGTGTGGGGGATCGTTGGGTATTTTTAGGGAATGTTGTTGATGTTTGGGGAGGGTTTGGAGTGGATGGGGAGGTTTGGGGAGTGTTGGGGAGGTTTGGGGAGTGTTGGGGAGGTTTGGGGAGTGTTGGGGAGGTTTGGGGAGGTGTAAGGTGGGTTGGGGATGATTGGGGAGGGTTTGTGAAGTTTGGGGCAGTAGGGGAGTTTTAGGAAGGGTGGGAAAGTTGGGGATTTGTTGGCGAGGTTGAAGGAGGGTTGGGAAGGGTTGGGGATGTTGGGGAAGAGCAGGGGTGCATTAATGATCATTGGGGAGCTTTGGGGAGGGTTGGGCATGGTGTGGGATGGTTGGGGGTAGGTGGGGGAGTGTTGTGGATTGTTGGGGAAGGTGTGGGAGCATTGGTTACATTTTGTGAGGGTTGGGGAGGTTTGGAGTGGTTTGGGGACTGTTGGGAAGGTTTGGGAAAGTTTGTGGAGAGTTGTGGAGGTTTGCGGAGGATTGGTGAGGTTTGCAGTGGGTTGGGGAGGTTTGGGGAGAGTTGGGGAGTTTTAGAGAGTGTGGGGAGGGTTGGGGAGTTTTAGGAAGTGTTTGGGTGGTTTGGGAAGGTTTCAGAGAGGGTGGGGAGAATGGGGGAAAGTGTGGAGGTTTGAGGAGTGTGGGGTAGTGTTGGGGAGGGTTGGGGATTTTTAGGGAATGGGGAGGTTTGGGAGGATTTGGGGTGGGTAGTAAGATTTGGAGAGGGTTGGGAGGTTTTTAAATGCTTCGAGTGGTTTGGGGACTGTTGGGGAGGTTTGGGGAGAGTTGGGGTGTTTTAGGGTGGGTGGGAGAGTGTTGGGGAAGGTTTGGCAGGGTGGAGGAGGGTTTTGGAGTGTGTGGGGAGGTCGCGGAGGTTTGAGGAAGGTTTGGAAGGTTTGGGGAGGTTGGGGTATGCAGGTGTGCATTGAGATTGTTGGGAGCTTTGGGGAGGGTTAGGCAGGGTGGGGGAGGGTTGGAGAGGGTGGGGGAGTGTTATGGATTGTTGGAGAGGGTGGGGGATATTTTGGTATTTTTAGGGAGGGTGGGCATGTTTGGGGAGGTTTGGGGAGGATTTGATGTGGGAGGAGAGGTTTGGGAGTTTTAGGAGGTTTGGGGATGGTTTGGGGAGTGTTGGAAGAATGGTGGAGGGTGGGGAGATTTGAGAAGTGTGGTGGAGGGTTGGGAAGTGTGGGGGATCATTGGGTATTTTTAGGGAGTGTTGGGGATGTTTGGGTATGGTTGGGGAGGGTCTGGAGTGGGTGGGGAAGTTTGGAGAGGTTTGGGGAGGTGTTGGGTGGGTTGGGGACGTTTGCGGAAGATTGGGGATGGTTGGGGAGGGTTTGTGAAGTTTGGGGCATTTGGGGAGTTTTAGAAAGGGTGGTGGAGTTTTGGGGAGGGTGGGGAAGGTAGCAGGTTGTTGGGGAGGTTCAAGGAGGGTCGGGAAGGGTTGGGGAGTGTTGGGGATGTTGGGGAAGAGCTGGGGTGTGTTGGGGAACTTTGGAGAGGGTAAGCAGGGTGTGGGGTGGTTGGGGCAGGTGGGAGAGTGTTGTGGATTGTTGGGAAGGTGGGGGTGTGTTGGGTATATTTAATGAGGGTTGGGGAGGTTTGGGGAGGGTTGGGGTGGGTGGGAATGTTTGGGGATTTTTAAGGAATGTTGGAGAGGTTTGGGGAGGGTTGGGAGGATTTGGGGTGGGTGGTAAGGGTTGGAGATGTTTGGGCTGGTTTGGGAGGTTTTTGGAGTGGGGTTTGGGGACTTTGGGGAGGTTTGGGAGGGTTGGAGAAATTTGTGGATGGTTGCAGAGTTTTGGGGAGGTTTGCAGAGGATTGGTGAGGTTTGTGGTGGGTTGGGGTGGTTTGAGGAGAGTTGGGGAGTTAGGGAGTGTGAGGAGGGTTGGGGTGTTTTAGTGATGGTTTCTGAGGTTTGGGATGGTTTCAGAGAGGGTGGGGAGAATGGGGGAATTGTGTGGAGGTTTGAGGAAGGTGGGGGAGTGTTGGGGAGGGTAGGGATGGTTGGGGATTTTAGGGAATGTTGGGGAGGTTTGGGGAGGATTTGGGGTGGGTGGTGAGATTTGGAGAGGGTTGGGAGGTTTTTGAAGATTCGGAGTGGTTTGTGGACTGTTGGGGAGGTTTGGGAGGGTTGGGGAGGTTTGGGGAAATTTGGGGAGTTTTATGGAAGGTGGGTGAGTGTTAGAGAAGGTTGGGCAGGATGGAGGAGGATTGTGGAGGGTGGGGGGAGTTGCAGAGATTTGAGAAGGGTTGGGAAGGTTTGGGGAGGTTGGGGTTGGTAGGCTTGCATTGGGGATGGTTGGGGTTCTTTGGGGATGGTTGGGGATGGCGAGGGATATTTCAGTAATTTTATGGAGGTTTTGGTGTGGGTCGGGATGTTTGGGGAGTTTTAGGGAGGGTGTGGGTGGTTTGGGGTTGGTTCGGGGAGTGTGGAGAGAATGAGGGATGGTGGGGAGGTTTGGGAGGATGGGTGATTGTTGGATTTTTAAGGGAGCATTGTGGAGGTTTGGGGTCGGTTTAGACTCAGTGGGGATGGTTGGAGAGGTTTTGGGAGTGTTGGGGAGGTTTGGGGAGGTTTGGAGTGGTTTGGGGCATTTGGGGGAGTTGGGGAGGTTTTGGGTGGGTTGGGGAGGTTTGCGGAGAATTTGGGATGTTTGGGGAGGGTTTGGAAAGTTTGGGGAGGTTGGGGAGTTTTAGGAAGTATGGTGGAGTTTTGGGGAGGATGGGGAAGGTTGGGGTTGTTGGGGAGGTTTGAGGAAGGTTGGGGAGGTTTGAGGAAGGTTGGGGATGTTGGGGAAGAGCAGGGGTGCATTGGGGCTCATTGTGGAGCTTTGGGAGGGTTGGTCAGGGTGTGGGTTGGTTGGGGCAGGTGGGGAAGTGTTGCGGATTGTTGGGGAAGGTGGGGGAGTGTTGGGTATATTTAGTGAGGGTTGGGGAGGTTTGGGGAGTGTTGGGGAGTGTTGGGGAGGTTTTGGGGAGGGTTGGGAGTTTTAGTGTGGGTTTGGGATGTTTTGGAAGTTTTGTGGAGTGTGGGGTGGATGGGGGAGGGTGGGGATGTTTGAGGAGGGCGGGGGAGGGTTGGGGAGGATTGGGGAGTGTGGGTGATGGTTGGGGATTTTCAGGAGTGTTAGGGAGGTTTGGGAAAGTTGGTGAGTGTTTGAGTGGGTGGGGAGGGTTGGTGAGGGTTGGGGAGTTGGGGGAGAGAGTCAGTGGGTTGGGGTTGGTTGGGGAGCTTTTGGGAGGTTTGGAGAGGGTGGAGAAATGTTGCAGTGAGTTGGCTGGGTGGAGGAGGGTTGGGGATTATTAGGGAGGGTTGGAGAGCTTTTGGGGAGGGTGGGGAGGTTTGGAGAGGGTTGGAGATGTTTGTGGAGGGTGGGAAGATTTGGGACAGCTTAGGGATGTTTGGGAAGGGTTTTGGAAGTTTGTGGATGATTGGGGAGGTTTGAGGAGTCTGGGGAGGTTTGGGGATGTTTGGGGAGGTTTGGGGCTAGTGGGGGAGGATTGGGGATTTTTAGGGAGTGTTGAGGATGTTTGGGGTAGGTTGGGGAGATTTACGGAGGGTTGGAGAGTATTGGGGAGATTTGGGAAGTGTTGGGGAAGTTTGTGAGGGTTGGGGAGGTTTGGTTGGAGTGGTTTAGGGAGGGTTGGAGTGGTTTGTTGAGGGTTGGGGAGGTTTGTGAATGGTTGGGATGGTTTGGGAAGGGTTTGGAATGGTCGGGAGGTTTCGGGAGATTGGGGAGGATGGGGGAGGGATGGTGATTTTAGGGAGTGTTGGGATATTTGGGGAAGCTTGGGGAAGTTTGTGGAGGGTTGGGGAAGTTTGTGGATGGTTAAGGAGGTATGGGGAGGTTTGGGAAGGGTTGGGGAGGGTTGGGGAGTTTTAGGGAGGATGGGGAAGTTTAAGGAGGGTGGCGATGTTGTGGGAGGGCTGCGGAGTTTTGTGGAGGTTGGGGTAGGGTTGGGGAGGGTTTGGGAGTTTGGGGAGAGTGGAGGTGGATTGGGGATTGTTGAAGAGTTTGGGAGATTTGGGGAGGGTGGGGGAGAGTTGGGGAGGGTGGGGCGGGTTGGAGACGTTTGGGGAAGGTTGGAGATGTTTGGGGAGGGTTGGAAGAGTTTGGGGTGGTGGCGAGTGTCGGGGAGATTTGGGAAGTTTTATGGAGCGTTTGGGATGTTTGTGGATGGTTCAGGGAGTGTGGGGAGAATGGGGGAGGGTGGGGCGGTTTGAGAAGGGTGTTGGAGGGTTGGGGTGTGTGGGGGATCATTGGGTATTTTTAGCGAGTGTTGGGAATGTTTGGGGAAGTTTAGGGTGGGTTGGAGAGGTTTGCGGAAGTTTGCGGATGGTTGGGGAGGGTTTGGGTATTTGGGGCAGTTGGGGAGTTTTAGGAAGGGTGGTGGAGTTTTGGGGAGGGTGGAGAAAGTGTGGGGTTGTTGGGGAGGTTCAAGGAGGGTCGGGATGTGTTGGGGAGTGTTGGGGATGTTGGGGAAGGTGGGGGAGCATTGGGTATATTTAGTGAGGTTTAGGGAGGTTTGGGGAGGGTTGGGGAGGGTGGGAATGGTTGGGCATTTTTAGGGAATGTTGGGGAGGTTTGCAGAGGGTTGGGGAGGATTTGGGGTGGGTGGTGAGGGTTGGAGAGGTTTGGGGAGGTTTGTGGAGGATTGGTGAGGTTGGTAGTGGGTTGGGGAGGTTTGGGGAGAGTTTGGGAGTTTTAGTGTCTGTGGGGAGGGTTGTGGAGTTTTAGAAATTGTTTAGGATGTTTGGGAAGGTTTCAGAGAGGGTGGGGAGAATGGGGGAAGGTGTGGAGGTTTGAGGAGGGTGGAGGAGTGTTGGGGTTGGTTGGCATGTGAGGGGGATGGTTGGGTTTTTTAGAGAATGTTGGGGAGGTTTGGGGAAGGTTGAGAAGGATTTAGGGTGGGGATTTTGAGAATGTTGGGAGGTTTTTGAAGGTTTGGAGTGGTTTGGGACTATTGGGGAGGTTTGGGAGAGTCGGGGTTGTTTGGGGAAGGTTGGGGAGTTTTAAGGAGGGTGGGGAGAGTTGGGGAGGGTTGGGAAGGGTGGAGTAGGATTGTTGAGGGTGGGGGGGGTTGCAGAATTTTGAGGAGGGTTGGGTAGGTTGGGGAGGTTGGGGTAACCAGGCGAGTATTGGGGATGGTTGGTGAGCTTTGGGGAGGGTTGCGGAGGGTGGGGGAATGTTGTGGATTGTTGGGGATGGTGGGGGTTGTTTTGGTATTTTTAGCGAGGATGGGCATGTTTGGGGATGGTTGGGGAGATTTTGGTGAGGGTGGGGAGGTTTGGGGAGTATCAGGGAGTGTTTGGGAGGTTTGGGAGTGTGGGGAGAATGGGAGAGGGTGGGAGGTTTGGGAAGGGTGGTGGAGGGTTGGGGAGAGTGGGGGAATCATTGGGTATTTTTAGGATATGTTGGGGAAGTTTGGGGAGGGTTTAGGATGTTTGGGGCAGTTGGGGAGTTTTAGGAAGGGTGGTGGAATTTTGGGGAGGGTGGGAAGGTGGCGGTTTGATGGGGAGATTTGAGGAGTGTTGGGAAGTGTTGGGGAGGTTTGGGGATGTTGGGGAGGTTTGGGAATGGTTGGTGAGGTTTGGGAAACGTTTGGGATGGTGGTGAGGGTTGGGGAGGTTTGGGAAGTGTTGGGGAGGGATGGTGATTTTTATGGAGGATTGGGGAGGTTTGGGGAGCATTGGGGATGTTTGGGGGTGGTTTTGGGAGGTTTGTGGAGGGTTGGAGAGGGGTGGGCATGTTTGGGAAGTGTTGGGGAAGTTTGTGGAGGGTTGGGGATGATTAGGGATGGTTGGGGATGATTAGGGATGGTTGGGGATGATTAGGGATGGTTGGGGAAGCTTGCAGAAGTTTGCAAAGGGTTGGGGAAGTTTGTGGATGTTTGGGGAAGTTTGGGGAGGGTTGGAGAGGTTTGTGGATGTATGGAGAGATTTAGGAAGGGTTGGGGAGGGTTGGGGAGGTTTGGGAAATGTTGGGGAATTTTGTGGAGGATTAGAGATGTTCGGGGAGAGTTGGGGTCGGTGGAGAGTGTTGGGGAGATTTGTGGTGGGTTGTTGAGGTTTGCAGAGGGTTGGGGTTGGTTCAGGAGTGTTGGGGATGTTTATGGATATTTGGGAAGTGTTGGGGAAGTTTGTGGACAGTTGGGGTGTTTTGCGGATGCTTGGGCAGCTTTGGAGAGATTTAGGGATGTTTGGGGAGGGTGGGCCAATTTGGGTTAGGGAAGTTTTTGGATGGTTGGGGAGTGTTGGGGAGGTTATGGGAGGGTTGTGGATGTTTGTGGAGGGTTGAGGAGTGTTCGGGAGTGTTTGGAGAGTTTCAGGGGGGTTGGAGTGGTTTGGAGAGGATTGGGGAGGGTTGGGAGAGTTAGGGACATTTGGGGAAGGTTGGAGAGGTTTCGGGAGGATTGGGGATGTTTGAGGACAATTGGGGATGTTTGGGAAATGTTGGGGAATTCTTTGCAGGGTTGCGGAGTTTTGGGGACAGTTGGTGAGGTTTGGAGAGGGTTGGAGATGGTAAGGGATTGTTGTGGATTTTTAAGGAGGGTTGGGGAATTTTGAGGAGGGTTGTGGAGGTTTGGAAATGGTTGAGGAAGTTTGTGGAGGATTGTGGATATTTGGGGAGGTTTGGGAGGGTGGGGAGAATTGGGGACATTTGGGGATGGTTGAGGAAGTTTGGGGAGTGTGGGAGAGGTTTGGGGATGGTTGTGGAGGGTTTTGGGAGTGTTGGGGAGAGTATGGAGGGATTATGGAAGTGTTGGAATGGTTTGGAGAGGGTTAGAGAGGTTTGTGGAGGGTTGGGGAGGTTTGGGAAGGGTTAGGGATGGTTGTGGAGGTTTGGGTAGGGTTGGGGAAATTTGTGGAGGGTTGGGGATGTTTGGGAGGGTGGGGAGAGTTGGGGACATTTGGGGATGGTTGTGGAAGTTCAGGGAGAGTTGGAGATGTTTGGGGAGTATTGGGGAGTTTTGGGGAGGTTTGGGGAGAGTTGGGGATGTTTGGGAAATATTGGGGATGTTATTTGAGTGTTTTGGAAGTTTTGGAGGCATGCTGAGGTTTGGGAATTGTTGGCGATGTCCGTGGATGGTAGGGGCAGTTTGGAGAGTGTTGGGGATGTTTGGGGAGTGTTGGGGAAGTTTTTTGGAGGGTTGAGGATGGTTCGGGAGTGTTAGTAAGGGTTGGGGAGGTTTGCAGAGGATTGGGGAGGGTTGGTGAAATAAGTGGAGAGTTGGGGAATTTTAGGGAGTATGTGGGAGTTTTAGCGAGGATAGGGATGGTGGGGGGGGGGGTTGAGAAGATTTGAGAAGGTTGGGGAATGGTTTGGGATGTTTGGTGAGGTGGGGAGGGTGGGAGTGCATTGGAAACTTTGGGGAGGTTTGAGGAGGGTGGGGGAGAGTTAGGGAGGGTTGGGAAGTGGTGGGGAGGGTTGGCAAGTGTGTGAGAATGTTGTGGAGTATTGGGGAGGGTGGGGGAGGGTTGGGAATTTATGGAGGGTTGGGGAGGTTTGTGGAGTGTTGGGGAGGATCTGGGGTGGATGGGGAAGGTTGGAGAGGTTCAGGGAGTGCTGGAGAGGTTTGGGGAGGTTGGAGAGGTTTGTGGAGATTTGCGGTATTCTGGGAAGATTTGGGGAGTGTTGGGTGGTTTTGGAAGGGTTGGGTAAGTTTGTGTATGGTTAGGGAGATTTGGGAAATGTTGGGGAGGGTGGGGAGTTTTGGGGTGGTTTAGAGAGGTTTGGGGAGGTTTGAAGGGGGTGAAGGACTGTTGGGGAGGTTTGGGGAGGGTTTTGGGAGTGTTTGGGGAGAGTTGGAGGGGTTTGGCGAAGTTTGGAGAGGTTTGTGGATGGTTGGGGAGGTTTGGGAAGGGTTGGGGAGTATTGGGGTGGTTTGGGAAGGGTTCAGGAAATTTGTGGAGGGTTCTGGATATTTGGGGAGGGTTGTGGAGGATGGGGTGTGTTGGGGAGGTTTGGGGATGGTTGGGAAAGTTTGAGGAGGGTTGGAAAGGTTTGGGAAATTTGGAGAGGGTTGGGGAAGTTTGGGAAGTGTTGGGGAATTTTTGGTTTGCCGAGGTTTGGGGAGAGTTGGGGATGTTTGAGGTGAGTTGGGGAGGTTTGCAGAGTGTTGGGGATGGTTCGGGAGTGTTGTGAATGTTTGTGGATTTTTGGGAAGTGTTGGGGAAGTTTGTGAATGGTTGGGGAGGTTTGCGGATGCTTGGGGAGGGTTGAGGAGTTTTAAGGATGTTTGGGGATACTTGGGAAGGGTTTAGGGAGTTTGTGGAGGTTAGGGTGGATTGGGGAGGTTTGGAGAGGTTTGGGGAATTTTGCGGAGGGTTGGATATGTTTGTAGAGGTTTGGGAAGTTTTGGGGATGTTTGGGGAGTGTTGTGGATGTTTGTGGATTTTTGGGAAGTGTTGGGGAAGTTTGTGAATGGTTGGGGAGGTTTGCGGATGCTTGGGGAGGGTTGGGGAGTTTTAAGGATGTTTGGGGATATTTGGGAAGGGTTTAGGGAGTTTGAGGAGGGTTGGGGAAATTTGGGGATGGTTGAGGATGTTTATGGGGTGTTGGGGATGTTTGTGGAAGGTTGGGAGTGTTGGGAAGAATTTGGAGAGGTTTCAGGATGGTTGGAGAGGGCTGGAGAGATTTGTGGTGGGTTGGGGAGGTTTTGCAAGGGTTGGGGAGTTTTGGGGAGGGTTGTGGATGTTTGCCGATTGTTGGGGAGTGTTGGGGAGGTATGGGCATGTTTGCAAAGGGTTGGGAAAGTTTGTGGAGGGTTGCTGAGGTTTGGGGAGGGTTATGTAAGTTACGGGAGGGTTGGGGAGGTTTGCGGAGGATTAAAGAGTTTTGGGGAGGGTTTGGGAGTTTTAGGGAGGGTTGGAGAAGTTTGAGGAGGGTGGGGAAGGGTTGGGGAGGGTTGTGGAGTTTTAGGGAGGGTTGGGGAAGTTTGGAGGGAGGGGAAGGTTTGGGGAGTGTTGGGGAGTTTGGTGGAGGGCGGGGGTGTGTTGGGGATTGTTGGTGAGCTTTGGAAAGTGTTGAGGAGAGTTGGGGAAAGTTGTGCAGGGTTGGGGATGGTTGAGGAGGGTGGGGGAGTGTTGTGGAGTGTTGGGGAAGGTGAGGGAGGGTGTTGGAGGTTTGAGGAGGCTGGGGGAGTTTTGGAGAAGGTTGGGAAGTGTTGGGGAATTTTGGGGAGGGTTCGGTTGGTTTGGGAAGGTTTGGTGAGGGTTCGGAAGGGTTGGGGATGTTTGGCGAGGGTTCAGAAGGGTTGTGGAGGTTTGGGGAGAGGAGGGCACGTGTACCCGATGTTGGGGATGAAGCAGCTGGTGATGCACCAAGAATACAAGAGATCAGTGCGAATTGTACTGTGTATCTGTGTGTGGGTGAATCCATGGTTGGGTGGTCCTCGTGCCGGGCTGTGGACTGCAGGAAACTGGGCTGAAACTGGCTGAAGGGGTATAAGGCATCGGAACCGGGATGTGAGGGGGTGCCAAAGGTGCTGAAGGGTTCCTGTCCCCGTGCCGAGGTTCGGATTTGGAGTTTGGAGGACTGGTTTGGACTGGACTCCATGGAGCTGCAGAGATTGTGGAAGCGCTGGAGGCAAATCTACAGACACTCGGTAACCCTGGGGGCGCTCTCATTTGCTTCTCTTTCTCTGACAGTAAGGAGGCTCTGAGGCAATTCCTGCCGATGGCGAATCTGTCTGCTTTACAGCAGGCAAAAGCAATTTCATGTAATATGATACTGTTTAATTACAATGACAATAAATTGAATCTTGAATCTAGAATCTAGAATCTTGAATCTTGAATCTTGAATCTTCTCTGCATCCTTTCCAACTTGACAACATCTTTTGGGTAACATGGTGACCAAAACTGAACACAATACCCCAAATGAGACCTCACCAATGTTCATGGCAGGGGCAGGGATTCAAAGAAAGGCAGCTCCTTCACCAATGAAACCCATGCGATGGAAAATGAATGTCTTCAGTGAATAATTCGCTTCTGAATTCTTGATTTTAGTTGTTGCTTCGCTTTGTCTTCATACACGGTCTGGCTTGGTTGGTGATTGTGAGACTGCTGGTATCAACGGGACAATTTCTTGCTGAAATTGTGATCAGTGAGCCTTGAAACAGTGGTGTGAGAGCAAGGCAGAAACAGACTGGATAAACGAAGCTTAATTGATTTGAGCCTGCAGAATGATCTATCCATATAATAGGTGATTGTCAGAACACACTCCAGGCTGTGTTCATTCCTCATAAAATATATGTGTACAAACATAATGAGTGACTGCCTTTTATTTCCCTGTCAGGTTGTCGTGAGGAGATGGTGATGCACTACAGGCCCCGCAATTAAACTGCGTCTTAAGATAAGCAGCAGTTTTGTTCCAGAAAATTTGACAGAGAATTCCTCTGCTAAATAAGGCTATGAGTATTACAGCTGGTATGTATTATGTCAGGTTACAACTTAGATGGTAGGAAAAATGGTCAGGGGACTTATTGCTGCTCTTCAAGGCAATGTATGGAGCTACACAGTGTGGAAACACGCCCTTCAATCCAACTTGCCCTCGCCAACCCAAATGTCTCACCTGCAGTCATCCCACCTGCCTGTGTCTGGCCCATGTCCCTCGAAACCCATCCTCTCCACATATCAATCCTATTGTTTCTTTGACAGTCCCTACCTCGACCATCTCCTCTGGCAGCCCGTTCCTCTGTGTGAAAAGGTCCTTTTTTTAGATTTTAAATTTTGGACAGGCCATTTCAGCCCACGAACCCATGCCAGCCAATTTTCCTACAACCCAGAGGAAACCCACACAGACACAAATTCCTTCCTGTTAAGTTTCTTCACCCTCACCTTAAACCTATGTCATTTGGTTACTGATACCCCTACTCTGGGCAAAAGACTCTCTCATTAACCTGGTCACATGCTTCTGTATGCCCTCTTCCTTCTGGAATAAAGCCCCGGCCTGCTAAAACTCTCCCAATAGCTCAAGAGTTATCATCACAGCGTTCTCATCAATATTCTCTGCGCTATCTGCAGGATGACAGCATCTTTCCTGCAACTTGATGAACAAACAGAGTGAAACGCAAAAGTCTCCAGATTCGGAGTTTGTAGGAAAGACTCAGAAATGCTAAAGGATCTCAGCAGGTCTCGCAGCATCCGCAGAGGGTAAAAATATATTACCAATCCTTAAGGCCTGAGCCCATCCTCAAGCTATGAGCAAAAAGCAGATGGGCCCCTGAATAAAAAGACTGGAGCAAAGTCATGAGGTGATCTTTAGACACAGATAGGATGACAGGAAAGGAAAGATGACAATTTATCAGGGCTGGGTTTGTCTCTGTAACCCATTATATACTGAAAAGCCATGTTATTACCATATGTATGGCCCATCTCTGGAAGGCTGCTTGCTTGTTCACTCAGAACAGAAGAAATTCCAGGTCAGTGAGTCCGTTTACCCAGCATGCTGGCTTCCTGAAGCAAAAGAGTTGAGATGTGCACCATAACAGCATCAATGCCAAGTATGATGTTGCATTGTGTTGAGAAAAGAATCAGATTCAGCAGGTCTGAGCACAAGGATCTGAATTTACATGTAGCTTTTATTAATTGTGTACTGTTTAACATTTTCCCCATGCTCTTTTATAAAATATATGTGCATTTTATTCCCATTAATATGTGTGATTGAAAACACTTGTGTCCAGACTTCACCAAATTTGGGTTACACAGGTGGTACAGACATTCTCACACTATGCACCTGGTAGTGACCCCTGCAAAGGTTAAAACATTGTGTTTTTGATTCTTAAGTTAATTTTAAGAAGAAGTATTTTTTACAATGTTACCATAGTGACATTGGCATAATATGTCGTAATATCCGAGCAGACCAAGAGCTTGCATCTCATTCTTCGATGAACCATGAAAGAGACACGAGTTCAAGATACTTTTCTTTGAATTTGTCTAATATAATTTTGTCTATTTCTTCATATTTCTATTTAAAAGTTGAATATCATTATATCATTATACAGAATGCTTTTTTTGTTCATCAGTATAAAAATCTTAATGCAAAGTTATGCAAAATGTTTATCTGTTTTATCAATGAATTAAATGACATAAAGCTTGGTTTATTGGATTGATAAAATAGTAATTCAGAATATCATCCCTATGTCTCTTTGAAAATGACACATTTTGAAATTAGGAAATACTAGAACCTGGAAAATGTCATATATATTTTGATTCAAAGAAAAGTTATAATTGTGAACTTTGTTTTGAAGAAAGGCTCCTAAAATTTGTCTGAAAGAATGCAACTTGTTAAAAGCAAGAAGCATTTAAGCTTTAACAAGAAGTCCAGTTTTCTGATAGAATATGTCTGTCTGATTGCACAGTTTAAAATCAAACCAAAGACACCTGTGACCTTCAAGATAAGATAGAGCTCTGGTTTGCAGAATCTGGCAGGAAGCCCAGAAGAATGTGTTCTGAAAGATTAAAAACACCTGATAAGAAAGTTTGCATGCAGAACACAGCAAAAAGAATTCAACTAAGCAGCCATCTTCTTAAAGGGACCAAGCAAGATACAAATTTGAATACAGTTCCCAGGAACCAGGAGAAGCCAGGAGAAGCCAGGCTATAGTGAAGAACTCAAGAAGGATAAGATGAAGTCTTGTTGGGCTAAAGACCTCAAGCAAACCACTCCTCTCAAAAACCTGTTTGGTTGTGAGTTGAGCCAACAAGACAGACCGACAACGCTTGGCAGGAGATTGGAACCAGTAGCCAAAGAAGAAGCGGCTTCAACTACCAAGCAAGAAGAAGACTCTAATAAGGCACTGCAGGCCTTATTAGCTGGAACTGAAACAGATAAACGTATGTTGCAAAGCCCCACTGGCGCTGTACCGAGCAAAATGCTCAATCAGTGTTCAGATGTGAACCCTGAGGATAATATTTCCAAGGTTATGAGCACAGGAAGATCTTCAAAGTCTTCAAAGGCATCTAGAGCAAGTACAGTTTTGTGTATTTCAAGCATATCAGCTATGCAGGCTAAGTCACAAACAGACCTGACTACTGTCTATGCACAACAGTGGTCGGGGAAAAGACATGATTTAGAAGATGGGGAAGGTGAAATGAAACAATTGGAGCAAGAAGAGCAACTTAAAAGATTCCAAATGGTGAGTGAAGAACAAAAAAGATGATTGAAGAGAGAAAAGAAAAGGCAAGAGCCTGAGGAAGAACATGCTATGAAAATGGTCAAAGTGAAAGAATTAGCTCAGGCTTCTGCAAAATTTATCACCTAACATTCCAGCAGATCAATAGCAGCCACAAGAAACAAATATACTGGAGCAAGGAGCCATGGGTGTCACTGTTAGTGCTCAAATGAAAATGACCAACCCTATGGAAAAAGCTAGCAACATTCAAACTCTCCAGTGAACACAATATATGAATCTTCCCAAAAAGAGAGTATTTCCAAAAAGTTCAACCATGTGAGTTGATCATACTCAACCATTGATGTCTCTTCATGTTTCTGAAGAACCAATGACAAGTCCAGGATCTCCACCAATGCAATCACTTACAACTCAAGGTCCTACACCAGTATGCTCCATTCACAAGACAATGAGTCGCAAGCCATGGTGGGCAAGACAATATAATGTCACTCAGCAAAACAAAATGAAATTTCTGCTGTGTTAGCACAGCAACAAGGTTCATATGGTTTACCTAAGGAGGAAATTCCAGTTTTTAATGGAGGTCCATTCCAATATCTGACATTCATTAAATCCTTTGAACATCACTTTGAAAGTAACACTAAAAACACTAAAGATCGTCTGTATTACCTGGAACAGTAAACTGGAGGACAGGTGAAAGAGTTCGTCAAAAGTTGCCAATATATGGATCCAGAACAAGGTTTTCAAAAGGGAAAATAATTATTACATCATCATTATGGCAATGAGCATAAAATCTTTCTTGGTCAGCAATAAAATCAGAGGATTCAAAGGGTTTACAAGCATATGCACTCTTTCTGAAAGGATGATGTAACACAATGGGAAGTAGTGCACATTTGCAAGAGTTGAATTTGCTTGCTAATTTGTTGATTACTATAAACAAATAAGATGTGGAATTATGGAGAACCAAAGTTGCAGAGCTTCTACCTAGAAGGGACGCTACCTTTGAGGATATTGTACATTTTCTGAAAAGGAAGATCAGACTGTTCAGGAAAGCTGTTTGTATCGCAAAGATATGCATACTTTAGAAAGATGTTCACGATTGTTCACGATTGGAGAAAAATTTGCATGATGAGAAATTACCTTTTTAAAGAAGAATGGAATATGTGTTGGCTGCTTTTGTAAGGGACACGTCAGCATAACTTGTAATAAACAACCCAGTTGTGATCTATGCAGTTTCAAACATCCTAAGTTACTGCATATTCAACAAAGTAAAGTTGAGAAAGATGTCAAACAATCTGAATCCAAGACTAGACACAGACAAAGAGAATGCTTCAGCTTCAGTTC
This sequence comes from Narcine bancroftii, assembly GCF_036971445.1. Taxonomy (NCBI): domain Eukaryota; kingdom Metazoa; phylum Chordata; class Chondrichthyes; order Torpediniformes; family Narcinidae; genus Narcine; species Narcine bancroftii. The sequence goes on along the minus strand of NC_091479.1, from coordinate 59,728,468 downwards.
AGACAAACAGTGACAAAGTCCTCTCAATAGTTCCTGTGCAGGTTAAAGCTAAAAAATGAAGCTTTATACTGAAGACCTATGCATTTCTTGATCCAGGAAGTACCACCTCATTTTGTACTGTTGAATTAATGAATAAACTTAATCTTCATGGTAAAAGATCATAGATCTTATTGAAGACAACAAATGATGAAAAGAACATTGAAACCAACATAGTTTCAGCTTTAGAGTTGGCTGCATTGAACAGCAATGAATTTTGCGATCTTCCAAGTGACCATTAGGAGAGAAAATAAATAATAAACAGGAGTCATCGAATGTAAATATCAACTTACTTTCATTTGTCAAACTTAATGATCTGTGGGAAAACAGTATAAAATTGATTTTCCTGAATGTCTCAAAGAGTCTTCAAAGGAGGACAAACAGTTTCTGGATTTAGTTTCAAATTCTGTTAAATATGTTGATGGTCATGAAAAGGGAAATTTGTATACCAGATAATAAAATAATTGCAGAACAGTGTATATTGATTTTAAAGAGAAAATTCAAGAGAAACTCTTCCTTTCATTTGGAATATACCAATGTCATGTTGGACATGATAGCCAAGGGTTATATAGAAAAGGTATCAGAAGATCTCTTGGAATGTAAAGATGGTTGAAAATGGTATTTATCTCATCATGGAGTTATACACCCACAAAAGGAGAAACTACGTGTGGTATTTGATTGTGGGGCATCATTTTAAGGAGTTTCATTGAATGCTTAACTTTGACAAAGTCCAGACTTAGCTAGTACTTTAAATTATGTCCTGATAAGATTTTGTAAAGAGCCTATTGTAATTGGTGCAGATATTGAAACGATGTTTCATCAAGTGAAAGTACCAACAGAAGATTGTGATTTTCTATGACTGTTATGGTGGCCTAATGGTGATTACAGTAAAGATACAATTGAATTCAGAATGACAGTTAATTTATTTAGAGTAACTTCATCACTGAGTTGTGCAAATGTTGCTCTCAGGAAATGGGCTGAAGACAATGAAGAGCATTTCGTTCTCCAGCTTTAATTTCTCTGTTGATGATTGTCTCACTTCAGTGACGTCAGAAAAAGTAATAGATCTTTATCACGAGTTAAAGGAGATCTGTAATAAAGGAGGTTTCTTCCTTATGAAATGGATTATTGTTGGCTGGTATTCCTGAGGCAGAAAGAGCAAAGGAGATAAAATATCTTGACTTGAATTGTGATGTTCTACCTGTCGGAAGAATTCAAGGGGTGCAATGGTGTGTTCAATCTGATGTTTTTAAATTTAAAATTGTTTTGAAAGAACAGCCTTTAACAAAAAGAGGTATTCAATATACGATCCTTTTGGAATATTGGCACTGATAGTATTAATAGCCAAGAAAATTCTGCAAGAATTATGCAGTAGAATATTTGGATGGGATAAAGCTATATCAGATTCCATCACACAAAATTGGATGAATTGTATTGAGATTTTTGAAAAGATAGAAAGTTTTGAAGTCAACAAATGTTTAAACCTACAGACGATGGAATTGCCACATTTGCTCAGTTACACCATTTTACTGATGCAAGCGAAGATAGTTTTGGTCCTGTCAGTTATTTTGTTCTGCAAGATAACCAAGTGCGACTACATGGTGGATTTTTAATGGGAAAGGCCAGAGTAGCTCCACTAAAGCCAGTCACCATCCCTCGAATGGAATTAACTGTCACTACTATGGCAAACAAAATGGACATTGTGTTAAGGAGAGAATTACAGATGGAGATATCAGATTCTATGTTTGGTCTGATAGTAGATCAATACTTAAATATATTAATAACAAAACCATGAGGTTTTGTACTTTTGTGGCTAACGCAATTAATGAGATCGCATGCTAATCTATGGAGATAGTTTAAAATGGTGGATAGTCCAGCTGACATAATTTCACAAGGATCAAAGGTTCAATCTTTTCTGAAAAGAGCCAACACCTGGGTGTTTGGTCCTCAATTTCTTCTACAATCTCAAGAAGATTGGCCTCAAAATCCAGAAGAGTTAGAGGATCCAGAAATCCAAAACACTGATGTGGATACTATTCAAATATCTAATGAGAATGATCTGATTATTCAATTAATTTGCTATCATTCTTCATGGTTTTGTTTGAAAAGGGCTGTAGCATGGATTCTTAGATTAAAAGCTATGTTTTTAAATTGTATTAAGAAAGAGAATCTGAAGTCTCAAAAGAACTGTTACCTAACAGTTGATGAATTGGCAAATGCTATTCTGGAGATAATTTGTTCTTGTCAGAAAAAGGCATTTGATAATGAGATATCAAAATTGAAGAAGAATCTGAATGTTACGAAAACAAATCATTTTTACAAGCTAAATCCTATTCTGGTAAGTGATGTATGAGAGTAGGAAGAAGATTGGAAAAAGCAATAATGCCAGAGGAAGTGAAACATCTAATTATATTAGCGAAGGGGATTCCTGTTTCTGAATTGATTGTTCAACATATACATGAGAAAACAGTTCATGGTGGTTGTAATCATGTGTTGTCAGAATTGCGCCAGAAATATTGGATACTTGGTGCTTCACCATTGATCAAAAGAATTATATTTAAATGTATTAATTGTCGGCATTCAAATGCTAAACCTGGACAACTTCAAATGGCAAATTTGCCACAAGACAGAGTTTCACCAGATGAACCCCTATTTACATACATGGGAATTGATTATTTTGGACATTTTCAAGTAAATTGAGGAAGAAGTGTTGAAAAACGATACGGAGCTATTTTTACCTGTTTGATTATGAGAGCAATTCATATCGATGTAGCGACATCGCTTGATACAGACTGTTTGATCAATGTTTTATCACCTGATGTGGTCAAGTAAAAGAATTACATTCTGATAATGGATCTAACTTTACAGGAACTCAACCAGAGTCACGAAAAGTAATTTAAAGTTGGAATCAACATCAAATCCATGATGTTTAACTTCAGAAAGAAATTAGTTGGATATTTAAAACACCCACAGGATCACATCATGTGTATGGGAAAGAATGATTAGATCAATCAAGAAAATTCTTAATTCCATTTTGAATAGTCAGATACTCAATGATGACAATATTCAGACAGTATTCTGTGAAATAAAAGCTATTTTAAATAGTCATCCAATAACAAAAATTTCTGTTGATTCAAATGACATGGAGGGACTTAAACCAAATCATCTCTTACTTCTTAAATCTAAAACTTTAATGCTTCTGGGTCAATTTCAGAAAAAAAAAAAATGTAAGATGCAGATGGAAACAAGTGCAGTTTATTGTGGATTTATTTTGGAAAAAATAGATTAAAGAATATCTTCCATTATTCTTTCTTTCTTTGGCATGGCTTTGCGGATGAAGATTTATGGAAGGGTAATGTCCACATCAGCTGCAGGCTCGTTTGTAGCTGACAAGTCCGATGCGGGACAGGCAGACACGGTTGCAGCGGTTGCAAGGGAAAATTGGTTGGTTAGGGTTGGGTGTTGGGTTTTTCCTCCTTTGTCTTTTGACAGTGAGGTGGGCTCTGCGGTCTTCTTCAAAGGAGGTTGCTGCCCGCTGAACTGTGAGGCGCCAAGATGCACGGTTTGAGGCGATATCAGCCCACTGGCGATGGTCAATGTGGCAGGCACCAAGAGCTTTCTTTAGGCAGTCCTTGTACCTCTTCTTTGGTGCACCTCTATCTCGGTGGCCAGTGGAGAGCTCACCATATAACACAATCTTGGGAAGGCAATGGTCCTCCATTCTGGAGACGTGACCTACCCAGCACAGTTTGATCTTCAGCAGCGTGGATTCGATGTTGTTGGCCTCTGCCATCTCGAGTACTTCGATGTTGGAGATGAAGTCGCTCCAATGAATGTTGAGGATGGAGCGGAGACAACGCTGGTTTAAGCGTTCTAGGAGCCGTAGGTGATGCCGATAAAGGACCCATGATTCGGAGTTGAACAGGAGTGTGGGTATGACAATGGCTCTGTATACGCTAATCTTTGTGATGTTTTTCAATTGGTTGTTTTTCCAGACTCTTTTGTGTAGTCTTCCAAAAGCGCTATTTGCCTTGGCGAGTCTGTTGTCTATCTTGTTGTCGATCCTTGCATCCGATGAAATGGTGCAGCCGAGATAGGTAAACTGGTTGACCGATTTGAGTTTTGTGTGCTCGATGGAGATATGGGGGGGCTGGTAGTCATGGTGGGGAGCTGGCTGATGGAGGACCTCAGTTTACTTCAGGCTGACATTTCGGCAGTTTCCACAAAACAGGACGTCAAGCGCTGAAGAGCTGGCTCTGAATGGGAAACTAAAGCGGCATCGTCTGCAAAAAGTAGTTCACGGACAAGTTGCTCTTGTGTCTTGGTGTGAGCTTGCAGGCGCCTCAGATTGAAGCTGCCTCAGGACCTTCGTGATGCCATCATCATCACCCTGTACAAAAACAAAGGCGAGAAATCAGACTGCTCAAACTACAGGGGAATCACGCTGCTCTCCATTGCAAGCAAAATCTTCACTAGGATTCTTCTAAATAGAATAATACCTAGTGTCGCCGAAAATGTTCACCCAGAATCACAGTGCGGCTTTCGCACAAACAGAGGAACTACTAACATGGTCTTTGCCCTCAGACAGCTCCAAGAAAAGTGCAGAGAACAAAACAAAGGACTCTACATCACCTTTGTTGACCTCACCAAAGCCTTCGATACCATGAGTAGGAAAGGGCTTTGGCAAATACTAGAGCGCCTCGGATGCCCCCAAAGTTCCTCAACATGGTTATCCAACTGCACAAAAACCAACAAGGTCGGGTCAGATACAGCAATGAGCTCTCTGAACCCTTCTCAATTAACAATGGCGTGAAGCAAGGCTGTGTTCTCGCACCAACCCTCTTTTCAATCTTCTTCAGCATGATGCTGAAACAAGTCATGAAAGACCTCAACAATGAAGACGCTGTGTACATCCGGTACCGCACGGATGGCAGTCTCTTCCATTATTACAAGAAAGACAAAAATGGTCTAAAGCTAAACACTTAAATGACCAATTGTGGACACACAACATCTCCTCACTTATCAGGAAAGCGCAACATACTGGCCACCATCCTGGCCGGCTGCATCGCTGTGCAGTATGATGGTGCAGAGAAATGGATAGGAGGTCAATCCACAGGACCATTAGAGTGGCAGTGAGGATCACTGGAATCTCCTTCCACCCCATTGTCATGATCTACTGGGATCATTGTCTGTAGAGGAGACGCAAAATCATTGAGGTCTCCTTCCACCCCACACACAGCATCTTTCAGCTGCTCTCATCAGGGAAGAGATACAGGAGGATCAGAGCCAGCCCCACCAGGCTGAGGAACAGCTTCTTCCCACGGGCCATGGGAATACCAAACGACCAAAGGAACTGCTCACAGACACCATCCGAGACTTTCATCTTTACCGAACAATATTTATTTATTTATATATTCATATTTGTCTACGTATGTATTGTTTGTCTATATGTGTGTAATGTCTGATTGTGTTTCTGTGTGTTTTGCATCAAGGGCCTGAAATGCTGGTACAGCAAGATGTACTTGTGCAATCAGATGATAATAAATTTGAACTTTCCCAACGTCAGATCTTGGAATGATGTGGGAAATACAAGGTTGTAGCGATGGATGATTTCAACTTCCCTAATATTGACTGGAACCTGACTGCAAGAGGGATAGATGGTGCTGAGTTTATCAGGTGTGTTCAAGAAGGATTCCTGACACAGTATGTGGACCAGCTGACTGGAGGAGAGACCAGACTGGATCTGGTACTGGAGAATGAACCTGGCCAGGTAGTGGATCTCTCGGTGGGGGAGAATTTTGGTGTGAGTTACCAAAGTTCCCTTAGCTTTAACATGGAAAAATATAAAAACAATAAAAATGACAAAGTGCTTAACTGGGGAAGGGCTAATTATGAAGGGATGAGGCAGGAACTAGTGAGAATAAATTGGAAACAGATGTTTAAGGGAGAAAGTACAGAAGTAATGTAGGGACCACTTGTGCAGAGTTCTTGATAGGTTTGTCCCACTGGGACAAGGAAAAGATGGTAGGAAAACGGAACCATGGCTAACAAAACAGGTGAGGCAGCTAGTCAAGAGTAAGAAGGAAGCAGATATTAGATATAGGAAGCAAGAAACAGGAAGGGCTCATGAGAAGTATATGGTAGCCAGGAAGGAGCTTAAGAAAGGAGAGCTCAAAGGGCACATGAGAAGGCCTTGGCATGTAGGATTAAGGAGAACATCAAGGCATCCTATGCTTGTGTGAAGAACAGAAGATTGATGAGAACAAAGGTGGGGCTGCTAAAGGATAATGGAGGTAACATGTGTCTGGAGGAGGGGGAGGTTGAGAAGGTTCTAAATGAATACTTTGCATTACTACTCTTCAGAGGTCCTTGTTCAGGGTGCGGTTAAAATTAGACTGGCCTATGTGCTGGACAATGTGAAGATTAAGAAAGAGGAACTGTTGGATCTTCTTAAAAACATCAAGATTTATAAGTCCCCAGAGCCAGACACAATATTCCCCAGGCTGCTGTGGGAAAGGAGGGAAGAGATAACTGGGGCAGTAGCTATGATCTTTGAATCCTTTTTGGCCACAGGAGATGTGCTGGAGGTTTGGAGAATGGCAAATGTAGTCCCCTTATTCAAAAAAGGTAAAAGGAGAATCCTGGGACTGATAGACCAGTGAGTCTTACATCAGTAGTGTTAAAACTGATGGAGAGGATTCTTAAGGATAGGATCCATGAGCATTTGGAGAGGTCCAGTCTACTCAAGGATAGTCAGCCTGGCTTTGTGAAGGGAAGGTCATGCCTCACAAGTCTAATTGAGTTTTTGAGGAGGTGACAAAATAAATTGAGGAGGGTAGAGTGGTAGATGTGGTCTACATGGATTTTAGCAAGTCATTTGACAAGGTATCTCACAAGAGACTCATTCAGAAAGCCATGAGGCATGGGATCAGTGGAAAATTGTGTGTATTGATAAAAAATTGGCTTATAAGAAGAAAGCAAAATGTGGTAGTGGAAGGAAAGTATTTTGCCTGGAGGACGGTGATCAGTGGAGTGTTTCAGGGATCAGTTCTGGGACCCCTGCACTTTGTGATTTTTGTAAATGACCTGGATGAAAAGGCGGAAGTAAGCTTGGAGGAGTTGTGGATGGACCTGAAGGTTGTTGAAGTTTACAAGAAGATATAGAGTTGGGCAGAAAAATGGCAGATGGAGTTTGATCTGGATAAATACGAGGTGATCTATTTTGGAAGGACAAACCAGAGGCTGAGTACAGGGTTAATGTTCGATTATGGGTGTCGATGACTAGAGGGATGTTGTGGTTCAAATCTATAAATCCCTCAAGGTCACCACGCAGGTTGATAGGATAGTTAAGAAGGTCTATGGGATGCTGGGATTCACTAATAGGGTGATTGAAATTAGGAGTAAAGAGGTCATGTTACATATCTTTGGTAAGGCCACAGTTAGAGTATTGTGTTCAGTTCTGATCACCTCATTATAGGAAGGATGTGGAAGCCATGGAGAGGGTGCAGAGGAGATTTACCAGGATGTTGCCTGGATTGGAAAATAAGTCTTATGAAGAAAGGTTAGCAGAGCTGGGACCTTCCATTTTGGATCGTAGAAGGATGAGAGGAGATGATAGAGGTCTGATAGAAGTTTGAAAAACACTTTTTTAATCATACCTAATTGACTCTCTATGTGCACAGTTTCATAACTCCAAAAATGGGCCAATGACAAATTTTCTCAAGCAAAATATTTCAGTAACAATTGGGTCTAGAGCAGTGAATCTCAACCTTCCCTTCCCACTCACATACCGCCTTAAGCACCAATTGCTTAGGGATTACTTAAAGTGGTATGCGAGTGGAAAGAAAAAGGTTGAGAACCACTGCTCTGTAAGATTATGAGAGGCATAGATAGGGTGGACTGTTTCCCAAGGCAAGATCAGCAAACACCAGAGGACATTTGTATGAAGTGAAGGGAGGGGTGTTCAGAGGAGACATCATGGGTAAGTTTTTTACACAGAGAGTAGTGGGTGCCTGGTCGTCGTGGGCAGGTTGGGCCAAGGGACTGTTTAAATGGTTAGTTACTCTGAGACAACCAATAACCAGGTCCACTTTTCCTTGCCCAGCAGCCCCATCCTCTCCCTACACATCCACCTCATCAGCCCTAAAAATTAGGTCAATTACAATATTTTGAACACATTTAGACATATCTGTAGGCAAACATTTTGGGTCCAGGGACCATAATGTCATTAGCTTCAAGTTAATTATGGAGAAGAATAGGTCTGGTCCTCAAGTTGAGATTCTAAATTGGAGAAAGGCCGATTTGTGGAAATGAGAAAGGATCTAGGGAGAGTGGATTGGGATAAGTTGTTTTCTGGCAAGGATGTGGTCAGTAAGTGGATGGCCTTCAAAAGGGAATTCTGAGAGGGCAGAGTTTGCATGTTCCTGTCAGGATTAAGGGCAAAGTTAACAGGCATAAGGAATCCTGGATTTCAAGGGATATTGGTGATCTGCATAAGAAGGTGTGTAGCAGGTACAGGCAACAAGGAGCAAATGAGGTACTAGAAGAGTCTAGAAAATAGGAAATTAGGAAGGAAGAAAGAAGGAGGTTGTTTTGACAGATAATGTGAAGATAAACACTAGTCCCGTCTGTCTGTTTTTGGCCCACATCCCTCTAAACTCATCCTATCCATGATTCTGTTCAAATGTTTCTAAATGTTGCAATAGAACCTGGCTCAACCACCTCCTCTTGCAGCCCATTCCATACACGCAACACCCTCTGTGTAAAAAGCTACCTCTCAGGTCCCTGTTAAATCTCTCCCCCTTCACCTTAAATCCACATCCTCGGTTACTGATTCTCTACTCTGGGCAAAAGACTAGTTCACGTGATCTATTCCTCTCATGATTTTGATTCCCCCTCCATCCTCCCATGCTCCAAGTACTAAAGCAGTAGCCTACTCAACCTTTCCCCAGAGCTCAGGCCCCCCAAATCTTATAAACATGCTCATCAGTCTTCCCTGCACCCTCTGCAGCTTGACAACATCATTTGTACAGCACAATGACCAAAGGTTCATACAATACTCCAAATGGGGACTTATTCTCTGTCTGGGAATTCTCAAACCAGATGGCATTAACGTCATCCTCTCCAGTTTCTGTTAAGCCCTCCCCCAAGTTTCTTTCTTTCCCTCTCTCTCTGTCTCATTTCCTTTAGCTCCACACTCCCTTCCCTTCCCTCTCCTATCAGAGAAGCTACCCTCTTCTGCCATTGCTTCACAGCTAGTTCTCTTCTATCCTCCTATCTTTTTCCATCCATGGCTTCTTACCCGTTAGGCTGTGCTGCTACTCCTGGTCCTCACCCCCTCTCCTCTCCTCCTCCGCCTTTGTATTCAGGTGCCTGCCTGTTTCTGCTCAGACCTGATGAAGGGCCCAGGCCTGAAACATTGGTTTCTGTTGACTTCCTTTGGTTGTTGCGTGACCTGCTGAGTTTCTCCAGCACATTTCTGTATTGCACTTCAAACAAGGCCTCACCAATGGCTCACACATCTGCATCATGGCCGTTCGACACCTGCACTCCGTGCTCTGACTGCTGGAAGATAGAGGTGGGTAGAATGTGGAACATACGATGAAGGTGGACAGTGCTTCCAAGCTGTTTGTTGTCTGCCAGTTCACACTCCTACATCTCGTCAACATATTTAAAACAAAGGCAGATTTAAAATAGGCTCCCGAACTTTGTACTTGTAAAATCCACAGGGTGCAGAGCAATCGACAGCTGGCTTTGAAGATTAATGTTATTTTTCAAAAATAATTCCAACTTTTTGAAAAAAAAATTTGAGGGAAGAAAAAAGTGAATTCTCCTGTTAGTTCTGGCAAAATCCCAGACAAAAGGTTTAAAGGAATGATGAGTAAGTTTCTTCCAATAATCCATGGTTTTCCCATCCCATCCCATAATCTTCCCTACAGATAAAAACAAATTTGATCTCATTTGGTGCCATAGGGCTATTCGGCCCATTGTGTCTGTGCTGGCTCCGTTGAAGGAATGATTCTATTGGTCCTGCTCTTTATGCTTGACCCTACACTACACACATGCCTGGAGATCCTATCAGTAGAAGGCTGAACATTCTGGTCCCACCTTCCTTTCCATTGGTATCTGTTCTTGTTTCCTTCCCCATATTTACTTCAGTTGTTGCATCCTCCAGATGCAAAAGTTGCCTTAAAATTCTCTGGAGTCCAGGCCCTAAAGAGTGGTTATCCTTTACTTCCTGTGGATACTATGTGACCTGCTCAGGTTCTCTTGCACGTCTGCAACCCCAGTGTTTGCAGTCTTTCTTAAGATTCGCAAACTAGTCACCAGGTTTTCCACGTTTATTGAGCAAGCTGGGGATGAATGCAAACAATTTCATCAAGAAACAAGGCGGGTGTGCAGATTGATTTCCAGCTCACAACGTCCTTTCTGTTCTGCTCACATTCAGGAAAGGGGAGGGGCGGGAGCAGCCGCAAAGAATTGGAAGTCAAAATATTGTATTGATTTTAAAATTAAATCTTTGCTGCAGTTCATTGGAATGTTATCTGAAGCATTGATTGTGGTGGGTCTGCAGACCACCAACTATTCCTGCAATTTACGACCTCCTTTCCCACATGCGATGTTAAATAAACATTATGTGGCGGAGTATTTTACATGGAAATGCTCCGACCTCAGTATTATTCCCCCAGGAAGTTCACAGGCTGTTGGGTTTAAAATGACAAAAAGCATTTTTTGGAAAATGAACCCAAACAAAGTTATGTGCAGAAATCGGATCCTGAAGGGGATGCTTTGTGAAGAAGAGTCAGTATTGGATCTCCTTTTTTCAAACTGCCTATCTTCAAAGGATTTTTGTTTCATTTGAATTAATTTTTAAAATTCGAACACACAGCACAGTAACAGGCCAATTTGTCCCACAAGTCCATGCCACCCAATTAATGTACAACCCCGGTTTCGTTTTATTTGAACAGCTGGAGGTAACCGGAGGTAACCACTGCCCTCAGTGGAAAACCCGTGCAGACACGGGAAGAACATACAAACTCCTTACAGACAGTGCAGGATTCCATCTCCAGTCCTGATCGTTGGCGTTGTAAAGGCGTTGCGCTAGCCACTATGCCAACTGTTCATGCTGTCATTTGTTTACTCTCACGTGCAGAATTGAGGGGCATAACGGTTAGCATAATGCAAACAAGCCAAATTCGAATGCGGTGCTGTCTATACATTCTGTACATTCTCCCTGTGTCTCCATGTGCTACAGTTTCCTCCCAGCCTCCAAAAATGTAAGGCGATTGTAGGTTAATTGGTGTGTTTTGGTGCCATGGGCTCATGGGCTAGTCTGGCCGGTTACCATGCTGTATCTCTAAATTTAAATTTGAGCAAAAGGTATATGGGAGTGGAAAAAGGAGCTAAAAAATTAGGTCTTCTGAACTGAGATGGGCTGGAGGGAAAGGAAAATTTCCATATTAAACAATGCAGGCTCCAGTAGTAACAAGTCTTTGTGTGACTTGGCAAGGTGGATCCCAACAGTGCTAATCGGCTTTCGAATGGAGATAAATGGTTGAAATGGTTTAAGAGGGGATGACAGAGCAGGGTCAGGGCATGAATGGACATTGCCTGCAAGACAGAACAACTTCAGCGGGATGAAGGTCAACCATTCTCCACTCCACGTCAATGGTTCCATCATGGAGAGAGTGAAAGCACAAAGTTCCTGGGTGTTCATAGAAAGGGCGCCTTTCCTGGACCCACGACACCTCCTCATGAGTTAGGAAGGTGCAGCAGTGCCTGCACTTGCACAGGAGGTTGAGGAAGGCCACTGACCCCCAGCTTGACCACCATTTGCAGGAGCACAATTGGAGCATCATTATATGGGGTGGTAGCTCAAAACAGAAGATCATCAAAACAGCCGAGAAGATCACTCGGGTCACTCTCCCCACTGTTGACAACGTCCACTGGGGGTGTTGCTTAAATAGGCCTCTAAGAATTCTCAAAGACCCTTTCCATCCAGCACACAGTATCTTCCCGCAGGCTGTGAGAGTGATGAGCAGTGTTGTGTGACAGAGTAAGTCCTCCAAAAAAAAAAATTATATTTTTATTCTTATGTTATATTTCTTTGTATGCATGTGATTATTATGTGGTGGATACCGTGTGTGTATGTGTACTGTTGTCCAGAGAAAAGCTGTTTCATTAGGTAGTATACAGTCAGATGATGACCTTGAAATAGGCAGGCCTCAGAATAAAAACGATGGAGGAAAGGGGAGGAGGAGAAGAGAAGTGGGCCTACCCAGGCCCAAAACTTTGGTTACCCTGTAGTTTGTATGTGACCTGCTGAATTTCTACAGCCTGGTTGTGTGTTGGCTATTGTAGCACTGTTAAAGGCAGAGCTGCTGAAATAAATGGTGTTAACACCAAGCAAATCAACCAGTACCTGCCGTTTATTCAAACCCCACGCGTGTCCCTTTTTAGGGGAGGCAACAGGCTCATTGGAGTGACGTCATAATGCTGCTGGGAGGCCTGGCCGTTCCTCTGGCAATGCGCTCCTGCAGCCTGGAACTTCTATGGGGTGGAGAGAATGCCCCTATGCCCTGCTGCGTGAGCTGTTCACTATTCAGCCTGTCGTGTGCAGAGTTGACCTGGCCCATTACACCACCGGCCCTCCCTGCCCCCCAAAATTGCTGTCTCTTTGGGTGAGGTTTGGGAGCTTATCGTTGGGTGGGTGCCCCCAGCCCCATAGTGTAGGGTCAGGGAAAGGCTCTGAACAGTCTAAGTGGGCTTTCTTGAGGCGGTCAACTGTAAACATGTAGTACCTGCCTCTAATGTCTACAGTATATACAACCCCATCCCTTCTCAGTACCTTGAAAGACCCTTCATAATGCACTGCAGGGGGTACCTGGTTTGCCCGTCTTACAAAGACAAAGACCGTGGCTTTGAGTTCTTGTGGGACATGGCTGGTTGGCGTCCCATGGTGGTGGTAAGATGTGGACATGGGTAGGTGGTGTGGTTCCTCCGCCATTGTAGGATGCCCAGCAGGACCCATGGGAGTTCATCCATCCAAATGGGTCCATGCAGCCATGATTTGAGGGCTGCTTTTAGATGGCAGTGAAAGTGCTCTACCAGCCCATTGGATTGGGTTGTGTGGTGCAGCTGGCTGCCGCAGAATTTGGCCATAGTTGCCCAGAGGGAAGAGGTAAACTGGGCTCCCCGGTCCAAAGTTATGTGGGAAGGGACACCAAAACGGGTGACCCACTGCGAGGTAAAGGTTCTCACACAGGTCTCCGTGTCACAGTCCGGCATGGGCACCGACTTTGGCCAGTGTGTAAAGCAGTCAACCATGGTGAAAATGTACCTCATCCCCTGGCTGACGGGAAGGGGCCCTACCTGTCTGCTGTGGGCGGGAAACATTGCATTGGGCCTTTAGTGTGGGGATAGACTTTGGCTCACTGCCATTGTACACAGGTTTTTACTCCAAAGTGAAACTTTGCGCTGAAGCCCGTGCCATATGAACCTATCTGAAATGAGGCAGACTGTTGACAAGATGGAAGGATGAGAGAGTCCATGCACTTGATTGAATACCTACCATCTCCAGGTCGTGGGCAGTATCAGCCTGGGGTGGCCTGTAGACACATCACACAGGAGTGTTGGGCCTCCTGGGACCGGTGTGAACTCCTCAACTTGTAGCCTGGTGATGGCGATGTGTTATGCCTGTGTGTCAGCGTCTTTAACCTGGTCCTTGGTGAGCTGAGCTGAGTCGATGCCATCCATCACCATGGCCTGGACAGTGCATCAGCTACCACATTGGACTTCCCACTACATGGTGGATATCCATTGTATATTCCAAGATGTACAAAAGGTGCCATCGATGCCTTGCCAACCACGGGTCCGAGACTTTGCCCAATGCCTGCACCAGTGGCTTGTGGTCCATGTAGGCCGTGAACACTCAGCCTTTGAGGATGTACCGGAAAAGGCATTTGGCCAGGTATATTGCCAATAGTTCATGATCAAAAGCACTGTACTTTATCTCGGGTGGTTGGAGGTGTTTGCTGAAGAAAGCCTGTGGCCACCACTGGTGATCGGGCACCTTGGAGTCGTGCAGCAAAGTCCTGTATGTGCGGGATGGGGTATCTGTCCAGTACCGTTGCATCATTGAGCCTACGGTAGTCTCCGTAGGGGCACCAGCCACCACTGTTGCAGCACTACACCCACTGCACTCTCGTTAACGACAGGGGTAAATCTGCATCTGGATATGCCAGGAACGTGGCTTTGGGGAGGGCTGTTATGGTCTCCTCGAATGCCTGGAGTGCCTCCGCAGACCAGCTGGGCTCCTTGTTACCTGCCTTAACGAAGTCGAAGGGAGGCTACATGGTGGTTGCTGCTCCTGGGAGGAAGCAATGATAGAAATTCACCATCCCAAGGAATTCCTGCAGGGTTCTGAGGCTTTTGGGCCTGGGAAAGTTCCAAATGGCCTTGACCTTGTCAGGCAAAGGTGTTGCTCCTTCACTGGCAATGCGGTGCCCAAGGAAATCGATGGTGGACAAACTGAACTGGCACTTGGACAGGTTGATGATTAGCCCAAAAGTCTGCAGCTGGCCAAACAGGCATTTTAAGTGTTATTTGTGGGTCCTGGCATCTGGGCTGGCAATGAGAATATCATCCAGGTCCACGAAAATCCCCTCCAGGCCTCTTGCCACTATGTTCATGAGGCGCTGGAATGGTTGGTCCACGTTTTTCAGCCCAAATTGCATTATCAGGAACTCGAAGAGGCCAAACGGGGTGATTATGGCTGTCTTCTGGACGTCATCCTGGTGCACAGGGTCACCCTTCACCAGATCGACTTTGGAAACAATCTAGGCACCTTGGAGTCATGCAGCAAAGTCCTGTATTTGCAGGATGGGGTATCTGTCCAGTACCGTTGCGTCATTGAGCCTGTGGTAGTCTCCGTAGGCACCAGAGTTCTTTGGGACCACGTGTAGTGGTGAAGCCCACAGGCTGTTGGAATGGCGGACGATCCCCAATTCCACCATCATGGCAAACTCGGCCTTGGGTTGGAGGAGCTCATCTTAGGGTGGTTGCCACGTCCGTTTGTACATGAGTGGTCCAGTGGTCTCAATGTGGTGTTGCATGCCATGTGCTGGTTCAACATCATGGAATTTGGGGGCCAGTAGAGTAGGGACGTTGACCGCTCATAGGAGAGCCTGGCCTACTGAGGCAATGGTATAGTCCAACCAGAAAATGGTATTCCCGGTGTGAATGGTCACGCAACGTGTCCCATAGGTGGGGATCGTTGAACTTTTGGCAGCCTGTAGGGGTAGACCTCTGGCATTATTCTCAAAGAAAGTGGTGGAACTAGGCTGATTTCTGCACTGGTGTCTGTCAGGAATTCCCACTGAGCCTTCCGGTCACAAAGGTAAACCCGGCCTTTTCTGGTGCCAACTGATGAAGCCACTAACGGCAGCCAGCTTGCTCGTTTCCCTGCATTGGACTGGGTTTTCTGCCTGAAAAGGTTCAGGACAAAACACACCACTGGGCATTGCAGCCCCACCAAAGGTGGTAGTAGTAGTACTCTGCTGTTGTGTCACTGCGTTGTGGCTGGGCTACTGCGATGGCTGCCATGGGGGCGCATGAGGTGGCTGAGGTTTGTGCTGTTGCTCACACAGCGCAAATGGGCTGCTTGTGAATGGAGTTGGGTTGCAGAGTGCGGAAGAGCCCCTCTGTTTCTCTCGCCACAAGGTGCGGTTTGGCAAACTCCATGTTGGAGAAGATGGCGGCAATGTGGACTGGCAACTTGGAAAGGAACAGGGCCTCAAACAGAAAGCTCTTTGTTTGCAAGGGCCACTAGTTCCTGCATCAGTTCTGAGGGGTTGCGATCACCTAGGCCCTGCGTGTTAAGCACATGAACGGCCCATTCGTGCCGGCTAAGTTCAAATGACTCGAGCAAAAACTGTTTAAATATCATGTACTTACCTTCCACAAGTGGGATTTTGAAAAACGGGGTGATTTTCACTGCTGTGGCAGGGTCCAGGGCTCTGACCATGTGCCAGAACTTCTTGTCCTCAGCTGTTATTCCTTGCAGGGTGAACTGTGATTCTGCAATGGCAGCAAGTGGACGCATAAACTGCCGCAGGAGCACCGTTGGTGGCAGCCGCTTGGGCTATGGACGAGTCGGCAAGATTCATCTTGCTGCCTGTTGTGGGTTCTATAAATATTTGAACCTGTTTGGGGTCACCACTGTAACATTGCTAAAGACTGAGCTGCTGGAATAAATGCAGTCCACACCAAGCAAGTCAACCAGTAACTACCGCTTATTTAAACCACATGCGTTCCTTTTTAGGGGGAGGCGAAAGGCTTATGGGAGTGATGTCATAATGCTGCTGGGAGGCCTGGCCATTCCCCTGGTGACATGCTCCTGCAGCCTGGCTGGTGGGGGGAAAGCCCCTGTGCCCTGCTGCACTGGCTGTTCACTGCAGCGATTCGGTCCATCTTGTGCTGGGTTGACCTGGCCCACTAGACCAGACTAAACGAGACGTAAGTCTTGTTTGGACGTGGGCAATTCAGTCTCATCTCAGAATCTTGCCTCCTCCTTGGGATATATTTTACTTATCCACTCATTTACTTGCCTGATGCACATCACACTTTCAAGCTTCTGTGGGCGCCCTGTGGAAACTATACTGACCCTTTGCATCGGCCTGGTTTGGAAATTCAACTGCCCAGGAATAAAGAAGGCTATGGAAGGCAACAGCACAGTCAGGTCCATCACACTCTGACCTCCAATCCACTGAATGCATCCATATGACATGCTGCCTCAAGAAGATGGTCGACATCCTAAGGATTGCCATCACCCTAGTCAGAACCTCTTCTCACTGCTACCTTCGAAGAGAAGACCAGTACCTCTACATTCAAGAACACTTTCTTTCCAATAACTATCAGGCTCTTGAACCTCCCCTTGTTACACTAATCAGGCACTGCTCAAACACCTCAAAAGGACTATCTGCACTATTGTGAGTCACTCTTGTTTGTACAGGTACTCCCCGATTTGCGACTTATGCAACTTACGTCCATCTACACATATGGCCATATATATATGAAATTTATTAAAAATATAAAATTTATGTAGTTTATGTTATATTTCACAAACTATAACAGAGATACAGGGCACGTAAGAGCTGAAGTGTGTGCACTTAACTTGTTAGTCGGCGTCCTGGGGTCCATAGGCTGAGTGCAGCCATTTTCATTCCTGTGTGCATGCGCGAGACTTCGGTTGGGGCATGCACCATGGGTTCGCATATTGGAGTTTGGTTGGGGTATGCATCGTGGCTTTGCGTATTGGAGTTGAGTTGGGGCATGTGCTGTGAGTTCGTGTATTGGAGTTTGGTTGGGGTAGCGTGAGAGTTAAGGACACCAATTCAATATTGTCAGGACACTTACTGCAAATACTTATTGTCTATCTTTTCAATTTTTGTTCTTTTTTTAATTCCATGAAATATACATTTGTTGTTTTGGCTGCAGCAAGTAAGAATGTTGGTGGATAGGTAACGGATGGATGACAATAAACTCATCACCTTAATTTCAACAAGTGAAACTCTGTGTGGGTGAGGTGAGGATTGATTCTGCTATGAATCTCAGAAGGTTTTTTTATTGAAAATTTTATTGATCACTTGTATCAATTACAAACAAGTATTCAATTATATATAAATCGTACGTTACAATACTACTCAAAACAATACAATTTTTTTTATTTTTCACCCTCACTCCCTCCCACTCCCCCAAAAAGAAATAAAAGAACACACCTAAACTTTATTCATTATTCCTATTTCCATGACATTAATTTGTATCTTCTAATTATTAATAGAGAGGAGTGGGTGATGTCGATGTTGGGGATGGACTTTTGTTAACGAATTCCATACGGTTCCCAAATCTTATAAAAGTTCCCAATCTGATTCCTTAAACTATCAGTAATTTTTTCTAACGCTGTAGAGATTTGTATTTCCATGTTCCATCTGTCCATTGTTATAAAATTTTCTGTTTTCCACGTTACAGCTTCACATTTTTTTGCTACCACTATTGCTATACTCAAAAATCGTACTTGATATTTATCTAACTTCAATTTTATGTCAGCTTCATATATATCACCAAGTAAAAATATTCTCGCGTCTTTGTGTATTTTTATCTTCAGAATTTGTCCTCATAATGTACTCAAATCTTTCCAAAATATTTCCACTTTAACACAGGACCAAACTGAATGTAGAAAAGCCCCTACTTCCTTGTTACATTTATCAGAATAATTTGAGTTAAATCCATTTAATTTATATGGAGTGTAGTATAATTGATGTAAAAAATTACACTGTAAGATTTGGTATCTAACACTAATTGTGTTGGTTATGCTCTCTTGGCACAAGCTCAGAGGGTTGGTGGTGGGGGGGGGGGGCAGAATGAATTTAAAGAATTCAGGACCCCTTCCTGGTCTGTAAGCTCATCACCAAGGCAAAGGGCTGATTTAGAACATAGTACATTACATTAGAGCACAGTACAGGCCTTTTGGCCCACAATGTGGTGTTGACCAATGTAAACCCTCTCCACAACTATCTAACCCTCATAATCTTAAATACCTCTATCAAATCAATGAGCTAAAGAAAATAAAAATAAAATTCTTATGGAAAGGGGGGAAACCGAGGATAGCACTAGATAAATTAACAGAATGGTACAAACAAGGGGGCTTACAACTACCAAACTTTAAGAATTATTATAGAGCAGCACAATTCAGATACCTATCAGATTTTTATCAAACAAGGGAAAAACCAGATTAGACCAGATTAGAGCTAGATAAAATAGGGGAGAAGGTACCTGAACATATACTCTATAAGTGGGATGAAAAGCTGGTGCAAAATGAGAATTCATCAGTACTGCACCATCTGCTCAACATTTGGAAGAAAATTCACGTAGAAAGGAAAAAAAACAAATTATCAACTACCAAAATTAATATTGATGCAAAATCAACTAATCCCCTTCACAATAGATAACCTTTCCTTTAGAGAATGGGAGAGAAAAGGGATCAAAAGAATAGAAAATTGTTTTTTGGGAAATAATTTATTATCTTTTGAGCAAATGAAGTACAAATATGGTATAATTCATGGTACAATGTTTTCATACCACCAACTGAAAACCTACTTGAAGGACAAATTGGGAAGCAGGTTGAGGTTACCAGAAGGAAGCAACTTTGAATGTGTGATTACAGACACAATGATAATTAAAAGATTTATAACAAACATGTACATTAAACTGCAAGAGAAAGAAAATGATGAAATAAGCTGTAAACCCAAACAAAAGTGGGAACAAGATCTAAACATAAAGATAAAAAATGAAAAATGGGAAAAGCTATGCTCCGAAACTATGAGAAATACAATAAACATGAGGTTACGCATGATACAATATATATCACGCCCCAAAAGTTAAATAAATGGGACCCAACAGGGTCAGATAGATGTTTTCGCTGTAAGAAGGAAATGGGAACAACAGTACATGCAATTTTGGCATGTGAGAAAGTGGAAAAGTTTTGGGAAGATCTAAATCAGGTATTAAATAAAATCACAAAAAGCAACATACCAAAAAATCCAGAGATTTTTCTTCTAAGTAATAGAAGAAGTAAAGAATTAGGCCTCAATTTGGATGAGCACAAAAAAAAATTATTATGATAGCCTTAGCTGAAGCAAAAAGATGTATAATGTCAACCTGGAAATCAGAAGAGAGCCTGATGAGAGTACAGCAATGGTACATGGAAATGAATACATGTATTCCATTGGAAATAATAACATATAATTTAAAAAATAAAGTCACAGTATTCAAACAAATTTGGGAACCGTACATGGGACACAACAGAGAGGGCCTACCGTGGACCTCCACCCCTTAAAATGATAGAATGAGAAGAAGACGAAATGAACTGACACAGTGTGTAAAAGTAGATGACACAATTTTCTTGTTTATTTTCATTGTGTGATGACATTGTTTAATGGGTTCAGTGTATTGTATATATTGAATGTTTAGTGGGTAGGGATGGAGGGAAGGGAGGGGGAAAAAAGGGAGAAAATTATACTGTGTATATTCAAGAGGGAAATGTGTGTGTGTATTTTGGTTACTATGGTTAATTGTGTGAAAAATAAAAAATAAAAATTTAAAAACCTTCTACGCTCCAAGGAATAGACTTAATCTGCTCAATCTTTCTTTGTAATCTAGATTCTGAAACCTAGGTAATATTTCTGTAAATCTTCTCTGCATCCTCTCTACCTTGTTGATATCCTTCCTATAATTTGGGGTCCAGAACTGCATACAGTATTCCAAATTTGGCCTTGAATAATCTCAACATCACTTCCAACCCCTGTATTCTATGCATTGATTTATAAAGGCCAGCGTACTAAAAAGCTTCTTCACCGCTCTATCCACATGAGATTCTACTTTCAGGGAACGATGAACCATTATTCCTTGATCTTTCTGCTCCACTGTGTTCCTCAATGCCCTCCCATTTACTACTGCTTTGATTATTTCTTCCCAAATGAAGCACTTCACACTTATATTAGTATTTAACTCCATCTGCCACCTTTCAGCCCACTCTTCTACGCCGTCCAAATCCCTCTGCCATCTTTGAAAACCTTCTTCATTATCCACAATTCCACCTATTTTAGTATCATCTGCATATTTACTAATCCACTTTAACACTCCATCATCCAGATCATTAATGTATATGACAAATAGCAAAGGACCCTGAAGCACACTGCTTGTCACTGGCCTCCAGCCTGACAAACAGTTATCCACTACGACTCTCTGGCATCTCCCTTCCAGCCACTGTTGAATCCATTTGACTATCTCAAAATTAATACCTAACGATTGAACCTTCCAAACTAACCTTCCATGTGGAACCTTATCGAAGGCCTTGCCATATAGACAAAATCCACTGCTCTACGCTCATCAACATTCCTAGTCACCTCTTCAAAAAATTCAACAAGATTGGTCAAACATGACCTTCCACACACAAATCTGTGTTGAGTGTTCCTGATCAGACCCTGTCTCCCCAGACACTTACATATACTATCTCTAAGAACGCTTTCCATTAATTTACCTACCACAGACATCAAACTTACAGGCCGATAATTGCTAGACTTGCTCCTCAAACCCTTTTTAAACAAGTCGTATGTTCTTGGGATTTCTCAGACAGCCTAGATGGGAAATATTGATTCTGGTGACAACATCCCAACGGGGCAGAGGACCCACTGGGGTGAATGTGAAATGAGTCATATCTTCATGTGACGTATTTACAGGCATTCTGAGAAATTAGGGAGAGAGGACTAAAAATGCTGGTGTTTTATTACCTCACAGTGAATTATTATTGATGTATTATATCCCTGGAAAAAGGACCCATAAGTACAAACACTTCTGAAAGAACATGCTTTCCTCCTTAGGTACAAACATAAAGTCTAGCAATCTTTCACATAAAAGTCCCTGTGTTTGTTGGATGGTATAATGGAGGAAATGTGAAATTAATATCATTCTCACAAATATCAGAGGAACTTACTGCACAGAACTTACCTCCTGAAAACATTTCCAGCCATAATCATTGCCATGTGGTGAAAGTGCAAACTGACGGATAAATTGGCTCCTCCTGTGGAATTGCTTCCTGGTCCCAAAAAACAATCAGCACCCATCTCACTTCCAGTGGGATCAGAGAGTTCAGCTCCCACTCTCGATAACAGGCACGTGCTCCAGGCTGACCTCCAACACTACACGGAGCTCCACTAATGGAGGCAAGTTCAATGGGATCTTTTAAAGGACTATTAGATAGGTATGTAGAACTGAGAAAAATGGAAGGGAAATTCTCGGCAGATTTTGGAGTAGGTTATTAGGTTGGCACCACACTGGGGGCTGAAGGACCTGTATGGGTGCTGTAAATTTCCATGTAGGTGACACCAAGCTGCAGTGTACAAGAGTGCCAGAGAAACTCAGCAGGTCATGGTACATCTAGAGGCAGTAAAAAGGCCGTTGACATTTTAGGCCTGAGGCCTTTGTCAGGAATGTCGGATAAACAGGCAGTCAGATGAATAAAAAGTGTGGGCGGGGGGTGGGGGCAGGAGAGGAATGGGGTGGGGGACAGTGTCTGCTGGACATGCCTCTCGAGATCGATCCTACCCACAACCCCTTCCATGGTCTCCATTCATTCTGCCAGGATCAGACGATGAGGCTGGCTGCTGCTCCAATCTACAGTCAGTAAGAACCGATCGGTTTCACAATCTCTGTCTTTTGTAGTAATTGATAGTGCATCACACAAGCTAATAGATAGAGGTCATGGGTGAGAGGGTGGAATAAAGCTGAGAAGTGATGGGGGAGAGGAAACAAGGCTAACAAGGATAGCTCTCTGATAGGAGAAGGAAGGGAGCTGTAGGAGGGGAGACAGAGGGATAGAGAAAGAGAGACTAGGGGAAGGTGTTAGCAGAAATTAAAGGTCAATATCGATGTCGTCTAGTTGGAAACAGCCGAGTTGGAAATTGAGGTATTGTTTCACCAATAGTGGTGACATCAAGCTGGTATCAGATACCAGGAACAAGGAGAACTGTTTCCTTCACGTCCTGTCCCGACCTTTAGCCTCCACCCAACACAATATGGACCACAGCTTGCTGTGCTCATAAATTAAACATGAGCTTAATTTTTGACCTCCAGGATAGAAAAGTTTAAAACTAAAGGGTATTGAATTAAGGCAAAAGAGGAAAGATCTAAAAGGGACCTGAGGGGCTCCTTCTTCATAAAGAGGCTGGGTAGAACGAGCAGCCAGAGAAAGTGCTAGAGTTGGGGACAATGTGAAGTTGAAAAGACATTTGGTCAGATATCTGTACAGGAACGGTTTGGAGGGATGAACGCAGGCAGATGGGATGAGCTTGGACAAGTTCATGTGCTGTAGAGGTCTAGGAATTAGGTTGAATTTTGGTCACCATGCTGCTGGAACGATGTTGTCAAACTGGCAAGGGTGCAGAAAAAATAAAGGAGAACTCGGGGACCTGAGCTATAGGGAAAGGTTAAGCAGGCTAGAGGTTTATTTCTTCAAGTACAGAAGGATGGGAGGTCAACACATGCAGGTGTCTTCTCTTCTGACTATCCATCCCATAGGATGATGATGGTTCCTTTCGGTCAGTTTGTGGGGTATATGCCCCAGTCCTCAGAAAGGAGCAGTGTGTGCATGAATGGATTTTAGGTCCAGACCCACCCTCTCAATAGCCCCTCCCAGATCCAGTGGCATGGTGACATCCAACACTGGATGGGGGAAGTGTTGCAGTGAATGGCCAGACCAAGGTTTGATGCAAGGGATGCCCTTTCTGGGCTTCATGGCTCGTGTTTGCTAGATGGCTGGTGACCCTACCAGAGGGTTCATCCACCCTTTGACAGGTCTTGTTTTTCATCCTGCAGGGTGTCTAGCCACCCTCCGCACCAGGTAAGCCTGGTGGGGGAGCCGGTTTAGTTGCCGACCACCTGACCATGCAACATGTAGTACTGGGTTACATGGTACTAGTAGCACTCAGACAAGTGACCTGACACCTTCATGCAAGGTGTACAAAATCAGGGGAGGAATAGATTAGGTAAACGCAGAGAGCCTTTAGCCCAGAGTAGGGGAATTAGTGACCAAACATGGCAGGTTTAAGGTGAAGGGGAGCTTTAATATGAGGGTAACTTTTTTCACACGGAGGGTAGTGGGTATATGGAACAGGCTGCAGGTGGAGGTCATTAAGGCATGTTTAGGAAATATTTGGACAGGGAAATGGATGGGAATTGGACCAAGCACAGGCAGGTGGGTCAAGTGTGTGTGGGACATTTTGGTCGATGTTTCCAAACGCTCTGGTTCTATGACACCAGGACTCTAATTTTCCCTTGAATGAGTCAGTTAGTCTTTTCTAGCCCCCAGGAGAAAAGGCCCATCAGTCCCATCCCTTCTCCTTATCTCCCTGTTCCCCAGCAACTTCCTTTCCCTCACACCAATCACCTCTTTGTTCTTCTGCCCCTCGCCTCAATTAATTTGCACCGAGACTAATTTCCAGTGAGCCTTTGGGACGAGGGGGGAAGTGGAAGCTCCTGGAGCAGAAAATGCAAACTCCACTCCTGGGTAGCTGGCAGCTTTAACCTGTGTGTCACCCCTCAGTTGGTGGACAAAGAGGATTGTTCCTAAAATTACTGGAAGTTTGAGCTGATAACAAGAGTGACTTCAAAAATTTTTGAGGATTGTTCCTAAAATTACTGGAAGTTTGAGCTGATAACAAGAGTGACTTCAAAAATTTTTGGCATTGTAGACATTGAAGAAAAATTTGGATAGGTGTATGGATGGGAGAGTTCTGGAGGATTATGGTCTAGGTACAAATCAATCGGATTAGGCTGAATAAGTTTGTCATGGAATAGATGGGCCAAAAGGCCTGTTTCTGTGCTGTAGAGTCCTATGGTTTGATGAATCGAGCTCTTTATACCATTGTTGTAAAGACTAGGCTTCAAAAGGACCATTTATTCTTAAGCTTCAGGGTTTTCCTGGGCTCTCGGTCTCTCACCATGACCTGGATGGTTCCCAATGGAATTCGTAAGGAAATGGCAGGAGCACTTCATCAACTTGCCATCAAGTTCTGCTCATTTCCCTTCGGAGAACCAGATTTATGCTTCTGCAAATGTCACAGGCAGCCAAAGGGTTAAGCTTGGAAGGCGATTTCCAAACCATGTGCTGAAGGTGAAAAATGGTGCCATTGTGCTCAGCTACTGTGGAATGGCATGGGCTGCGTTGACGAGATGTTTTATTGGCTGAACCAATTGACAAGAAAAACCCCTCACATTTACTCAGTCAGCAGTTGTCTGGATTGCCAAAAATAAACCAGTGGAACAATTATCAGGAATAGCTCCGCTTTCTTTGGCGCCAGAGTGGGCCTGGTCTCCTTGTGTTGAGCAACTGTGCTCTAAATTTAACCACACTACTTGGCAAAGGTGTGAACTGCACAATATCGAACACGCCCTTCAGACTGAAGAACCACGGTGCACGGCTCCTCACTCACCTCCAGTCAAATGCTCAGCTTTCCCCCTGCTGGCTTTTATTTCTGCTTCATCAAAAATAACATGTTGAGAACACAGAACATGACAGCACAGCACAGGCCCTTCAGCCCTTGATGCTGTGTCGACCCATGTAAACCTACTCCATGGAAATCTAACCCATAACTTTATAGCCATGTGGTTTTGAATATCTCCATTGTACCAGCCTTCACCACCACCCCTGCAGACAGTCACCACTGTCTGACAAAAACTTACCCCTGACGTCTCCCCTAAACATTCCTCTACAAACTGAGATCCTCTGCTACTTGCTATTGTCATCAGGATAAAGGTGCTGACTGCCTACCCTATCTAATCCCTTCATAACCTTATATATGTCTCAATGTTTGTAACTTGAAAGAAAAAAAGCCCAATCCTGTAATCCTTGTAGCATGTCCTCCATTCCAGGCAACATCCTGATAAATCTTCTTCGCACCCTCTGCAAAGCACCTACATCCTTCCAGTAATGAGGTGACCAGAACTGAAAGCAGTTTATCAAGCTACAACATTACCTTACAGTTCTTCAACTCAGATCATTACCCCTGGTAAGAAAGCAATAATTGAGATTCTTTCTACCAAGATGAGCATCAAAAAATCTGTACATGCTTTATTCCAAATTTGTTACAGAATCTTTCAAAACTTCTGCATCTCTCATCATAACTTAACCCTTTAAGATCTGGTGACATCTTGGTAAATCAGCATCATGGTTTTTCCCTGAAATTCATTACCTCATGTCCTGTCCCTGAAAGCATCACTTCCTTGCTTTTGGTAACGAAATGGAGGCCAACATTTTGTCAACTATTTTGATTGTTATTAGCTTGTTCACTGGCTGGTCGACCTGTTTAAAAATTCAATCAAGATAATATTTCCCACTCCCCCAACCCTCCTTTTGATTTGATTGGAAATTAGATATTCTTCTGGTGTGGGTCCAACCATCTGCATTCAGCAGCTGCCCAGAGCTTTGACAGGATAGGGTTCTGAGTTACTCTGTATTTCTTGTGTTAGGCCACACAAGCTGATATCTTTACCTGCTCCCACCCCCCACCACCCCCCCACCCCTTCACCAGCCCCCCAATCTTAGGTTTTGTGACAGCAATCCTGGGATCCGCATCATTGGTGATTCCAGAGACAGTCATTGCCGTTGCTCTAGGTCCCTGTCAGTAGAACTATAGAACATGCCAGCACAGAAACAGGCCCTTCATCCCATCTACTCCGCGCTGAGCTATTTATTCCAACTCAACCCGTTGACCTGTACCATTGCTCTCCAGACGTCTCTCATTCATCAACCTATCCAACCTTCTCTTAAATATCGAACTCAAACCCATATCCACCATTTCTGCTGTCATTTTATTCCACACACTTAACCACCCACTGGGTGAAGAAGTTGCCCTGAATGCTCCTCTTAAACATTTCCCCTTTCACCCTTCACCATGTCCTCTTATTCTTGATTCACCCAACCTCAGTGTAAAAATCCTGCTCATATTTCCTCCGTCTATTCCCTTCATAATTTTGTAATCCTCTATCAAATCTCCCTTCATTCTCCCACATTCCATAGAATAAAGTCCTAACTCATTCAGCCTTTCTCTGTAATTCAGCTCCTAAATTTGCTCTGACTCTCAATCTTGTTGGTGCAAGTTAATTTTCTCTGCACTCTTTCCATCTTATATACCCTATTCTGATCATTCTGGCTTCCCATCCCTGAAATGCACCCCGTCAACAAACACTCTAGCTCCAATACAGCAACAAACCCCCAGCTCTACCCTGCCTTAAAGTCACTACTGGTCCCTAGCACCCTGCCCCCCCATCCAAGTCTTGGCCCTTTTTTAATGCTTCAACTCTCCGGTCCTTGCAGATTCACAAATCAAGTGGTGCTTCACTTGGAAGGTCTGCTTAGGCCCTCAAATCGTGGTGAAGGAGATGTGGGCATGTGTAGCATTTCTTGTGATTGCAGCAGTAGGTTCCAAGGGAGCAATCGGTGGGATGAGATGAAGGAATCCTGGAGGGAGAGGTCCCTCTGGGAAGCAGAGAGGGGAGGGGAGGGGAAGAAGTGCCCTCAAATTACAGAGAATAACCTGATGGATGTGAAGGCTGGAGGGGGGCCAGGGCAGATGTGTGGGAAAGCTGAGTTCTCCTCTGACTGCATCGGCCTGTAAGTTTGACGTCTGTGGTAGGTAAATTAATGGAGAAAATTCTTAGAGATAGTACTTATAAACATCTGGATAGACAGGGTCTGATCAGGAGCACTCAACATGGATTTGTGGGAGGAAGGTCATGTTTGACCAATCTGATTGAATTTTTTGAAGAGGTGACTAGGAATGTGGATGAGGGTAGCGCAGTGGATGTTGTCTATATGGACTTCAGTAAGGCCTTCGATAAGGTACCACATGGAAGGTTAGTTAGGAAGGTGCAGTCTTTAGGTATAAATTTTAAGATAGTCAAATGGATTGAACATTGGCTGAAAGGGAGAGGCCAGAGAGTGGTAGTGGATAATTGTCTGTCAGGTTGGAGGCCGGTGACCAGTGGTGTGCCTCAAGGATCTGTATTGGGCCCATTGTTGTTCGTTATATACATTAATGATCTAGATGATGGGGTGGTGAATTGGATTAGTAAATATGCAGACGATACTAAGATAGGTGGAATAGTGGATAACGAAGAAGGTTTTCAAGGATTGCAGAGGGATTTGGGCTGTTTAGAAAAGTGGGCTGAAAAATGGCAGATGGAATTTAATGCTGATAAGTGTGAATGGGAGAGCATTGAGGAATACAGAAGAGCAGAAAGATTTAGGAGTGACGGTACATCGTTCCCTGAAGGTAGAAACTCACGTGAATAGGGTGGTGAAGAAGGCTTTTAGTATGCTGGCCTTTATCAATCATTGCATGGAATATAGGAGTTGGGAGGTGATGTTGAGATTGTATAAGACGTTGGTGCGGCCTAATTTGGAGTTCTGTGTGCAGTTCTGGTCGCCTAATTATAGGAAGGATATAAACAGAGTGGAGAGAGTGCAGAGAAGGTTTACCAGAATGTTACCTGGGTTTAAGCATCTAGAGTATAGGGAGAGATTGGACAGATTAGGTCTTTATTCTTTGGAGCGTAGAAGGTTGAGAGGGGATTTGATAGAAGTATTTAAGATTATGAAAGGGATAGACAGAGTGGATGTGGATAGACTATTTCCGTTAAGAGGAGGAAAGATTAAAACAAGAGGACATGAGTTAAGAATTAAGGGGCAGAGGTTTAGAGGTAACATGAGGGGGAACTTCTTTACTCAGAGAGTGGTAGCCGTGTGGAATGATCTTCCGGGAGAAATAGAGGCGGCGGAGTCAATTGTATTATTTAAGAAAAGGTTGGACAGGTATATGGATGAGAAGAAGATGGAGGGTTATGGGCATTGTGCAGGGAGGTGGGACTAGAAAGGGGTGTTTGGTTCGGTGCGGACTAGAAGGGCCTAACATTATGTTATTATGTTATGTTATAATCCACAACATTGTTTTCCATGTTCTTACTCAATCCCCTTTTCTCATCGAACTGCACCTCCACCACAAACCTTCAAGCACTCCTGCCAGACCAATTTTTGCCCTCATAATTCCCCAAACATTCCTCCAGTTGTGCAGTTGAAGACTGTAATGGAACACATAGGCATTTCAGTCATGCGCCTGTGCCAACCATGATGCCAAGTTGAACAATTCTCATCTGCCTTCACATGGTCCATGCCCTTCCATTCCCTGCCCACTCATGTGTTTGTCTAAATGCCTCCAATATTACCATTTTACCTGGTCCTACCATTTATGCCATGCACCTATCAATCTCTGGGTAAAAAAATACTTTCCACACTTATCTCCTTTAAATTTTCCCCCTTAGAATCATAGAACATTACAGCACAGAAAACTGGCTATTCAGCCCTTCTAGCCTGTGCCAACCATTATTTTGCTCGACCCATTCATCTGCACCCATTCCATAACCCTCCAGACCTCTCCCATCCATGTATCTATCCAATTTATTCTTACAACTCAAGATCAAGCCTGGATTCATCACGATGGCAGCTCATTCCACACTCCCACCACTCTCTGAGTGAAGAATGTTCCCCTAAAACTTTACCCCTTTCAGATTAAAACTATGACCTCTCATATTTACCTCCCCCAATTTAAGTGGAAAAAGTCTACTCGCTCCATTCTGTCCATACCTCTCATAATCTTGTAAACCTCAATCAAATCTCCCCTCATTCTTCTTCGCTCCAAGGAATAAAGTTCTACCTGTTTAATCTGCCCTGGTAACTCAACTCCTGAAGACCCGGTCACATCCCAGTAAATCTTCTCTGCACTTTAGAAGAGGACATATCCACCCTGGGAAAAAGTTGTAACTCTCTACCTTACCTAAGCACTCATAATTTTATTAGCCTCCATCAGTCTCCGACACTTCAGAGGAAACAACCCAAGTTTGTCCAACCTCTTCCCATAGCTCATATCCTCTAAACCAGTCAACATCCTGGTAAACATCTTCTGCCTCCTCTACAAAGTCCCCAGATCCATCCTGTTGTCCAGTGACCAGAATCTGGACACAACACTCCTAACCTAAGTTTAGCAGTACACAAACATGCTGCATTTTCTCTGGCACGTTCGTGTCATATCATCTTTACTCCTAATGGATGCTGCATGACCTGCTGAGTTGCTTCAGCATGCCTGTGTAATGCGCTCAAACCCAGCGTCTGCAGATTTTTTTGTTTAAAAGTTTTACACAGCTGTACCATTTCCTCTTGAATTTAATACTCAAACCTTCAACCAAAGAAGGCAAGTATGCCATCTGCCTTCTTTACATTCCTATCTGCTCGGTTTGCCACTTTCATGGGCTGTAGACTTGATCCTTCTTTATATCCATGCTCCTCAGGTTCCTAACCTTTATTGCCCCATAACCCTTGGCCTCCTAAAGTGCATTTGTTTGGATGAAACTCCATTTGCCCAACTAATCTGAATTCTGCTGAATTGTTTGACAACCTTTCTCTCTATCCATCCACCAATGAACAGCCCACCTAGGTTTTCATCCCAACCCTCTCTATTCATCACAAACCACAGAGGTCCCAGCACAGATCCCAGCAGAGCACCACCAGCCACAGATATCCAGATCTCCCTTCACCTCTACTTTCTGCCTTCTGTGGCCAAGTCTCTAAAGCTGTACTCTTTCCTTACACTGGAATATCTGGCCTTGCACCCAACAACCCTGACCTGCTCTGAGCTTTTATAAAACTCCGGCCTTGTTCAGATCCACATCCTTCTTGAAGCATTATTTCCTCACTTGAATTGAATTTTGCCATCACCCACTTGTAGCATGGTCCCCGTGAACACTCTAAAAGGACTTATGTAAATGTAGGTATTGTACAATGGAGATTAATGGGGAACAATTGTCATGAATGGATTCTCATTGGCAAATGGAAGTTCAGGCCTCCTGGGTATGCCCCAGTCAGGCAGTAAGTGGAATGTTCTCTTCATAGAATGTAACCTCAGTTTGACTTCAGGAAGGGAAAAACCAGAGGTTTACAATCCAGTGATCATTGGGGGATCAGATGGGTGACTCCTGGGAATCACTATCTCAAAGGATTTTTTCTGGACCCAACACATCAATGGCATCGTGAAGAAAGTACGTCATCACCTCTATTTCCTCACGAGTTTGCGGAGGTTTGATATGACACCAGAAACCCTGGCAAATTTCTATAGAGGTGTGGTAGAATGTGTGCTGCCCAGCTGCATCACTGTCTGGTATGAGAATACCAATATCCCAGAGCATAAAGCCCTCCAAAAGACAGCCCAGGACATCACAGGCAAAACCCTCCCCACCATTGAGAACATCTACAGGGAACGCTGCCATCAGAGAACAGCAGCAATCATCAAAGACCCTCACCACCCAACACATGCTGTGTTCTCGTCGCTGCCACCGGGAAAGAGATCCAGGTGCCACAAGACTCGCCCCACCAGGTTCAGGAACAGCTGCTCCCCCTCCACCATCAGACTCCTCAACGACAAACTCAATCAGGGACTCGTTTAAGAACTCGCACTTGTGCACCTTATTAATTTTCTTTAGTTCTCCCTGTACCGCAGCTTGTTTACATTCATTATCTGTTTACAGTTCTTTTGCTTGTTTCCATGCTTACACTGGGTACGGTTTATTTTTTGCACAACCAATTTGTAGTCATTCTCTCAGGGTTGTATGTGATGTCATGTATGTACTTTGATGATAAATCAGAAATCTGATGGAGCCAATCTCCTTTCCTAGTGTTCGACTTTGTGCATTGTATAAAACCTTTCACTTCATTACTGGGAAGGATTTCCTTTTGTCAGTGCTTACAAGCTGCTCAGTGTATGACATGGTCAATTGTTTAACCAGAACAGAATTTCTGGTGTGGTAATGTGATCCTTCTGTCTCATCTATGTTTTGTTATGATATTATATGACTATATGAAGCTTGTTGTTTTGGACATTACTTATTCCCCACAATGCCATAGAGATTATATTCAATATTTCCCAAGCCTACAAGTGTCCTAGCTCATTACCTCTAGCAGATTATCGAACTCAGCTGTTAGAACGTTGAGAGTTGACCACACTGTCGGGATCACAGAAAAATCTCCCAAAGTAAATGGCTCCTGGATCTGGAACAGCTGGAAAAATGGGCTGCAAAATGTCAGATGGAATTTAGCTGGACAAGAGTGAAGTGTTTCACTTTGGGAGGCCTAACCAAGGTACAGTGGGGTGCTGAGCAATGCGGTAGAACAGAAGGATCTGGAAATACAGATACAAAATTCCATGAAAGTGGCAGCACAGGTAGACAGGGTCATAAGGAGAGCTTTGGGCATATTGACATTCATAAATTAATGTATTGAGTAAAGGAGTTGGGATGTTATGGTAAAGTTGTATAAGACATTGGTGAGGCCACATGTGGAGTATTGAGTGCAATTTTGGTCATCTAACTACAGGAAAGTGATTAGTAAGATAGAAATAATGCAGAGAAAATTTACAAGGATGTTGCCAGGTCTTGAAGAAATGAGTTCCAGGGAAAGGTTAAACAGATTAGGAGTTTAATCCCAGGAGTAGTGAGCAATCAAGGAGATATAATAAAGATATGCAAAATAGGAGACATTGGTCTGTCTTCTTCACAGTTGTGCTGGCACGTTTGGCTTGTGACCATGTGGTTTTCCCCTGGGTGCTTCAGTGTCCTTTCACATCCTAAGGATGGGGGTGTTGATGGAGTATGGTAAATTGTCCCAAGGGATAGGTGAGTAGGGGGGTGGGGTGGTGGCAATGGGAATGGGAATGTTGAGAGTTATAAATGGACATTTGAAGGTCTGCATGGACTTCATGGGCAGAATGGCCTGTGTCTGTGCTGTAAAACTGTGAGCACATTTAAGGGCATTATTTTAATCTGCATTTATTTCAATAGAATGATGAAGAATAAGGGTAGAAGCAATGAGCAGGTTAGAGGTGTTTCATCTTGAATATTTATGTGTGAATTCTTAGACAACACATGAATGAAGGAAAAGATTCTTTACTTTAAAGATGTTGTAAACAGCACCATGAGACAGGCCATGAGGCTGCAAGTCTCCATTACAGATCTGCACACTATGTGTCAACCCTCTGCTGGCAGCCAAGTCTAATCAAACAGTCAGGCATTGCTAGTTGCCTTGCAACCATGATCACTATCATTACATCTCCCTTCAATACAACAAAAGTCGCTTACTTTTAACTAACATGTTTTCTTTGTATAACTCTACAGTTTTAATTTAACACCAAGAACTTACATTTTCATCATTATCCACATTGTTAACATTTTTAAAACTTGTTTTGTGTGTTCACATTTACACACACTAAAACTTGAAGAGCAAATAAGATAGCACTACTTCATTCTATAACAGGAGTCTTTAAATTTGCTCAACGCATCTCTTAGAAGGATTCACGTGTCTTGATGATCTCCTGATTGATTGTCCTTGAATCTGAGTTGTTGCCTCGATGATGTCTTCACAGATGTGCATTCAGGCCATTCAACAGTATCGATCTTTCCATCTACTGTGGCTGGTTTCATTTGAAGGTCTCGACAATTTCTTCACAGAACAACACCTTCATCTGTCTGAATGGTGTATGATCTTGGTTGGACTTCACTAAGGACCGTTCCCTTCTGAGTCCATAAGTTTGTTTTGTCTTTTAGTCTTACTTGGTCACCAGTACCGAGTTCTAGTTGGTTTTTTGTTCCTCTGACAAAGTAATACTTTTGCTTTTCTTTTTGTTGTTCTTTGAACTTCTTCACCTTCTCCCCCTCTTTTGTTTTTAGGAGGTTGTCCTGAATGGATAGATTTGATTTTAGCTTATGTCTCATAAGCAGTTGTGCTGGTGACATACCACACTCGAGCAGTGTTGTGCAGTATTCTAGCATGCTCTGGTAGAAGTCTGTTCCACTGTCTTTTGCCTTGTTCATCAGTGTTTTCACAATCTGTACTGATTTTTCCACTAGACCATTGGACTGTGGAAAATGACAGAACTTTAAATTGCAAAACTGGGGTCCATTGTTTGTGAAGACTTCGCTTGCCATGCCATGTCTGGAGAATATGGCTTTCATACCTGTTATTACAGCATCTGCAGTAGTGGTGTTTAGTCTACACACCTCTGGATGAAGGGAGTAATAGTCTGTGACTACAAGATGGTCCTTCCCTTGACATTCAAATAGGTCAGCGCCTACCTTCTGGTAAGGTCTATGTGGTGCTGGGTGTGGCTTTAGTGGTTCTTCAGGATTGCTTGCTTGATATTTCTGGCACATTGTACAATTTGACACTTCATTTGTTATATCATTGTTGATTCTTGGCCAGTACATTACCTCTCGTGCTCTTTTCTTACACTTTTTGATTCCGAGATGAATCAATAGATCCTTTTTAGCATGTCTTTTCTCAGACTTTTTGGGATAAGGATTTTGCTTCCTTTTTAGATTATGTCTTCAGCCACCGATAGTTCTGCCCTGCAGTTCCAGTACTCTGCAATGTCAGGTGAGAAATACTGCTTCATGTTGGCTTCTTCATCCAAGATGTTTTTTTCTCAGTTGTCTCAGTGTTTCATCTTTGTTTGTCTCTGACTTTATGAGCTCCATTTTTGCATCTGATATGGGCAGTGCACTCATGATCATGTCCATGAAGGTGTTCACGTCTTCATCCATTTTGGTGTTTGCGGGCTCTCTCGTGACAACAACTCTAGACAATGTGTCTGCTGTGTACATTAGCTTATAACATAACATATAACATAACATAACATAACAATTACAGCACGGAAACAGGCCATTAGGCCCTTCTAGTCCGCACCGAACCAAACACCCCTTTCTAGTCCCACCTCCCTGCACAATGCCCATAACCCTCCATCTTCTTCTCATCCATATACCTGTCCAACCTTTTCTTAAATAATACAATTGACTCCGCCGCCACTATTTCTCCTGGAAGATCATTCCACATGGCTACCACTCTCTGAGTAAAGAAGTTCCCCCTCATGTTACCTCTAAACCTCTTCCCCTTAATTCTTAACTCATGTCCTCTTGTTTTAATCTTTCCTCCTCTTAACGGAAATAGTCTATCCACATCCACTCTGTCTATCCCTTTCATAATCTTAAATACCTCTATCAAATCCCCTCTCAACCTTCTACGCTCCAAAGAAAAAAGACCTAATCTGTCCAATCTCTCCCTATACTCTAGATGCTTAAACCCAGGTAACATTCTGGTAAACCTTCTCTGCACTCTCTCCACTCTGTTTATATCCTTCCTATAATTAGGCGACCAGAACTGCACACAGAACTCCAAATTAGGCCGCACCAACGTCTTATACAATCTCAACATCACCTTCCAACTCCTATATTCCATGCAATGATTGATAAAGGCCAGCATACTAAAAGCCTTCTTCACCACTCTATTCACGTGAGTTTCTACCTTCAGGGAATGATGTACTGTTACCCCTAAATCTTTCTGCTCTCCTGTATTCATCAATGCTCTCCCATTTACCACGTATGTCCTATTCTGATTCTTCTTACCAAAATGAAGCACCTCACACTTATCAGCATTAAATTCCATCTGCCATTTTTCAGCCCACTTTTCTAAGCAGCCCAAATCCCTCTGCAATCCTTGAAAACCTTCTTCATTATCCACTATTCCACCTATCTTAGTATCGTCTGCATATTTACTAATCCAATTCACCACCCCATCATCTAGATCATTAATGTATATAACGAACAACAATGGGCCCAATACAGATCCTTGAGGCACACCACTGGTCACCGGCCTCCAACCTGACAGACAATTATCCACTACCACTCTCTGGCCTCTCCCTTTCAGCCAATGTTCAATCCATTTGACTATCTTAAAATTTATACCTAAAGACTGCACCTTCCTAACTAACCTTCCATGTGGTACCTTATCGAAGGCCTTACTGAAGTCCATATAGACAACATCCACTGCGCTACCCTCATCCACATTCCTAGTCACCTCTTCAAAAAATTCAATCAGATTGGTCAAACATGACCTTCCTCCCACAAATCCATGTTAAGTGCTCCTGATCAGACCCTGTCTATCCAGATGTTTATAAGTACTATCTCTAAGAATTTTCTCCATTAATTTACCTACCACAGACGTCAAACTTATCCTACATTCAGTTTATAGCGTTACAGCCTAATCATCATTCTTTGTATTCTCAGTGGACATTCATTTAATGGCTTTTGGAACAATGCAGTCAAGGGCTTATGGTCAGTCTCTACACTGACTGATGAAATATTTCACAGGTGTATGTGATGCTGAGCAGCTCCATTTCAATTTGAGCATATCGCATCTCCACGTCTGTCATTGAGCGTGTTGCATATGTAATGCGTTGCTACTCATCGTATTTTTGCAGAAGAACTGCACCAACCCCACTTTGTAATGCATCTGATGATATCTTCATTGGTCTCACTGGTTCATAAAACCTCAGAACTTGTTCCTCTGTGAACAATTTCTTTAGTTCGCTCCATGACTTTTCATTCTCATGATTCCACTCCCATTCAATGTTCTTTTCTGTTAGTCTTCTCAATGGAGCCATCTTTTCTGAGAGGTTGGATATGAATTTACCCATATAGTTGACCATTCCATTAAACCTTTGTACATCCTTTTTGCATTGTGGTCTTGGCATGTTCCCAATAGCAGACACCTTTCTGGGATCTGGTCTAATGCCCTCACTGCCAATAATATCACCTACAAATATTATTTCTGAAATGCTGAGCTCTTTTGCCTATGTTTTTACAGTTTCTGTAACCCTACAGAGTGCCATGGCTTTTTCAGGCTTTAGATTTTGCTCTCTTAGCAGTCGTTACCTTAGACTATTATCTGGAATACCACACATGTTTTTCAGCGAGTCAGTCAATCCAGCAAATTCACACATTTTGCTTCTGTTTCTCAATTCAGTCACATACTGATCAATACCTTCTTCCATTTTCTGTATACATGTGAAAAATCTGTGCCTCTCAAATGTCACATTACATTTAGGTATGTAGTATGCCTCAAACTGTTCCATTTTTTTTCCAGTTTCATTTTGTGTCCTTCAGCAGCAAATGTGAAGTTATTATACACGTCCAGAGCTTCATCATTGACGCTTTCACTTCATCACTTTTCCATTCAGCTCCAATTGCCACTAAATACCATCCAAAATGTTGTTTAAATCAGTTCAAATTTTCAGCCACATTTCCTGTCAGTTGAAGTTTCACTGGTGGATGTAATCCTTCCATTTTTCACTGTGTTGGCTTCTCTACACTGATCAGTGGCTGACTTTAGATTTTACCTTTTAAAGTATTTCCTTCTAATTTCCTTTATCTCATTTATGACATCATGTTTCATCTTATATTCGTATGTGTGAATTCTTAGACAACACATGGATGAAGGAAAAGGTTCTTTAATTTAAACATGTTGTAAACAGCAACATGGAGGCTGCAAGTCTCCATTACAGATCTTACTTACTGTGTGTCAGCCCCTGCTGGCAGCCAAGACTAATCAAATTGGAGCTATATTCCCTAAGACATTGCTAGTTGCATTGCAAACATGATCATTATTATTACAGTGGTTACAGAGGAGACAGGTTGAAATATGTCTTTAGGTGTTAAAATGTCCACTAGAGACCATTCACCCAAATGATGGATCTTGCTGCCGGCTTCTGCCATGCCACCATCAAGGCCAGGTCTACTGGCATCTGCTGGATTCTTGATGTTAAATTGTCTCTTTTAAAGGGAAAACCACTCTTACAGTTCAACATCACTCGAAGTCAAAGCCACGGCTCCTCCCCCACAAGGCCCCAGCTATCCTGGACTCACGACTTCAGCGGTCCGGAACCAGGGCCATGGCTCTGCCACTCCAGACACCTCGGGAGACCACGTCCTGCTCTGCTGCTCTGAACACCTGGAGATACTGCCTCCCACTCTGCCACGCTGTCTCCATGAACCCCTGCAATATCCTCTGGTATTCGTGTCTGAACAATTTCGGAGGTCCGGTCTTGCTTAGCAATCCCCAAATTTCAATACCCGACTCCCTGTGTTCTACTCTCTATCCTCGTCTGCTCAAAGATTGAGCACGGTGCCTACTGTGGAGGGGGGGTGGGTTCCTGTAGCAACTGGTCTGGAGAGGCTGCTGCAGGCTTCAGCCACACCGCCATCTTGGACACGTGTGGAGTTTGTACAAGGTACAAAGTCCACACATTCTCAATCTGTTCACACTTCTGGAAAATCTTTGTCTCCATATTTCTTCCCTGTTCATCTTATTCCACAGATGGGGAAAACAAGTTCATATAAAATATCTGATCCAAACTCCTGGTTGGCTCCTCATGGTTGATTTCTCACGATGATGTCAATTTGTTTAGTTTGAGATATACAAAAATAACTAAATGTTACCAAACATTATGTGATTGATCAGTTTAGCTGTACTTTATTTGCCAAGTTCCATTACTTTGGAATAAAGTCAATTCTCTCTGGTGTACAAATGTAAATGATGAAGTGAGGTTTCTTCCTTTTACACAAAAGACTTGTTCATTGCAGGGCTCTGTGGAGATATTAGAACCAAGGAAGGAAGTCTTTCGGACAGTGGAGGGAGGTGGAGTTATTTGGAAGGGCTGAACATAAACAAGAGGATCCAATAATAGCCATTTCCTCATGAAATCAGGATCCGATTTCTGCACATAACTTTGGATTCATTTTCCAAAAAATGCTTTTTGTCATTTTAAACCCAACAGCCTGTGAACTTCCTGGGGGAATAATACTGTGGTCGGAGTATTTCCATGTAAAATACTCCACCGCACAATGTTTATTTAACATCACATGTGGGAAAGGAGGTTGTAAATTGCAGGAATAGTTGGTGGTCTGCAGACCCACCACAAGCAATGCTGAGGGGTAAGACTACACATTATTCCCCAGAAGATGGCTTCAGATAACATTCCAATGAACTGCAGCAAAGATTTAATTTTAAATTTAAAATCAATACAATATTTTAACTTCCAATTCTTTGCGGCAGCTCCTGCCCCTCCCCCTTCCTGAACACGAGAAGAATAGAAAGGTCGTTGTGAGCTGGAAATCAATCTGCACACCCGCCTTGTTTCTGGATGAAATTCTTCACATTCATTCCCAGCTTGCTCAATAAACATGGAAAAACCTGGTGACTAGTTTGCGAATCACAGTGAATTTTAAACCAGGAAGTCTGCAGATGCTGGGGTCGAGTACAACACATCAATGTGCTGGAGAAACCCAGCAGGTCATGTCGCATCCACAGGAAGGAAAGGGGAACCAACGATTGAGGCCTGGACCCCAGGGAATTTTAAGGCATCTCGAGGGTCGAGTGCCCCTCATGTTGGAGACTGCCCTGATGCGTCTGAGGACGTATGGAGAAGGAAACAAGAACAGACGTCAATAGAAGGGGAGGTGGCCATTTCCCACCGTGCCTGTGGATCCTGCAGTGAGCTGAACATTAAGCCTTCTGCTGACAGGGTCTCCAGGCAGGGGAAAGCATAGGAGAACAGGACCAATAGAATCGCTCCTTCCAGGAGCCAGCACACACAATGGGCCAAATGGTCTCACAGCACAAATAATCACTACTTGTCAAACTGGT
The DNA here is from genome assembly GCF_036971445.1 of Narcine bancroftii. Classification (NCBI taxonomy): domain Eukaryota; kingdom Metazoa; phylum Chordata; class Chondrichthyes; order Torpediniformes; family Narcinidae; genus Narcine; species Narcine bancroftii. The sequence goes on along the minus strand of NC_091479.1, from coordinate 59,689,242 downwards.
TTAGATCTGAAGGAGAGATTATGAAGTATCCATTACTCAGTTGAGAGAACAAAGTTTTTTTAGATAAAATACCTCTGTGGTGAGCAAGACAATTGAATTTCCCACTTTGATCATCTCGTTCATCTCAGAGAACTGGGAGCTCATTATAAAACAGTATCAGCCAGCAAGTCAGGCAAGCCCAACCTGTGCTTTTCTTTTCACAGGTGGTGTTTAATCTGCTGGAAGTTTCCAGCAATTTCCAGGAACTCCAGTTCTTTTTTTTTGATTTTCATTCATCAATTAACCTCCTTCTCCTCTCCACAAACTGACCTGAGGCATTTCAGGCACTTTCTGATTTTATATTTGGTAGAAGAAGAATCAGAATCAGGATTTATTGTCATGAACAAGTCATGAGATTCGGTGTTTTGCAGCAGTATCACGGTGAAAACGTTCATATTATAACCGTCTTACTACATTACTATAAAAAATAAAATAATAATAACAATGATAGTCCATGAAAAGTGAGGCCGTGTCTTTGGTTCATTGATTATTCAGGAATCTGATGGCAGCGGGAAAGAAGCTGACCTTGTGCCTGTCTTTAGGTTCTTGTACATTTTCCCTGATGATAGCAATGAAGAGGGCATGGCCTGGATGGTAGGGAGTCTTTGAAGATAGAAGCTGACTTTTTAAGACACCGTCTCATGTAGATGTCCTCAATGGGGTGAAGTCTGGTGCCTGTGATGTCACAGGCTGAGTTAGCAACCCTCTGGAGTTTATTCTTGTCCTGAGAGTTGGGGCCTCCATACCAGGCAGTGATGCAGCCAGCCAGAATGGTCTCCACGGTACATCTGTAAAGGTTTATGAGAATCTTCAGTGACATAATGAATCTCCTCACAAAGTATTGTAGCTGGTGAGCCTTTTTTTTGATTACGTCAAGGTGGAGGCTCCAGGACGGATCCTCAGAGATGTTAACCCCCACGAATTTGAAGTTCTTGACCCTCTCCACTACTGAGCCCTCGATGAGAATTGGGTCATGTTCCCCCAACTTCCTCCTGAAATCCACAATCATCTCCTTGGTTTTGCTGATGTTGAGCGCAAGGTTGTTATCATTACACCTTTCAACAAGCTGATCCATCACCCTCCTGTACGCTTCCTCATTGCTGTTGGTGATTCTGCCGACAACTGTAGTGACATCAGCAAACTTGTAGATGGCATTGGAATTGTGCCTGGCCACACAGTCATGGGTGTATAATGAGTAGAGCAGTGGGCTCTACTTGGGGTGTGCCTGTGTTGATGATCAGTGAAGAGGAGACGTTTCCTATTCATCTGTCAGTCTGACTGTAATTCACAGTTGTTTTGAAAACAACTTTGATTTTTAAGTCATTCCTGCAAGTGATGAGTGGGATTTTACATGGAATTTTCAGTTTGGCGCAGTGGTGCAGGTAGAAGAGATGCTGTTTCACAACCCCCAGTGTCCTGGCCTCAATCCTGACCTCCCATGCTGTCTATGTGGAGTTAAAAGAGACGCTGATGTTTGTGGTAATGCACATTGGTCAAACTTGCTTCAGCTGAACAGGTACTTTGTTAAAAAAAAAGTCAGTAACAAAAAACACAATGATCTACTTCTCTGAATTAAAAAGAGGCAATAAATAAAGATAGAAAATATATATTTGGTTATCATTGTGTAAATGTAGTAACAGTAATAATGCAGGCAGTCGTCATGGAGTCGGAGCATCCCTGATTAAGTGGAGGTTCACGAGCCTGATGGCTGTTGGAAAGAAACTGTTCTTGAAACTGGAGACGCTGGTCTGAGGTAGAGGTGAGAAGAGGTTGTGACCATGGTAGGGAGTCCTTTATGATGTTGGCTGCCTTCTTGATGCAGCACATCACGTAGACGTCTTCAGAGCCTATTGATGGACCTGGCTGTGTTTTCTACCTTCTGGTGCCTTCTACATTTCTGGGCATTCGAATTCCCAAACCAGGCTGTGATGAAACCAGTCAATATACTTACCTCAGTGCACCTGTAGAGGTTTGATGGTGTATTCAATGACGTGCCAGATCTCCTCAGAGAGTAGAGGCTTCACAGTTGTGCTGGCTTCAGGAGGTTGCACCTTCGGCCTGTGATCATGTGGATTTCCCCTGGATGCTTCAATGTCCTTCCACATCCTAAGGATGGGGGTGTTGATGGAGCATTGTAAATTGTCCCAAGGGATAGGTGAGGGGTGTATTGGAGGGGAGAGGCCAATGGGAATGTTGAGAGAATTATAAATGGACATTTGATGGTCTGCATGGACTTCATGGGCCTGTGTCTGCGCTGAAAAACTGTGACTACATTTAAGGGCATATTTTAATCTGCATTTATTTTAATAGATTGATGAAGAATAAGGGTAGAAGCAATGAGCAGGTTAGAAGGAACACACCCACGTGGACCATCTCCTTTGCTGTCATCCTGAGGAACAGGTTCAGGTGAGGAGGCGGCGATTTCAGTGCTCGGCCGATCGACAGAGAGGAGGAGGAGCTATGAGAGGTCGTGGGGTTAATTGGTCAAGGGGCCAATAAAAGGAGGGTAAGTATTGTGGAGTGGCCAGCGAGGAGTGGCCCAGTGAGTGAGTGGCCTAGTGAAGGAGTGGGTCCTTGAGGCTTTAGCTCAAGAGGCTTGCGAAGGAGTGGGTCCTTGAGGCTTTGGCTCGAGAGGTTTAGGTGAGCAGAGGCTTAGGACGAAGAGTGTGCTGGACTAAAGGTAAGACATTCACGGTTAATTTAATAAGGTGAGAGGAGAAGGAGGCAGGATGAGTGTGAGGGCAGTTTTCTGCTCTCAGTGTCACATGTGGTAAGTCATGGAGTCTTCACGTCTCCTGGATGTCACGTGTGCACAAAGTGGGCTGAGTTGCAGTGTCTAAGGGACCGAGCCAGGGAACATGAGCTGCAGCTCGATGACCTCTCTCTGGTTAGGGAGAATGAGACAAGAGCTACAGGTAGGTGGTTGCACAGGGGCCATGGGAGGAGGGTCAGTGGGTTGCCATTAGGAGGAGGAAAGGGAGGGGTCAGGCTCATGTGAAAGCACCTGAGTCTGAAATCCTCAGAAATCAGTCCTCCACCTTAAGTACTGAGGAGGGGGATAGTCAGACTATGGTGTAGAATCAACCTCTGTGGCCCAGAAAGGTAGTGATAAAAAGAAAAGGACAATAGTCATAGGGGATTCAAGGGTTAGGAAGACAGATAGAGGTTTTTGTAGATGCGATAAGGAAAACCGGATGGTGGTTTTCCTCCCTGGTGCCAGGGTTCTGGATGTGACTATGCGCGTTAGACATAGAAGATAGGAGATAGGAGCAGAAGTAGGTCATTCGGCCCTTCAAGCCTGCTCTGCCATTCAATGAGATCATGGCTGATCTTAAGTTTCAGTAACCCGTCCCCGGCTTCTCTCCGTAACCCCTAATTCCCTTATACTGAAGAAATATATCTAATTCCCTCTTAAATATATTCAATGAACCTGCCTCTACTGCCCTCTGTGGCAATGAATTCCACAGATTCACCACCCTCTGGGTAAAGAAATTCCTCCTCATCTCAGTCCTAAATGGTTTGCCTATTTTTTATTTTTTTTAACTTTATTTATTCGTTCAAAATACAGATAATAAGTAACATATATAACAATAAACTAAACATGAACAATATATTTTATATATATAAAAGAAAAAATAAAGAAAAAAAGAAAAAGAAAAAAAAGGAGAACCCCCCCCCTTTTCAGCCAACTCTCCTAAGGAGAGCCATAAAGAGAAAAAAAAATTAAAGAAAAATTAAGCATACATATTAAGATCTAATCAATGTAAATCAAAATGTAAATATTCTGAATATAACAACCACTTATTAATAAAAAAACTATAGTTATCACGTGAAACATATGTGATTTTTTTCCATTATTAAACAATATTTCATCTCATTATGCCATCTATTAATATCAATCATATTCGTATCTTTCCACGTACTAGCAATACATTTTTTCGCTACAGATAATGCTAAATATACAAAAGCAAGTTGAAATTTATCTAGTCCTAAACCTTTCAGAGGTTGCAAACTACCCAATAAAATTACTGTCGGATCTAAAGGTATTTTAAACTTTTTCAGGTATTCCAGAAACAACTGTACTTTCTTCCAAAAAGATTGTATATATATACATGACCAGACTGCATGAAAAAAAGTTCCAACAGCATTACCACATCTAAAACACAAATCTGATTCATGAAAACCATATTTTTTTTAGCTTTTCAGCTGTTAAGTATAATTGATGTAGAAAATTATAATTAATCATTGCATAACGTGCATTTATCAATCTAGTTACACTATCATAACAAATATCTGACCAATCATCCTCGGAAAAAATAAAACCAATCTCCACTTCCCATTTACCAACCCTTTTTATCCATACCATCCTGTAATATTTGATACATAGATGAAATATAACCCTTCTCTGGTTCCTTCATAAGAAAAGTCTCAAATTTAGTCATTTCAGGTAGAATCATATCTCTACCAAACACATGTTTTACCAAAGATCGAATTTGATAATAAAGAAACAAAGAATTCTTATCAATACCATAACTGTCCCTCATCTGATCAAAAAATAAAAATTTACCCTCTTTAAAACAATCTCCCAAATTTTCCACACCTTTAAATCTCCAATGTAATAAACTTTGATTATGTATTGAGAAAGAAATAGGTTGATTATTATACAATGGAGTCAAGGCTGACAATTCACCACTAGAACCTATCATTTTCTTTTTCTTTGTCCATAACTTCATTAAATGTTTTAGTATAGGCACATTATATTGCTGTAACAAATTTATATTCCATCTAAACAAAAATTGATAATTTTTGATAACAAATAATTCAAAAATATTTCCCATCTCAATTTTGGCCCAACTAGGAGGCCGTTCCAAATCCATCAATGAACTAATAAATTTAAATTGAGCTGCTTCATAATAATTTCAAAAATGTGGTAAATGTAGTCCCCCTAGGTCATATTTCCAAGTTAATTTATTCAAGCCTACTCTTGAAAATTTACCTCTCCATAAAAAACTCCCTAACCATTTTATTCAAATCTCGAAAAAACATATTATCAAGTAAATACAGAATAGATTGAAATAAATATTGTATACGTGGAAAACTATTCATCTTAATTGTATTTATTCTACCAATAAATTAATAGGTAAATCTTTCCAATTAATCAAATCAGTTTTAATTTTTTTTATTAACGAAACGTAATTTATTTTATGTAAAGATTGATAATTGACATCCGTGATTATACCCAAATACTTAATTCGATCTATCCATTTCAAATTAAGAATGTTCTTAAAAGCTGAATTCACTCACCAGTGATATTTTGCTTTTTTCCCAAAATGGTTTGCCTATTATCCTCAAACCATGGCCCCGGGTTCTGGACTCCCCCACCATTGGAAACATCCCTTCCTCATCCATTCTGTCCAGTCCTGCCAGAATTTTATATGTTTCTATGAGATCCCCTCTCAATCTTCTAAACTCTAGCGAGTACAATCCCAAATCTTTCCTCATAAGTTATTCCTGCCATTCCAGGTATCAGCCTGGTGAATCGCCTTTGCACTCCCTCCATTGCAAGAACATCCTTCCTCAGATAAGGTGACCAAAACTGCACACAATACTCCAGGTGTGGTCTCACCAAGGCTCTGTACAGCTGCAGTAAGGTATCCTTATTCCTATACTCAAACCCTCTTGATATGAAGGCCATCATACCATTTGCCTTTTTAACCACCTGCTGTACCTGCATGCTCGCCTTCAGTGACTGGGGCACAAGAACCCCTAGGTCTTTCTGCACTTCCCCATCTCCCAATCTATTGCCATTCAAATAGTAATCTGCCCTCCAGTTTGTATTACCAAAATGGATAACCTCACATTTATCCACATTGCAGTGCATTTGCCATGTATCTGCCCAGTCCCCCAGTTTATCCAAATCACACTGGAGCTTCCTGACCCCATCTTCAGTGCACACAACCCCTCCTAGCTTAGTGTCATCTGCAAATTTGGAGATATTACATCCAATCCCCTCATCTAGATCATTAATGTAAATTGTGAACAGCTGGGGTCCCAGTACAGATCCCTGTTGCACCCCACTGGGCACCGCCTGCCACTCAGAAAACAAACCATTTATCCCAAGTCTCTGTCTTCTATCTGCCAGCCAGTTCTCAATCCATATCAATACCTTGCCCCCAATCCCATGAGCCTTGATTTTGCATGCCAGTCATTTATGTGGGACCTTATTGAAGGCCTTTTGGAAGTCCAGGTACACCATATCCACTGGCTCTCCCCCATCTATTTTACCTGTCACCATCTCAAAGAATTCCAATAGATTTGTCAAGCACGATTTACCTTTTGTAAATCCATGTTGACTCTGTCCGATCCCTTCTCTGCTAGTCATATGCTCCACTATTACATCCTTAATAATGGATTCCATCATTTTGCTCACTATTGATGTAAGGCTCACCGGCCTATAATTCCCCATTTTTTCTCTACCCCCATTTTTAAATAGTGGGGTAACATTAGCTACCCTCCAATCCATGGGTACTGATCCTGAGTCTATCGAGTTCTGGAAAATAATTCTTAAAGCATCTGCTATCTGAATATCCACTTCTTTAAGTACCCTAGGATGTAGATTATCAGGCCCTTGGGATTTATTGGCCTTCAATCCCTTCAATTTCCCCAAGACCATGTCCTTAGAGATACTGATTTCTTTCAACTCCTCCCTTGCATTAGTCTCTATGTTTCCCAACATCCTTGGGAGGTTACTTGTATCCTCTCTTGAGAAAACAGAACTAAAGTAAGAATTTAATTGGTCTGCCATTTCCTTATTCCTGATAACGCCTCAAACCGTGCATCTTGGCGCCTCACAGTTTGGCGGGCAGCAGCCTCCTTTGAAGAAGACCGCAGAGCCCACCTCACTGACAAAAGGCAAAGGAGGAAAAACCCAACACCCAACCCCAACCAACCAATTTTCCCTTGCAACCGCTGCAATCGTGTCTGCCTGTCCCGCATCGGACTGGTCAGCCACAAACGAGCCTGCAGCTGACGTGGACTTTTTACCCCCTCCATAAATCTTCGTCCGCGAAGCCAAGCCAAAGATTATATATTCCCCTGATTCTGACTGCAAGGGACCTATTCTGGATTTCACCAATCTTTTCCTCTTGACATATCTATAAAAGCTTTTGCAGTTGGTTTTTATGTTTGCCGCAAGCTTACTTTCGTAATTTATTTTTGCCCTCTTGATTAATCCCTTTGTCCTCCTTTGCTGCATCTTGAGCTGTTCCCAGTCTTTGGATTGGTACTTTTTTTGGCCAATTGATATGCTCTCTCTTTGGACCTAATGCTGTCTCTAATTTCCCTTGTTATCCATGGTTGAGTCACCTTTTTTGGTTTATATTTCTGCAATTCTTCCATTAGATCTGTGAATGCTTTCCATTGTCTATCCACCGTCAACCCCCGCCATAAACACCACCCAATCAATCTTACTCAACTCCCGTCTCACATCATCATAAATCTCTTTATTTAAATTCAGGACCTTAGTCTCGGTTTTAATTTCTTCACTCTCAATGTCGAGAGAGAATTCGATCATATTGTGATCGCTCCTACCCAAAGGGCCTCATACAACAAGATTGCTGATTAGCCCCTTTTCATTGCATAATACCCAGTCTAAAATGGCCTGGTCCGAATTGGTTCCTTGACTTATTGGTCTAGATCACCATTCCATAAATATTCAAGGAATTCCTCCTCCTCAGTATTTTTACTAATTTGGCTAGTTCAATCTATATGTAAATTAAAGTCTCCCATGATGACAGCTTATTGCACGCTTCTCTAATTTCTTTTTTTATGCCTTCACTCACCTCTACATTACTATTTGGAGGCCTATATACCACCCCCACTAATGTTCAGAACATCCTAAAAGGGGAGATTATGAGGTGGCTGGAAGATAGACAGCAGAGAGTCATGGTGGATAACCATGTGACAAACGGGGTGCCTCAGGGATCGGTGCTGGGTCCCTTGTTGTTTATCATTTATATTAATGATTTGGAGGAGGGTGTGGTTAACTCGGTAAGCAAATATGCGGATGATATAAAAATAGGGGAGGTGGTGGATAGTGAGGAAGGTTTTCTTGGATTATAGAAGGGTTTAGTTTTTTTGGAAGAGTGGGTTGTAAGATGGCAGATGGAATTCAATGTAGACAAGTGCGAGGTGCTGCATTTCAGTAAAAATAACCAGAATAGGACATATGCAGTTAAGGGGAGGGCATTGAGGTATGCAGAGGAACAGAGAGACCTGGAGGTTATGGTACAGAGTTCACTGAAGGTTGATTCCCATGTAGACAGGGTGGTTAAGAAGGCATATAGTATGCTGGGCTTCATAAATCATAGTATAGGATATAGAACTGGGAAGTGACGCTGCGGCTGTTTAAGGTATTGGTGAGGCCTGGTCTCCATATTATAGAAAGGATATAGATAAGGTGGAGAGGGTGCAGAGAAGGTTTACAAGCATGTTGTCTGGCTTACAGCATCTGGATTACAGGGAGAGATTAAGGAGACTGGGACTTTATTCATTGGAACATAGACGACTGATAGAGGTATTTAAAATCATGAAAGGAATAGATAGACTACACACAAAAAGACTCTTTCCCCTGAGGTCAGGGGAGGTTGGAACAAGAAGGCATGAGTTAAGGGTAAGGGGGAAACACTTTAGGAGAAATATTAGAGGATGCTTTTTCACTCAGCGAGTGGTGGCTGAATGGAATGATCTTCCAAAAGAGATAGATGCGGCAGGGTCCCATCTGTCATTTAAGAGAAGGTTGGATGAACACATGGAGGTGAGGGGGGTTGGAGGGTTATGGGTGGAGAGTGGGAGGGGAAAACTAGTGGAGTCAGTCAAGTGAACTGGTGCGGACGAAGGGCCGACATGGCCTGTTTCTGAGCCGTAAATGTTTATATAATTATATAATTATGTAATAATAATAATAATAATAATGAATGCAAGCAGGGATATTTTTCCACTGAGGTGAGGTGAGACTAGTGGATCCTATGAAAGGGGAAGTGAGAGGGGAAGGGGAGGGACACAGTCTAACAGCAAGCCTACTGCCTCTTACCTGTTAGCCTGTGCTTCTCCTGCTTCCCCTTCACCCTCCACCACCTTTTTGGTGGGTGTCTGCTTGATTCCCAACAATCCTGAAGAAAGCCTCAGGCCCCAAATGTCAGCTCCCTTATATGTCCTTACGCTGCTGCGTGACCTTCTGTATTTTTCCAGCACCTTTGTGTCCCCCACTGGACCCCAGACCCCAAAAGCTGCAGGTTACCTCACTTACTTCAATTTGTTCGATAGTTCATCCATTGGTCTACTAGCAGGAAGTCCTGCCCAATTACATCTGCTTCCCCCTTCCCCTCCACCACCAAAGCTGCAAATTTCCATCAGTGCTTCCCCTGAATATTTTACCTGAACCGAGGATCCTTTGGAGAAATCAACGCCATGAACTGTTGATTGTTCTCCTCTCTCCCAAGCCATGGGCAGCTGAGTATATTTTTAACTCAATGGGATGAAAAGTACTGACAATTCTTCAATGGCCTGGCTTATGGAAATTTGACTGTGCAAACTCCCCTCTGCATTTGTAGTGCATTTTTCATGAAATTATAGGCAACCCCGTGTTATGGGCTGCTTGGCTTACAAATTGTCACCCAAAAAGCTAAGATATGGAATATTTCTTAGGAAAGGAGAGGTTACACTTGTAGGGGTGTATTATAGACCACCTGGAGGGGACCGAGACCTAGAGGAGCAAATCTGTAGGGAGATAGTAGATATTTGTGATAAGCACAGGGTTGTAATTATGGGAGATTTTAATTTTCCACATATAGATTGGGAAACACATTCTGTGAAAGGACTGGATGGGTTAGAGTTTGTGAAATGTGTGCAAGATAGTTTTTTACAACAATATGTAGAGGTGCCGACCAGAGAAGGAGCAGTGTTAGATCTACTGTTGGCAAATGGGATGGGTCAAGTGACGGAGGTTAGTGTTGGCGAGCACTTCGGGTCCAGTGATCATAATGCCATCAGCTTCAATGTCATTATGGAAGAGAAATCAGGGCCAAGTATTGAGGTTTTTGATTGGGGAAAAGCTAGATTTGAGGAGATGCGAAAGGACTTGCAGGGTGTGCATTGGGACAATTTGTTTTATGGGCAGGATGTAGTAGAGAGATGGAAGTCTTTTAAAGATCAGATTTTGAGAGTGCAAAAGCTTTATGTTCCTGTTAGGTTAAAAGGAGGGGCAAAAGGTTTGAGAGAGCCATGGTTTTCAAGGAATATTGGAAACTTGGTTCGAAGAAAAAGGGAGGCATACATTAGATATAAGAAGCATGGAGTTAAGGAGATGTTTGAAAGATACATTGAATGTAAGAGGAATCTTAAGAGAGGAATTAGGAAAGCTAAAAGAAGGTACGAGAAAACTATGGCAAGCAGGGTGAAAACTAATCCAAAAGAGTTCTACAAATATGTTAATGGTAGGAGGAAAGCTAGAGACAAAATTGGTCCCTTAGAAAATCAGAGCAGAAAACTGTGTGTGGAGCCTAGACAAATGGGGGAGATTTTCTTCGGTATTCACTAAGGAGAAGGATATTGGGAGATGTGAGATAAAAAAAAAAGCAAATTGGGTAAATATGGGGAATATAGAGATTACAAAAGGTGTAGTTTTAAGGCTTTTGAAGAATATAAAGGTGGATAAGTCTCCGGGACCAGACGGGATCTTCCCCAGGACATTGAGAGAAGTGAAGGAGGAAATAGCAGAGGCTCTGGCGGTAATTTTCCAAATGTCATTAGAGATGGGGATAGTGCCGGAGGATTGGCGCATTGCGCATGTGGTTCCGTTATTTAAAAAGGGTTCAAGGAGGAAGCCTGGCAACTATCGGCCTGTAAGTTTGACGTCTGTGGTAGGTAAATTAATGGAGAAAATTCTTAGAGATAGTACTTATAAACATCTGGATAGACAGGGTCTGATCAGGAGCACTCAACATGGATTTGTGGGAGGAAGGTCATGTTTGACCAATCTGATTGAATTTTTTGAAGAGGTGACTAGGAATGTGGATGAGGGTAGCGCAGTGGATGTTGTCTATATGGACTTCAGTAAGGCCTTCGATAAGGTACCACATGGAAGGTTAGTTAGGAAGGTGCAGTCTTTAGGTATAAATTTTAAGATAGTCAAATGGATTGAACATTGGCTGAAAGGGAGAGGCCAGAGAGTGGTAGTGGATAATTGTCTGTCAGGTTGGAGGCCGGTGACCAGTGGTGTGCCTCAAGGATCTGTATTGGGCCCATTGTTGTTCGTTATATACATTAATGATCTAGATGATGGGGTGGTGAATTGGATTAGTAAATATGCAGACGATACTAAGATAGGTGGAATAGTGGATAATGAAGAAGGTTTTCAAGGATTGCAGAGGGATTTGGGCTGCTTAGAAAAGTGGGCTGAAAAATGGCAGATGGAATTTAATGCTGATAAGTGTGAGGTGCTTCATTTTGGTAAGAAGAATCAGAATAGGACATATGTGGTAAATGGGAGAGCATTGAGGAATACAGAAGAGCAGAAAGATTTAGGAGTGACGGTACATCATTCCCTGAAGGTAGAAACTCACGTGAATAGGGTGGTGAAGAAGGCTTTTAGTATGCTGGCCTTTATCAATCATTGCATGGAATATAGGAGTTGGAAGGTGATGTTGAGATTGTATAAGACGTTGGTGCGGCCTAATTTGGAGTTCTGTGTGCAGTTCTGGTCGCCTAATTATAGGAAGGATATAAACAGAGTGGAGAGAGTGCAGAGAAGGTTTACCAGAATGTTACCTGGGTTTAAGCATCTAGAGTATAGGGAGAGATTGGACAGATTAGGTCTTTATTCTTTGGAGCGTAGAAGGTTGAGAGGGGATTTGTTAGAAGTATTTAAGATTATGAAAGGGATAGACAGAGTGGATGTGGATAGACTATTTCCGTTAAGAGGAGGAAAGATTAAAACAAGAGGACATGAGTTAAGAATTAAGGGGAAGAGGTTTAGAGGTAACATGAGGGGGAACTTCTTTACTCAGAGAGTGGTAGCCGTGTGGAATGATCTTCCGGGAGAAATAGTGGCGGCGGAGTCAATTGTATTATTTAAGAAAAGGTTGGACAGGTATATGGATGAGAAGAAGATGGAGAGTTATGGGCATTGTGCAGGGAGGTGGGACTAGAAAGGGGTGTTTGGTTCGGTGCGGACTAGAAGGGCCTAATGCCCTGTTTCCGTGCTGTAATTGTTATGTTATATATGTTATGTTAATATTGTTCACTCTTACAGAGTTTGTGAGAGGAAAAATGTAAGACACAACATGTGAAAGAAACGGCAAATGTTGTCAGCTTTTAATTTCAGTCGCACGTTACTGCAAGGGGGAAAGATTTGGATGAAAAACAGAAGAGGGCGGGTGCTGGAGGGGCCTGAAGGGTCAGGCAGGAGAAATGGTCAGTCAATTGTTTCAGCTCAGGACCGTTTATTGAACCTGAGATTACATGTACAAAGTCAAGTCAGGACAACTTTATTGTCACCTGATTGTACAGCACAACCCGACGAAACAGTGTTCCCCAGTCCTCTGCATAGAACATGCAGACACACAACCAGTCATAACACACGTACAGACAGACAGACAATACATATGCAGGGCAAGTATTTCATCAATATAAATAAATAACTATTGTTTTGTACATATAAGAGTCTCGGATGGTGACTGTGGTCGTTCAGCATTCTCACTGCCTGAGGAAAAAGCTGTTCCTCAGCCTAGTGGGGCTGGCTCTGATACTCCTGTATCTCTTCCTTGACAGGAGTAGCTGAAATGTGATTTTGAGTGCCCTCTTCAGACAATGATCCTGGTAGATCATGTTGATGAGGGAGAGGGAGACTATTTTGATCCTCTCTGCCCCTCATAGTCCTGTGGATTGATCTCTGATTGATTTCTTTGCAGCAACCGAACCTACACTGTGATGCGAACAGCAAGGTCGCTCTCGATAAAGCTCCTATCTGAGTATGAGTATGAGTGTCTTTGTTTGTGGGGGTGGGTGTGTGAGTAAGTATGCGTGTTTTTGTTTATGTGTGAGTATGAGTGTGCTTGTGTTTGTAAGTGTGTGCGTGCACAATGTTGTGTCTGTGGGGGGTGGGTGTGTGTCAGTATGAGTGTGTTTGTGGGTGTGGGTGTGCAGGTGTGTGTATGAGTATGTGTATGTTTGTGTGTATGTTCATGTGTGCGTGCATCCACTTGTGTATGTGTGTATGTGTGTTTGTGTTTGTGTGTGGGTGTGTGTGTGTCTGTGAGTATGTGTGTGTTAGGTTGTGTTAGTATGTTGGTTTGTGTGTGTGTGGCTGGATGTGTGTGAGTATGAGTGTGTTTGTGTTTGTGTGTGCATGTGTGCACAATGTTGTGTCTGTGGGGGGTGGGTGTCAGTATGAGTGTGTTTGTGGGTGTGGGTGTGCAGGTGTGTGTGTGTGAGTATGAGTATGTTTGTGTGTGGATGTGTGTGTGTGTTTTGTGTGGGTGTGGGTGTGAGTGTGTATGTGGGTGTGTGTGAGTATGGGTGTGTGTGTTAGTGTGTGTGTGTGTGGGGTGTGTGGGTGTCTGTGTGTGGGTGTGTGTGTGTGTGTGAGTGTGTGTGTGTGTGTGTGTTTGTTTGTGTGCATGCATGTGTGCAAATGTGTATATGTGTGTGTTTGTGTATGTGTATGTGTGTATGTGTGTATGTGTGTGTGTGTGTGTGGGTTGTGTGAGTATGAGTGTGCATGTGTGTGTGTGTGTGTGCATTTGGGTGTGTGTGAGTATGAGTTTGTGTGTGTGCACAAGCATGTGTGTGTGTGTGTGTGTGTGTGTGTGTGTGTGTGTGTGTGTGTGTGTGTGTGTGTATGAGTCTTCATTTCCATGGGTGTGTGGGTATGTGTGTGCATGCATTTCCTTGTGTTTGTTGGTGTGTGGGTATGTGTGTGATTGTGAGTGTGTTTGTATGTGAGTGTTTTTTGTGTGATTTTGTTTGTTGGTCTGTGGGTGTGAGTGAGTTTGTGTGTGTGTGCACGTGCATGTGTTCATTTTCATGGATGTGTGGGTGTGAATATGTGTGTATGTGTGTGCATGTATGTCTGTGTGTTTGTGTGTGTGTGTGTGTTGTGTGGCTATGTGTGTGATTGTGAGTGTGTTTTGTTTGTGGATGGATGTGAGTGTGTTTTATGTGTGGGTGTGAGTATGAGTGTGTTTCTGTGCATGACCTTGTGTGTGTGTGTGTGTGTGGGTGTGTGGGAGTGTGTGTGTGTAATTATAAGTGTGTTTGTGTGCATGTTCATGTGGCTGTGAGTGTGTTAGTGTGTTAGTGTGAGTGTGAATGGGCGTGAGTGTGTTTTATGTGCGTAAGTATGAGTGTGTTTGTGTTTGTATGTGAGTGCATGTCTGTGGGTGTGTGTGTGTGTGTGTGTGTGTGTGTGTGTGTGTGTGTGTGTGTAGGTGTGTGTGCAGCCACATATGTTTTGTGTATGTGTGTGTTGGTTTGTATGTGTGAGTGTTTGTGTGTGTGGGTGTGTGTGAGTATGAGTGTAAGTTGTGCTATAGTGTTGTTTTGTGTGTGTGTGTGTGTGTGTGCGTGGGTGTGTGGGTGTGGGTGTGTTTAAGTACGAGTGTGTTTGTGTGCATGTTCATGTGGCTGTGAGTGTGTTAGTGTGAGTGTGAATTAGTGTGAGTGTGTTTTGAATGTGTATGGGTGGGTGTGAGTATTAGTGTGTTTGTGTGTGTGGTTGTTAGTGTGTGTGTATGTGTGTTTGTGTGTGCATGTGTGAAAATGTGTATATGTTTGTGTGTGTGGGTGTGGGGCTTGTGTGAGTATGTGTGTGTGTGTGTGTGTGTGTGTGTGTGTTTGGGTGTGTGTGAGTATGAGTTTGTGTGTGTGCACATGCATGTGTATGTACATGTGAGTATTCATTTCCATGGGTGTGTGGGTGTGAATATGTTTGTATATGAGTGCATGCATGTCCTGGTGTTTGTTGGTGTGTGGGTATGTGTGTGATTGTGAGTGTGTTTGTATGAGTGGATGTGAGTGTTTGTTGTGTGATTTTGTTGGTGTGTGGGTGTGAGTGAGTTTGTGTGCATGTGAACGTGCATGTGCATATACGTATGTGGGCACACACACGTGTTCATTTTCATGGGTGTGTGGAAGTGCATGTCTGTGTATGTGTGTGCATGCATGTCTTTGTGTTTGAGTGTGTGCATGTGTTTGTGTGTGTGTGTGTGTGTGTTTGTTGTGTGATTGTGAGTGTGTTTAGTATGTGTGAGTTTGTGTGTGTCGGTGTGTGGTTGTGTTATGGTTGTGTATGTGTATCAGTGCACGCATATTCATGTGTTTATATTTGTGTGTGAGTATGAGTGTGTGCGAGCATGTGGATGTGATTGCGTGTGTGTGTTTATGGGTGTGAGTGTGTTGTGTGTGTGGGCGTGTTTGTGAGTTTAAGTGTGTTTGTGTGCTTGGGAGTGAGTCTGTTAGTGTGCATGAGTGTGTGTGCATTGAATGTGTTTTGTATGTGTGTGTTTGTGTGAGTGTGTGCCTGTCTGTGCTTGCACACATGTCCATGTATGTTTGTGTGTGTGTGAATATGAGTGTATTTGTGTGCATGTGCATGAGTCTGTGAGTGTGTTAATGTGTGTGAGTGTGTTTTGTGTTTGTGTGTGTGTGCATGTAGAAACTTGTGTGTGTGAGGTGTGTGTGCATGGGTGTGTGTGAGTATGAATGTGTTTGTGTGTGTGTGTTAGTGTGTTTATGGGTGTGTGTGTGTGGGTGTGAGTATAAGCATGTTTGAGTGCGTGGGAGTGAGTGTGTTAGTGTGTGTGTATGTTTGTTTGTGTGTGTCTGTGTGTGCGTGCACACATGTCCATGTGTGTTTGTTTGAGTATGAGTGTGTTTGTGTGTGTGTGCATGTGTGCGTGAAGCCACATGTAAATGTGTGTATGTGTGTTTGTGTTTCTGTGTGGATGTGTGTGAGTGTCTGGGTGTGTGTGAGTATGAGTGTGTTAGGTTGTGTGTGGGTGGATTTGAGTGTACTGTGTGTGTGTGTGTGTGTGTGTGTGTGTGTGTGTGTGTGTGTGTGTGTGTGTGTGTGTGCGCGTGTGTGTGTGTTTGTATGTGTGTGTGTGGGTGTATAGGTTGGGTTTGTGTGAGTATGAGAGTGTTTGTGTGCATGTGCATGTAACTGTGAATGTGTTAGTGTGTGTGTGGATGGGTGTGAGTGTGTTTGTTTGTGTGGGTGTGTGTGAGTATGAGTGTGTTTATGTTTGTGTGTGCTTGCATGAACAATGTTGTGTCTGTGGAAGGTGTGTGTGGGTGTGTGTCAGTATGAGTGTGTTTGTATGTGTGGGTGTTAGAATGAGCATGTTTGTGTGTGTGTGTGTTCATGTGTGCGTGCAGCCACTTGTGTATGTGTGTGTATGTGTGTGTGTATGTGTATGTGTTTGTGTGTGGATGTGTGTGTATTTGGGTGTGTGTGAGTATGAATGTGTTAGGTTGTGTTAGTGTTAGATTTTGTGTGTGGGTGTGTGTATGTATGAGTGCGTCTGTATGAATATTCATGTGGCTGTGAGTGTGGATGGGTGTGAGTGTGATGTGTGTGTGAGTATGAGTGAGTTTGTGTGTGTGTGTTTGTGTGTGCACATGCATGTCCATGTGTGTGTGTTGGAGTGTGCATGTGTGTATGTGTTTGTATGTGTGTGTGTTTGTGTGTGTGTGTGTGTGCATACAGCCACATTTGTGTGCATGTTTGTGTGTGTGTGTGTGTGTGTGTGTGTGTGTGTGTGTGTGTGTGTGTGTGTGTGTGTGTGTGGTGTGTTTGTGTGTGAGTATGAGTGTGTGTTAGTGTGTGTATGTGTTTGGGTGTGTGAGTGTGGATGTGTGTTAGTGTGTGTATGTGTGTGTATGTGTTTGGGTGTTTGTGGGTGTGGGTGAGTTTGAGTGTGTTTGTATGGGTGGGTGTGAATGTGTTTTTTTGTGCTAGTGTGTTTGTTTGTGTGTGGGTGTGAGTGAGTTCGTGTGTATGTGCACATGGATGTGTGTGTACATGGGCGTGCGTGTGTGCACGTTTTCATTTCCATGGATGTGTGGGTGTGAATATGTGTGTATGTTTGTGCATGCATGCCCATGTATCGTGTGTGTTTGTATGTGTGTGTGCATGCAAGCAGTCAAATGTGTATTTGTGTGTGTTTGCATTTGTGTGTGTGTTGGTTTGTGTGGATGTGTGAGTTGGGTGTGTGTGATTATGAGTGTGTTTGTGTGTGTGTGTGTGTGTGTGTGTGTGTGTGTGCACGCATGCAGTCAAATGTGTTTGTGTTTATGTGTGTGGCTGTGTGTGAGTGTGGGTGTGTGTGAGAGAGTATGTGTGTGTTTGTTTGTTTGTGTGTGTGTGGGCAAATTTGTATATGTGTGTGGGGTGTTTTTGTATGTGTGGGGTGTGTGTGTGAGTGTATGAGTGTGTCTGTGTGTGAGTGTGCGCGTGCGGGCAAATGTGTATACGTGTTTGTGTTTTTGTTTGTGTCTCTGTGTGTCTGGGTGTGTGTGAGTATGTGTGTATTAGGTTATGTTAGTGTGTGGGTGTGTGTGTGTGCATGCTTGTGTGGGCAAATGTACATATGTGTGTGTGTTTGTATTTGTGTTTGTGTGTGTGGGTGTGTGTGAGTATGAGTTTGTGTGTATGGGTGGGTGTGAGTGTTTTTTGTTTGTGTGAGTGTGTTTGTTGGTGTGTGGGGTAAATGAGTTTGTGTGTGTGTGTGTGTGTGTGTGTGAACGTGCATGTGTGTGTACGTGTGAGTCTTCATTTCCATGGGTGTGTGAGTGTGAATATGTGTGTATGTGTGTGCATGCATGTCCGTGGGTTTGTGTGTTGGTGTGTGGGAATGTGTGTGATTGTGAGTGAGTTTTGTGGGTGTGTGTGTGGATGTGTGTTAGTGTGTGTATGTGTGTGTATGTGTTTGGGTGTGTGTGTAGGTGAGTATGAGTGTGTTTGTATGGGTGGGTATGAGTGTGTGTGTGGGTGAGTATGAGTGTGTTTGTATGGGTGGGTGTGAGTGTGTTTTGTTTGTGTTAGTGTGTTTGTTTGTGTGTGGGTGTGAGTGAGTTTGTGTGTATGTGCACATGGATGTGTGTGTACATGGGAGTGCGCGCATGCACATTTTCATTTCCATGGGTGTGTGGGTGTGAATATGTGTGTGTGTGCATGCATGTCCGTGAGTTTGCATGTGTGTGCATGCATGTCCATGTGTTTGTGTGTGTTGTTATGTGGGTATGTGTATGATTGTGAGTGTGTTTTGTGCATTAGTGTTTGTGTGTGTGTGTGTGTGTGTGTGTGTGTTTGAAGTTTGTATATTTGTGTCAGTGCATGCATATCCAGGTGTGTATTTTTGTGTGGGTGTGTGTGGGTGCATGTAGGTGTGATTGTGTTTGTTTGTGCGTAAGTGTGTGTGAGTATGAGTGTGTTTATGTATGTGGGTGTCAGTGTGTGTGTGTGGATGTGAGTGTGTTGTGTGTGTGTGGGTATTGGTGTGAGTGTGAGTATAAGTGTGTTTCTGTGCATGGGAGTGAGTGTGTTAGTTTGTGTGTGATTGTGTGTGGGTTGAGAGTGTTTTGTGTGTGTGTGTGTGTGTGTGTGTGTGTGTGTGTGTGTGTGTGTGTGTGTGTGTGTGTGTGTGGGGCGAGATTATTATAATATGTATGGTTTCACTATGATGTTATTGCAAAACACCAAATTGTGTGACTTGTTCATCACAATAAATCCTGATTCTGTTACTAAATACTGGAGCTTCACTGCTGTTTTCATCACCAACCTCAATTCTGTTTCCAAAGTGCCCCAAGTGAAATCCTTAGTATTAAGCTTTCAATCTTTCCCTGTTGACTGCCTATCCTTCCTCAGAATTTTGCTACACAGTGTATCTAGTGATACATTCTTCTGCCCTATTCTCCGGCCTCTCATTCCCACCAGAATATACCAAGCTCATTTCAACCCTCTCCAACCCCTCTAGCAAATCTGTTCACCAGGATATCCCCCCGCCCCCTCTCATTTAGCTGCAGCCCATTCTTTTTGTACAGGTTATACCTTCCCCAGAAGAGATCCCAATGATCCACTAATCTGAACCCATGTCCCCTGCACCAACTCTTCAGCCACATATTCATCTGCCATGACTTCCTATTCCTGCCCTCACTGGCACATGGCCCAGGCAGCGATCCAGACATTGCCAGTCTTGAGGTCCTGCTCTTTAGCTTCCTTCCTAATTTCCCATCTTCCCTCTTCAGGTCCTCAGCCCTACTCCTATTTGTACCAACATAAACTCATCCTCATCCTCCTGCATAAGGTCTATCTGAGACCTCCTTGAACCTGGCATCTAGAAGGCAACATACCATCCGACAACCTCATCTTGCTCACAACTGTTCCTCTAACTACTGAATCACCAATTCCTATAGTTCTCCTCTTCTCCCTCGTTCCCAGAGTCCCGACCATTGCAACTTGTCAATGTTAGATAATCCTCCCCAACACTATACAATCCAGTATGCTTACTTTCAAGGGGAACGACCACAGGGGTGCTCTGCACTGAATTCCCTCCCTCTCCAACAGTCACCCGATTATCTGCCTCTTGCCTCTTAGATGTGATTGTCTCCTTATAGTTTCTGTCTATTCCCACACACCCCCCCCACCCACTTCCGCACTCTCCATCTATGAGTCACCTTCCCTAAAGCATTGGATTAGATTAATTATGGATTGTGTAAGGGTGATTATTTATTGAAATAAAAGAATTACACCATGTGTACGTAGATAATGATTAATGCTTGTTGGCATGTACATTGTACAATCTACATTTGCATCAGGATTCTTACATGATGGAGCCCAACAGGTACATTGTAAACAGTTAATTGCCATCTCCCCACCATGACCACCAGCCCCCCCACATCTCCATCGGGCACACAGAACACAAAATGGTCAACCAGTTTACCTACCTCGGCTGCACCATTTCATCTGATGCAAGGATCGACAAAGAGATAGACAACAGACTCGCCAAGGCAAATAGCACCTTTGGAAGACTACACAAAAGAGTCTGGAAAAACAACCACCTGAAGAAACACACAAAGATCAGCGTGTACAGAGCCGTTGTCATACCCATGCTCCTGTTCGGCTCCGAATCATGGGTCCTCTACTGGCATCACCTACGGCTCCTAGAACGCTTCCATCAGTGCTGTCTCTGCTCCATCCTCAACATTCATTGGAATGATTTCATCACCAACATTGAAGTACTCGAGCTGGCAGAGTCCGCAAGCATCGAATCCATGCTGCTGAAGACCCAACTGAGCTGGGTGGGTCATATCTCCAGAATGGAGGACCATCGCCTTCACAAGATCGTGTTCTATGGCGAGCTCTCCACTGGCCACCGAGACAGAGGTGCACCAAAGAAGAGGTACAAGGACTGCCTGGCTCATCGACCGCTGCCAGTGGGCTGATATTGCCTCCAACCGTGCATCTTGGCGCCTCACAGTTCAGCGGGCAGCAACCTCCTTTGAAGAAGACCGCAGAGCCCACCTCACTGACAACACCCAACCCCAACCAACCAATTTTCCCTTGCAACCGCTGCAACTGTGCCTGCCTGTCCCGCATCGGACTTGTCAGTCACCAACGAGCCTGCAGCAGACGTGGAGATACCCCTCCATAAATCTTTGTCCGCGAAGCCAAGCCAAAGAAGAAAGAAAATTTAAAAAATGCAACACTAGACATCGAAGAATGCTGATCACGAATATCACTTCAAAATTTTCCTATCACATACTGATTTTTAATTTTTTTTTTTGATTTCCTGTCAGATTTTAAGTCTAGCTCAAGTATGGTGACATGTGACATGTCATTGAAAATTCATTTTCTGCATTCACACCTGGACTTCTTCCCTTCTTGATGCAGTCAGTGATGAACACGGTGAAGGATTATATCAGGACATGGCGACCATGGAAAAGTAGTATCAGGGCAACTGGAATCCATCAATTCTGGCTGACTATTGCTGGACACTGACATGAGAGGCATCAGATGCTGAATACAAATGAAAATCAGAGGCAAAAAATTTTTAGGTCTGTTGAACTAATGCAATGTGTCAGCATCATTATCAACAAAGCATACTAAATTCAATAAAAGTTAATTTAATGTTTCTCCAACTTCCTTTGTGATACAGCAAATCTGAAATTATCTTTGTGTTCAGCTTGAAGCTGCTTGTCATCATCCCCAATTTATTTCCAGGAAGTAAGCCTTCAGAAAAAATTTGTTGTCCAGTGAAAGCAAAATATGGATAGCTAATTAATATTTACAGTCCCCATAGTCTAAGGAAATAAAAGAGCAACACTATAAGTGTAGCTTTGGAAAATAGACATTTCTGATACAAGAAAAGCAGGTTACGGACAGTTGTCAGGAACAGAACACTTACATAACCCAGAGACTGCCTGCATAAGTGAATTCAGTGGTGTACTGTGTGTGGTTGGATCGAAATTGATGCAAGAATTAAATGGATCATGTGCATTTCACGTATAATCAATAATGCTGGCTTGCTTTGATCCTGATTGCATCTAACAGGCTTTGCTCTCTATGAAATTACAGCGGTTGACAGGACTGGCCTCAACTTCTTGCAGATGGAGGCTATGGCCTGAATTGTTCCCTTCTTAAGACGGCCCAGGCAATACTCCCTGGAAACCTATTTGTGGTCACTGCCCAGCACAATGCCTAAGGAATTTACACAATTCAATTCCCACTGCAAAAATATTTGCACTGTCGGTGTGACAGGAACATTTTAAAACCACTCTCAATCTGTTGAAACTGGGATCACGTAATTTCTTTTTGTATATTAAACTAATTTAAATTGGCAGAACACTGTGCGTTATACAACAGACATTGTGGTGCTGGTTTATAATGCCCGACTGTTTTATGAAAAGTGGCTTTGTATCCCTTTATTTTTGGTTGTGGCATTCTAATTAGAACATAGAAACCTACATCACAGTACAGTCCCTTCATCCCACAATGTTGAGCTAACCTGATAACCTAGAACCTAAAACTGCCTAGGATTTCCCTACCCTCCTTTTTTCTCAGTTCCACGTATCAATCCAATTAGAGGATCCTATTGTACCTGCCTCCACCACTGTTACCAGCAGAACCATCCCACTCGGTGTTAAAACATCCACACCCATTCTGCAGTGAGGGGGCCAGAACTGAACGCAATATCCCAGTGAAGCCTCACTAACATTTTTAAAGCTGCCACATATGGTTCCCGAGGATGAGCCAGTCATTACAATGGAAATATTTGTTTTGATTGATGAGTCAATCTTCACTGCTTCTTGTTTTTATGCCAACCAACTTGAAGCTGAGATTATGACTTCAATTTAGAGAGTAGCTCAGCATGGAAACAGCTCCTCAGCATCAGCAGTGAGGGGAGGGGAGGGGAGGGGTTGGGGGGGAATGGGGCCCATCGAATTTCAACCTGACTTTCTGAAGTTGGCACTGGAAGTCCAGCCCCAGTAGCAAGGGGGCACAGAGCTGTGGCATGATGGGTAGCTTGAAAGGCCTCCAACGGTCAGGGTCAGTACACAGGACTCAGAGTTGGCTGCCGTGGGTGATTTGATATCTTGTGTTTGGTGGTCGTACTTTAAGGGATCGGTGCTTAGTGGTATCAGGGTGGATAAAGCTTTCCATACTCCAGCTATCGAATAAACAGTTGGTAATGCCCCTGTTTACCTAAACATCCTGGTGAGTTCGTGTGGTGCCTTTTGGTTCAGGGTGATGAAGGCCAGTATAAACTCACTGTCTAAGTTCGATGGGTGTTCACGATCTCTAGATGGCCACTCTCAATCCCAAGATGGCCACCCTAGCTGTTCCCTCGAGGTGTTGTCTGCCTGAGAAGATGGTGTTTACCACATGGGCCAAAATGGTGACCCCCATGACTCGCACATGGCATCATGGGTTCATAGAGGGGATGGTGCCGATAAGCTGCTGGAGTGGCAAATGCCCATATGCAGCTGTGCTAGGTTTCGCAGATGGTTTGGCTGGCAGACGTAATGTTCTTTTTTCCTGCACCTACCACATACCACCTCCTTGGCAGGGAGGCATTTTCTCAGGTGCTTACCCCGCCCGCAGAAGTAGCAATTGGGGAAATCACCCTCAACGGCAGCCGAGGTCAGGTCACTAGAGGAGTGGGATGGTGTGCGCGACCAGTCACTTGCGGCAACCAAGAGGTGGTCAAGTAATCATCCGAGTTTTGGAGGGCCACCTCCATTGTCTCTGTCAGCTTGACCACCCTCTATAGATCAAATACCTTTGGTTCTTGGAGTCTTTGTCTTATGTACCCGGAGCGGATACTGGCCACGTATGTGTCTCGGTTTAGGTCCTCAGCGTTCTGGGCGGCAGGCACGGCCTTACAATCACACGCTTTTCATAGGTTCTAGAGGGCCCACAGGAGTTCAATGCTTGACTCACCAGGTCACTGCTTTGTAGTGTTCCGGATGTGCCTGATGTAGACCTCATTTACTTTCTTGCAATACTGGGCCTTCAGAATCTTTATGGCCACCTGGTACAAGCTGGCATCACTAATCTTTGGGAATACTTGGGGTCCAACTCCGAGAAGAGTAATCTCAGTTGGTCTGTGGCTGCCACCAGCAAATCTTCAAAACTGAGTGGCCAGGGTTCAAATGTGTTCAGAGCGTCTGGCTATCGAGGGTCGATGTTGAGCTTCTCACGTTTCAGGTACTGATCCATGCTTTAAAAAAATAGTTAATCACAAAACCTGAAGTTGTGAAACTATAAACTGGAACAACTATAACCTTGTTGACTGATAAAGGCAGAGTGGAATGGGGAGCAGCAAAGGGCTATGGGTAGGATCGGTCTTAGATAGGTCCTAGATGTGTCCAGCCAGCAGCAGCCAATCATAGCATAGCAGTGGGTTTACCACAGTCTATCCTAGTCTTTGCCTAGTCACATATCCCATACCTTTCCTATCGATGTGCCTGTCTAACATTTCCTTAAATGTCGAATCAAGCCTGCATCATCACATCAGCTGATGGCTTGTTCCAAACTCTCACCATTCTTTGCTTGGTTTCCCCTAATATTTCCTTAAACATTTCATCTTTCACTCTTAACCCATGTCCTCTGGTTTTTGTCTCACCCAACCTCAGTGGGAATAGCTTGCTCTACCTATACCCCTCATCATTTTGTATACCTTTAATTAAATCTCCACTCATGCTCCAGAAAATAAAGTCATTGTAAACTCAGCTCTTCAAGTCTTGGCAACGTCCTTTTAAATCTTCTCTGCCCTCTTTCAATCTTACTGATATCCTTCTTGTAGTTAGGCACCCAGAAATGCACACTATGCTCCACATTTGGCCTCACCATTGTCTTATACAACTTAAACATCCCAACTCCATTGAACATTGAAGTCTGGTTTCTTCTCATGTTCTCAGGACCAACAGGAATTAGTAGGTTAGTTGGACACAGGCTCATGTCCCAGAAGCCCCTGTTCCTCTGCTGTATCCCTAAATAAAATTAAAATTGTTCATTCATTTTCTTATTTCAGGGGGGTTAGACCCATCGAGCAGAAGCACAATAGTGGCGAAACTGGAGGAGGAATGAGTTACTTGGCTGCTGGGAAGTCCCGAGGGTTTGGAACCAGTAACCATGATGTGATGTTCTGGTAGTAGTGAGAGCTATGATGGCCAGGCACATTACCTGAGGAACTGGGTCCATCTCCATACTGGAAGAGCACAGAGTCATTGTTTTCCACAGCAGGGAAACTGCCAACACATCCATGTTGACCAATCAAGTCCCATTTGCCTGCATTCACCCCATATCTCTTTAAACCTTTCTTAGCCATGAAAGTCTAAAGGTTTTTTTTAAACAATACAAATCTCCTCTCTCTTCCACTTCCTGTGGCAGCTCATTCATATACCCACCACCTTCTGTGTGATAAAGATGATCCTCAGAGTCACATGCAGTGGAAACAGGCCCTTCCGTCCAACCTGCCCATGCCAACCAAAATGTCCCTCCCACATTAGTCCCATCTGCCATGAGTGCAGGAGGATGAGGGGTGACCTCATAGAGGTGTACGAAATCAGGAGGGGAATATATAAGGTGAATCCAGTCCTTTGCCCAGAGTAGGGAAATTGGTAACTAGAAAGCATAGGTTTGAGGAGAGTGGCGGGGGGGCGAGATTTAACAGGAACCTGACGGGTAACCTTTTTACACAGAGTGGTGGCTGTATAGAACAGGTGGAGGAGGTGGTTGAGACAGAGACTATTGCTACATTTAAGAAACATGTGGATGGTAGGATGGGTGAAGAGGTGTATGAGCAAAATACAGGCAGATGGGACCAGTGAGGATGAGTCATTGTGGTCGGTGTGGGCAGCTTGGAGCAAAGGACAGTTTCCACGCTGAACAAATTGTTCTGGAGATATTTATAGCTTTAGTTAACAGCAGGTGGAGGATGGATGGGGTTCATCATGCGTGTCTGCCACAACATCAGTGAGGGAGGGCGTGAACTGTTCATTGGTCAAGCAATGGAGGGACTCTAAATGTGAGGCAGCATCCATGAGTAGAAATGATCAGTCAACATTTTGGGTCGGGACCCTCCGTGGAGACTTGAACTGCTTGTTGCATGTCCTGAGACCAAGTAAATTTTTGTGTGTGTGCTATTGAACACGTGCAACTTGATCTTCATCCTCAACAGGGAGAACTGGGCCAATCATTTGTTTAAAGTATCCTGACCCAAGAATCAATGAAGAGTTCTGCTTGAATTTGCCTTTCAGCATCAGCTGTCAGTCACCAGCAGCTAATTATTCATGGCAGTGGGCCAAGACAGAAAGTTAGTGATTACTTCAAAATATCTTTAACATTTTACTTAATAATTTTAAAACCACATATTGAATAAACGTGTACAGAGAGAAAATACATGTGGTATATATATTTAAAAAAGGAAACAAAAAAACCCCTCATCTCTCCCACCCTCCTCACTCACTAATCCTAACTAATATAAAGGAAAAGGAAAAAAAGAGAATGTCAATAAAAAATGACTAATTCAATACATAAAATTATGGAGTTAAAGGTTACCAGTGGGACGGGCCCTCAAGAGTCTTCAAACCAAAATGTTGTAAATATGGCCTCCATACTTTCAAGAAAAAATTTTCTTTATTATGTAAATTATGTTATTTTCTCAAGTGGAATAATGAACGTAATTCAGCATGTTGAGAATTACTTCAATTAAAAAATTTCCAGCCCGCCAGTCCTGGTTTTATGCTCCGGAACCTCTTCCTTGAAGGTAGCTGGAGGAGGTGGTTGAGACAGAGACTATTGCTACATTTAAGAAACATGTGGATGGATACGTGGGTAGGATGGGTGAAGAGGTGTATGAGCAAAATATAGGCAGATGGGACCAGTGAGGATGAGTCATTCTGGTCGGTGTGGGCAGCTCCAAGATACTGTGAACTGGATGGTCAGGGTCCTCAATGTTTCTCTGAGCCCTCTTTAACCCCTGCTCCCTGTCAATATCATTGATAGAGGGAAAGGAGACACCAGTGATCTTCTCAGCAGCCTTGATCACTGTACGAATCTCGATCCAATGCTTTGCAATTATCATATTGTAGTTTGATGTGCAGCCAGCCAAAGCTCTCTCCGTTATGCCCTTGTAGAACATTGTTAGGATGGGGGCCGGTAGCCCTGCCCTCCTCGTCCTCCTTAGAAAATGAAGGTGCTGCTGCCCCTTCCTGACTAATGAGGAGGTGTTGTGGGTCCAGGACAGGTCGTACCTTAAATGAACACCAAGTAACTTTGTGCTCCCCACTCTCTCCATGATGGAGCCTTTGATATGTACTGGAGAATGGTCCATAATCATCTCCTTTCTCTTGTCCACATTGAGACTCAGATTGTTGATTTTACACCACTGTACGAGCCTATAAACCTCCTGTCTGTAAGTCAACTCATCATTGTTGCTAACAAGGCCAACTACCATTGTGCCATCCTGGCAGAACAGTCACGAGTTAGCAGTGTGAAAAGTAGCGGGCTGAGCACTCAGCCCTGTGGTGCACCATTTGGAACTCTCCCATGATGTTGGTATGATGTAAATCTCCCGTTAAGAGGGTGTAGTAACTCTGTGAGGTAGGGGCTGTGGTTGTAAGTCCACCATGAAGGGGTGCTTCATCATGACCTTTAATTAATCACTAAACTCCAAGACCTGGGATTCAACACCCTGTCCTGGGTAAACTTGTACCTCTCACTTTGTT
This sequence comes from Narcine bancroftii, assembly GCF_036971445.1. Classification (NCBI taxonomy): domain Eukaryota; kingdom Metazoa; phylum Chordata; class Chondrichthyes; order Torpediniformes; family Narcinidae; genus Narcine; species Narcine bancroftii. Next base: position 59,661,912 of record NC_091479.1, on the reverse strand, counting down.
CATTTTAGATTGGTCACAGTGTTTGAGCTACCGAAAGAAAATAGACACCCAAACCGAGAGCAGTTCAGTTTATACAAATGTTTATTGCAAATTCAAAAGCTGATTTCAAACTACAATATGCTTACCTTTCCTAACTATACTTATCAACGCCTGGACTGGTCCCAACTGCCGAAATGAGGCAATGACTGCACACTTGTAGTAGGTTGTCGGGGCACCGGTAGCAGCTTCTCCACCTCCCTCAACTGGGACGTTAGCTGGACTGTAGAAGTTCTTCTTCTTGCTGAGAGATGTTGCCACCTCTCGGAGAGTCTCAAACTTCAGCAGCGGGAAGTTACCCAAAAACTGCTTACCCAAACACCTATTCCCAGCACAGTAAGAAAGATAAGCAAGCAAGCTAGCATGCTAGGCTTCTATCAAATAACATAATTTTCAGCTTATCACTTTGAATACAATGGTTTATTTTTCATCAAGGCTAGGCCTCTGACAATCTGTGACCAAAACAAGCAGGAAGATTAAATGTTCTTGGTACACAGATGTCCTTTTGTCAGATAACTACATCTCTGGCCCCTCGGTGAAATTTAGCTGATTCTAAAAAACAACCAGGTTCTCAGCCTTGCAGAAGCAAAGGCTGCAAAAGTAAAAAACACGGTTTAAATCTTCCATTACACACCCCACTGTGTAATTGGATGCTGGATTTCCTCACATCCAGACCCCAATCAGTGAGGATTGGTAAGAACATCTCCTCCACAATCTCCATCTGTACCGGAGCACAACAGGGTTGCGTTCTCAGTCCCCTGCTCCACTTGCTTTACATCTATGACTGTGTGGTTCGGTACCACAACATCATCTACAAACTTGCTGGTAATACCAGTGTAGTGGGTTGTATAAAAGGTGATGGGTCTTGAAAACCTGGCTGACAGCAACCTTGCTTTCAATGTCACCAAAACCAAGGAATTGATTATAGACTTTAGGAGGGCAAAGCCAGAGCTTTTAGACAGTGATCACTGGGGATTCAGAGGTCAAAAGAGTGAGAAAATTAAAATTTTTGGGTGTCACTATTTTGGAGGACCTTTCCTGGATGCAACACACAAATGACATCATAAAGAAAGCATGTCAACACCTCTATTTTCCCAAGAGTATGCAGAGCTTCAGTATGACATTAAAAACCTTGGCAAACTTATATAGATGTGTGGTTGAAAGTGTGCTGACCAGCTGCATCACAAGGTCACCAATACCTCAGAGTAGAAAGGAGTGTACTAGGTAATGGACAGAACCCAGTACATCATAATCAAAACTCCCTATCGACAAGAAAATCCTCATGGAGCATGACTGTCAGAGAGAAGCAGCAAACATCAAGGATCCATATCATCCAGCGCATGCTCTGTTTTCACTGTTGCCATCAGGAAAGAGGTATCAGTGCCATAAGACATGTACCACTAGGTTCAGGAACAGCTGCTACCCGCCACCATTGGAATCCTCAATGACAAACTCAATCAGAGACTTGTTTAAGGACCCTTATTTTGCACATTATTTATTATTGAATAGTTATTTTCTGCAATGCACAGTCACTTCAATAGAACAATAGAATGCCTCAGCACAGAAAACGGGCTATTCAGCCCCTCTAGTCTGTGCTGACCATAAGCATCTCCTAATCGCCATATTTAAGTCCTTAAACACTTTTGAAGGAAATGGGATGGGAATTGATTAAAAAATATATTGAATCCTAGGAAAAAGTTTCATTTTAACACAATTTACTCTGTCAATTAAAGTAATAGGTAAATTATTCCACTTTTAAAAAATCTGCTAAAATTCTATTAAGCAAAGATAAATAATTCAATTTATATAAATTTTTCAAATCATTATCAATCCTAATACCTAAATATTTAATACCTATATCTGGCTACTTACATTTTGTGACTATTTTACAATCTGTATAATTATCCACAGCTAAAGGTATAATCTCACTTTTTTCCCACAATTAATTTTATATCTAGAAACTTCTCCATATTCTTTCAGTCTAATCTGTAGTTGGGAGAAGAATTTATAGGATCAGTTCAATAAACCAAAACATCGTCAGTGAACAAATTAATTTTATATTCTCACTGATTCACTTGAATTCCCTTAATCTTAGAATCCTGTGTAATAAATTCAGCTAAAGGTTCAATTGCTAAAATAAAGAAAGCTGGAGACAAAGAACAACCTTGTTGACTTGATCGAGTTAATGGAAAAGAAGCAGATATTTGGGCATAGGTAATAACTTTTACCAATGGATTTTTATATAAAGCTTTAACCCAATTTATAAATGGAAAACCAATATCAAACTTCTCCAATATTTTAAACAAAAAGTTCCATTTCAAACTATCAAAAGTCTTTTCTGCATCCAAAGTTATTGCTAGACTATGATCCCCTCTTTTTTTAATTAAATTAATTAAACTAATTAATCTTGCAATATTGTCTGCAGAATACTCTTTCTAATAAATCCTGTTTGATCTATATGAATTAAATCAGGCACAAAAAAATATAGATAATCTATTTGCTAACAATTTTGCAACAATTTTATAATCTACATTCAATAAAGATATTGGATGGTAAAATGCAGGGTTTTACAAGTCTTTATCTTTCTTTGGTATAACTGTAATTACCATAAACAGAGGTATTAAAAGATGTTTAAATTTCTTATAAAATTCAGATGGAAAGCCATCTTATAACTATATAACAATTACAGTATAGAAAAAGGTCATTTCGGCCCATACTGATTTAAGTGATCTGGAGATTTGGTAATGAACTAAACACTTCATTAATTTCTTTTATTATAAAATAATCTGATTTGTAAAGCTAGATAAATTTATCTGAGATAAAAATGTATCAAACTTAATTTCATCTCCAGTAAATTCTGATCTATATTAATCAGAATAAAAAAAACTTTAAATACATCATTAATTTCGTTAGGATTATAAGTAATCTCTGGACTCTTCCTGATAACATTTATTATTCTAGACGATTGCTCAGTTTTTAACTGCCAAGCTGAAACTTTATGAGCTCTTTCTCCTAATTCATAATATCTTTGTTTAGTTCTATCTGGATCACATTAAAATGAAACTTTGTAGTAGTGTGTGCGTAAGCGCAGCGAGAAGAACTGAGACAGCAGGCTGTGAGCTCGTTAAGCCCAACTAGTTTACTTCGAGTTTCTTGCTGCAATCGTTAAGGCCCTCTCAAGCTCTGCCGCTTACATTTCGGAAGTCACATCATGCTGATGTAAGCACATACATACTTCCGGTCTGTACCAGAAGAGAAGGATCCACGATGTCATCTTTGCCACAGCTGCTCCGGTGACCACATGTAAGAAGCGGAGCCAGTTCACTGCTACAAATATGTGTGCCGCCACACAATGCCCCACCCCTCCAGAACCAGCACTGGTGGTCTCACTGTGCGTCATGGGTGAGGTCTCCTGCTTTAGTGGCCAACCCTGCATGTTGGCGGTGGGACCACCACCAGCTGTGACAAGTCTAAGTGTGCCAGTTGAGGCGGTCCAGGGTGAAAAGTTCTTCTTTGCCTCCAATGTCAAGCGTAAAAGTGGAGGAATTCCAATGAAGTACTTTTTAGGGTCCCTTGTAGGGATGCTAGAGGGGTGGCTGTGTCTGCCCCTGCGCACCAGTACATAGTCGCAGGTGTCTAGGTCAGTGGGGTAAGTTGAAGGGGTTTGGCAGTGTTGCGATGGTGGTGGTGGTGCGAGTGATCCCAGTTTATCCCTCAGTCTTTCCAGTATGATGGAGGTGCCGCTGTCCTGCCCTGGTGGTGAAGGGAGGAATTGGCCCAGGTCTGCTCGGGGTTCACCATAGACCAACCCAACTGAGGAGGCTGGCAGGTCGTCCTTTGGTGCTGTGTGGATTCCAAGGAGGACCCATGGCAATTCGTCAACCTAGTTTGGCCTCTCTAGCCTTGCCATCAGTGTCAATTTAAGGAGAAAGCGCTCAATTAAGCCATTGGACAGGGGATGGTAGGCAGTGGTATGGTGTAGCTGAGTGCCCAGGTGTTTAGAGAATTCATTCCAATGGGCGGAAGTGAATTGGGCCAGTTGTTATGTGTGCTGGTACTTCAAATTTGGAGACCCTGGCAGAGAGGAAGGATTGGGCACAAGTGTCAGTGGTGGTGTCTGTGACTGGGACGGCCTCTGGCCACCTGGTAAATCCGTCAACCATCGTGAGCAGGTATACGACCCTTGGGAGACTGGCAAGGGGCTCACTATGTCGAAGTGGACATGCTGGAACTTGCGCGTCGGTCTGTTGAACTTTGGAGACAGGGCTTGTTGTTCCATTGGACCTTCACAGATCAGCCATTCACTAACTTGCTTCTGCAGCCTGTGCCACACAAAGCAGAAGGATATCATCTGCACCATCGTTCAAATGGAGTGATGGGAAAGGCCGAGCAGCGCATTAAAAACTATTCATCTCCATTAGGCGGGGACAAGTGGCCGATGGAGACATCGCAGGGCAAGGTCACGCCAGTGGTGTCAAGTGGGAGGTCTCAGAGCTGCAGACTCATTATCACCATCCTGAAGCCATGGATCTTGGCATCATTTTGCTGGGCTCGTGTCAGTTCATGGTAGCTGATGCCGTGTGACAGGGCGTCATCAGCCGGCCTGAAGAGTGCATCAGCAACTATGTTCTCTTTGCCGGGGAGGTGATGGATGGAAGTGGTGAACCCGCTGATGGCGGGTGAACCCTGGGTTGGAGGACTTGGAGAAACCAAACATCATTGGCTTGTGATCCATGTAGACCATGAAAGGCTGCCCTGCCAAGAAATAGCGGAAATGGCAGACGGCGAGGTAGAGGGCCAGCAGCTCTCTGTCGAATGTGTTGTACTTCAGTTCCGGTGCTCATCGGTGATGGCTGAAGAAGACAAGAGGTCTCCAGGTGTTGTCCATGAACTTTTCTAGGACACCGCCCAACGCTGTGTTGGACGTGTCGACAGTGAGGGCTGAGGGAACATCCATGCGTGGGTGGATGAGCATTGTTGTGGCAGCCAGGGTCTCTTTGGTTTTCTGGACAGTGGCCTGCGCCTCATCAGTCCACTGGAGGTCTCTCTTGGAATCCAACATTAATTGAAGAATGGGTGCATCATGCTGGCAGCTGCAGGGATGAGCTTGTTGTAGAAGTTCACCATGCCCACAAATTCTTACAGTCCTTTCAGGGTCATTGGCCTGGCGAACTGTCGGATAGCCTTCACTTTGTCGGGTAAAGGAGAGGCGTCGTCCTTGGTGATCCTGTCGCCCAAGAAGTCAATTTTGGTGAGCCAGAACTGGCACTTCACTGGGTTAATGGTGAGGCCGTATTCGACTAGCAGGTCAAAAAGCTGGCAGAGGTGGGAGATGTGCTCCTTTGTTACCAGGACATCATCCAGGTAGATGAAGAGGAACATCCATGAGGCTGCATTCTTTAGGCCGAATGGCATGCAGGGAAACTCAAAGAGGCTAAAGGGGGTGACAATAGTGATCTTCTAGTCCAGTGCGCTGATGATAAGGAAGTACTTTGTTGAATCTGAGGTCATCTATTTGATCTGGAACTGGGCCTCCGCTTGGCCAAACCAAGCATGGGGCCATTTCATCCAGAATGTTGGCAGCTTTAATGCAATGGTGCCTACAGCTGCAGGGTCCATTGTGCCAAGTCTTCAGTATGTGGAAATTTGTCAGGGTCACCAGTGTAGTGGGTTGAGCATGAACGCAGCGAGAAGAACTTAGACAACAGGCTGTGAGCTCGTTAATCACAACTAGTTTACTTGGAGTTTTGTACTGCAGCCTTTAAGGCCCTCTTGAGTCCTGCTGCTTACATCCCAGAACACACGTTATGCTGACATAAATGTATACACGTAATTCTGGACTGTACTGGAAGAGAAAGACCCACAATGTCATATTTGCCACGGCTTCTCCACTGACCGCATGTGACAAGCGGAGCCAGTTCGCTGCCACAATGTTATTAATCCTTTCTTTTCTCATCCAAAGACTTTTTCTGTAGTACCTTTTCCAAATCCTGTATTTCCCTTTCTAATTGATCAACCTCTTTGATATAATTTTTCTTAACTTTCAATATAAAATATTATTTTTCCTCTGAAATATGCCTTTAATAAATCTATTGAGAACAGAATTAGAATTTAATTCTAAAAACTCCTGAATAGGCTTTCTTATAAAATCACAAAACTCTGTCTTTTTTAACAATGTTGAATTTTTTCCAAAACCAAATTCATCATTAAAAGTGGCGAATGATCAGATAAAATTCTAGCCTTGTAACCCACATTCATAAAGTTTCCATGCAATTGCACAGAAATTAAAAATAAATCTATCCTAGAATCATATCTATGAGAATAAAAAGAATAATCCTTTTCTTTAGGGTTTAATCTACTCCAAATATCTATTAAATTCAAATCTTTCTTTTCATTTAAATTTGATTTTGCTGCTTTAGCTTGATTTGGCCATTTTATCCAAAACCATATCCAAACATCAATTAAAATCCCCTCCTACCAATATTTTTTCATATGTCTCAGCTAAATACATAAATGTATCCCTAATAAATATTTCATCATCGATGTTTGGTGTATCAAAGTTCATCAAAGTCCAATCTTCAGAATAAATTTGACAATTTACTAATACAAACCTTCCCACAGGATCAGTAATCACTTGGTGAATTTTAACAGGTAATGTTTTTTAAATAAAATTACCACAGCCCTTGCTTTTGAGTTAAATGTTAAAAGTCTATTTTCAATATTTTATGTTTTTTCTTAATAAAAAATCAAATAATTTTCTTCAAATTCTTTAAAAAACTCCCCAACACCCTCTTCCTTTTTATTTGGTTATTAAGTCCATTAATAGAACTTACTAAATTCAAAGTTTTACTCTTTGCCATTATATTAAATTTGGAAAATTCTTATCTTCCCTCTGCTTCTCTCTTGGACCTCCTAAATTTCTAAATTTAATATAATGGCAAAGAGTAAAACTTTGAATTTAATAAGTTCTATCAATGGGCTTAATAATCAGATAAAAAGGAAGAGGGTGTTGGGGAGTTATGAATTTTCTAAATTATTAACTACACCTGGGATCTGCATCAAGAAAAATAAAATAAATATAAAGCAGAAAAAAAGAGAAAAATTAATACAAAAAATGTACTGTCAAAAAAAAGTCAGTACTACAGCCCCAATCATGCAGAAAGCCATTCTCACCGCTAGGTAGCTCACAGCTAGGAAAGGAGAAGAAAAAATCCCTGACTCCCCTAGAGAGAAAGAAAAGACAATTTTTGAATAGTCTTCGTCATCTTTAGGTAAAGGTGACTGCTTCAATGCCTCTGTTAACTTGGTCATTGACACCAAAGCCAGCAATTTCCTGCTGTGGCATCTCCTTCTCTGACATTTGCATCTTCTCAATCTGTGGTATATTTGCTGTTAATAAATCTATATGTTCATCCATTTTGTTAATTGGGAGACAATTCGCAAATTCTAAAGCTTCATTGTTGAAGAATTTTCCCTGCTTATTTCCCAAAAACACTTTGAGTATTGCAGGGTGGCAAAAAGAAAACATTGTCCTTCTTCCAAAGCACAGAATTTGCAGGAATAAGTTCCTTTTTTTTTACCACATTCACACTAAGATCAGCATAAGAAAATACTTTTTATCAGCCCTGAAGGGCCCTGAAATTGACGAGCTTTCTCGACCGCTACTCTCAAAAATAGCCTCCTTATTCTGATAATGAGGGCATCTCATCAAAACTGAGTGCGCTATCTGACCTGGTTTCTTTCTAAGTGCTCTGTGTGCTCTATCCAATTTAAGTTCATTTGGAGATGTGCCACATGATGACGTGGGGTTAGATGGCAAATCCTTACTCTACTCGAAAAGTTGAAAAAAAAGTCAAAGGTTGAAAAAGTTAAGAAAAAGAGGAGAGAAGTGTCTAAATATTTAAAGAACAATCTAAAATGTCACCAAAGAAAAGAAAGCCAGCTGTATTAATTCGAGAAACCATGCAAGAAAAAGATGAAGATAAAGAAGAAAGGTCAACCTTGAAGAAGGATCCAGGACCTGTTCAGAGGGTACAGCCCAGCGGAGATATGCCCGAAGCAGGAGAGACCTTGGACACTGCTGGGCAAGGTCTCTCCCAACAATGGCTGCCTGCTATGTGTGAAGAAGTGACTCTGCACATGTGCAACTCCTCATGCATTCACAGAATTAAAAAAAAGGAAGCAATTTTTAAAAAGACTGAAGAGGCTTCCACTTCGAGTGGACAAGAGGAAGAGCAAGAAATACATTCTGATGGGGAAAATGAAAGAGACATTTAATTCTACAGCTGATATGAAAAATTATATGAGTAATTTCCAGTAATCTATGATGTTATTAATGTAAGAAGTCAAAAATATGGAGAGAGTAAAGCTGAAAGCAAGAATTTTACAAGGGAAGTGGAAAAAATGATGCAGCAGGTGGACAAAAGATTTGAAGTTCTGGATGAAAAAAATTAAAGGAAATGAATTTGAAATTCATGGCATCAAGGAACAGATGAACCAGGTACAAGTGGAAGTGGATGGAACAAAAGAACAATCAATACAAAAAAATTGACAATTTAGAAAATTTCAGCAGAAGGATTGTTGGACTTGAAGAAGGCGATAAAGGACAGAATATTAAGAAGTTTTTTCAGCGATGGATTCTGGAATCTTTTGGGGGGGGGGGGTAACTGAATTTCAAGGAGACATTGAAATTGAGAGAGCACATAGATCACTGAGACTAAAGCCACAACCAGATCAGAGACCTCATTCGATATTGGTTAAATTTCTTCATTACAAAGTAAGAGAGAAGATCTTGGAACTGGTGGCTAAACTGGCAAAAGAAAGACAGTCACCTTTGATTTATAATGGGAATAAGATTTTCTTTTACCCTGATATGTTTTGATTTGTTAAAAAAGAGAAAAATGTATTATGGAAAAAAGGTTATGCCTTTGTCGTGAGGTATCCAGCAGTTTTGAAAATCTTTGTTCCAGATGGGAAAAACAGTTTTTTTTTTACTGAGCCTAATGAGGCAAAGGTGTATTCTGATTCATTACCAAAAAGGGAGAGTCAGGTAGCTATTGAAACTTGAAAGGAATCTTTGACTGAATGAGATAAGATGTAATTGAAAATTTCAACAGAAATTAGTTGGGAGGAGGGTTTTAACTTATAAGTGATCTACATATGTTTAAAAGAGTTATGAATAAATAAGAATGTATAGTCATAATGCAACACAGGACTGTACTGAATTTCAAGTGAGTTAGTTGGGAAAATGAAGCTGACTACTGTGGAATCATGTGAACAAGTGTGGTTTCAACCACAATCCATATAGATCAAGGTTTTAAAAATGTAAAAACATCATGCGCCTTGGAGTGGAGGGGAATTTCTCTTTTTTTCTTTCTCATTTATATTGTACATCTAGATTAATCAATAATATTATGAGATATGTTGTTAATACTATGAGAGTGGGAGGACTGGAAGAAGTGACTTAGATGGACAATGGATTTTATAAAGTTACTTGATGGTAGGGAAATTTAATTTTGATAATATCAATATAAATTGAATACAGAATCCAATAAAATGGAAAAATATTAATGTATATGGAAAAATCAAAAGTAGATATAGCTTTTTACAAGAAATTTATTTTATGGAAAAAGAGCATAAAAAGTTGAAAAGAGATTGAGTTGGATTGGTATCAGCATCTTCATTTAATTCAAAAGCTAGTGATGTGGCAATATTTTTATTTATTTTTTATTTTTCACACTATAAACCATACTGACCAAAATACATACAGATATTTTTTCTCTTGAATATTTACAGTGTCATTTTCTCCCCTTTTTCCCCCTCCCTTCCCTTCCTCCCTCACGCCCCCATCCCATTTATTTAAAGTTTGATCTATAAGATACATTAAACCCATTAAACAATATCGTCACTTAATAAAAATAAACAGAAATTTTTGTCTTTTACTTTTATATAGTAAGTCAGTTCATTTCGTGGTCTTCTCCTTCTGTCATTTTAGGGGGTAGAGGTCTGTGGTAGGATTTCTCTATTGTATTTCATGTATGGTTCCCATATTTGTTTGAATATTGTGATATTATTTCTTAAATTATGTTATTTTTTCTAATAGAATACATTTATTTATTTCTATGTACCATTGTTGTATTCTCAAGTTGTCTTCTAATTTCCAGGTTGACATAATACATTTTTTTCCTACTGCTAAGGCTATCATAATAAATCTTTTTTGTGCTCCATCTAAATCAAATCCAAATTCTTTATTTCTTATATTACTTAGAAGGAAGATCTCTGGGTTATTTGGTATATTGCTTTTTGTGATTTTATTTAATATCTGGTTTAGATCTTCCCAAAATTTTTCCACTTTCTCACATGTCCAAATTGCATGAATTGTTGTTCCCATTTCCTTTTTACAGCAAAAACATCTGTCTGATACTGTTGGGTCCCATTTATTTATTTGGGGTGTGATGTATAGCCTGTGTAACCAATTATATTGTATCATGCGTAACCTCGTGTTTATTATATTTCTCATAGTTCCAGAGCATAGCTTTTCCCATGTTTCATTCTTTATCTTTATGTTTAGATCTTGTTCCCATTTTTGTTTAGGTTTACAGTTTGTTTCCTCATTCTCCTTTTCTTGCAGTTTGATGTACATGTTTGTTACAATTTTTTAAATTATCATTGTGTCTGTAATCACATATTCAAAATTGCTTCCTTCTGGTAACCTCAGACTGTTTCCAAATTTGTCCTTTAAGTAGGTTTTCAGTTGGTGGTATGCAAACATTGTATCGTGAGTTATATTATATTTGTCCTTCACTTGTTCAAAGGATAATAATTTATTTCCCGATAAACAATTTTCTATTCTTTTGATCCCTTTTCTCTCCCATTCTCTGAAGGAATGATTATTTATTGTGAAAGGGATTAGTTGATTTTGTGTCAATATTAATTTTGGTAGTTGATAATTTATTTTATTCCTTTCTATGTGAATCTTCTTCCAAATGTTGAGCAGATGGTGCAATACTGGTGAATTCCTACGTTGCACCTATTTATCATCCCATTTGTATAGTATATGTTCAGGTATCTTCTCCCCTATTTTATCTAGTTCTAATCTGGTCCAATCTGGTTTTTCCCTTGTTTGATAAAAATCTGATAGGTATCTTAATTGTGCTGCTCTATAATAATTCTTAAAGTTTGGTAGTTGTAAACCTCCTTGTTTGTACCATTCTGTTAATTTATCTAGTGCTATCCTCAATTTACCCCCTTTCCATAAGAATGTCCTTATTATTTTCCTTAGCTCCTTGAAGAATTTCTCTGTTAGGTGAATTGGTAATGATTGAAATAGATATTGTGTCCTTGGGAAGATGTTCATTTTAATATAGTTTATCCTTCCTATCAGTGTTAGTGGTAAGTCTTTCCAGTGCTCTAAGTCGTCTTGTAATTTTTTCATTCATGGCTGATAATTTAGTTTATATAGATGGCCAAGATTATTATTTAGTTGTATTATTTAGGTATCGAATTGCTTGTGTTTGCCATCTAAATGGTGATTCTTTCTTAAACTTTGTGAAATCCGCATTATTTATTGGCATTGCTTCACTTTTATTTGTGTTGATCTTGTACCCCGATACTTCTCCATATTCCTTCAATTTCTTATGTAATTCTTTTATTGATATTTCTGGTTCTGTTAAGTATATTATAAGGTCATCTGCAAATAGACTGATTTTATATTCCTTCTCTTTTATTTTTATCCCTTTTATTTTATTTTCTGTTCTTATCAATTCTGCTCGTGGTTCTATAGCTAACGTGAATAGTGAGGGAGATAGTGGACATCCCTGCCTTGTTGATCTGCTTAAGTTAAATTGTTTTGATAAATCCATTTACTGTCATTTTCGCCAATGGTCCCTTATATAATGCTTTAATCCAATTAATATATTTCTCTGGTAGGATGAATTTTTGCAGTGCTTTGAATAAATAATTCCATTCTACTCTGTCAAAGGCTTTCTCTGCGTCTAAAGCAACCACTACTGCATGGATTAAGTTAATGAATTTACAGATATTGTCCGTTGTTCGTCTTTTTTAAATAAATCCAGTTTGGTCTAGTTTTACTATTTTTGGTACAGAGTTGGCCAATCTGTTGCTAATAGTTTAGCTATTATCTTATAATCTGTGTTAAGTATAGATATTGGGGTATACAATGCTGGTGTTAGTGGATCTTTCCCTGTCTTTGGTATTACTGTAATTATTGCTGTTTTGCATGAATCTGGTATGTTTTGTGTTTTTTCAATCTGGTTCATTACTTCCAGGAGAGGAAGAATTAATAAGTCTTTAAATGTTTTATAGAATTCTATTGGGAGTCCATCTCTCCTGGTGTTTTATTGTTCGGTAGTTTTTTTAATATCTCCTGTATTTCTTCTATTTCAAATGATTTTATTAATTTATTTTGCTCCTCTGTTTGTAATTTAGGTAGTTCAATTTTAGTTAGAAATTCATCTACTTTGTCTTCTTTCCCTTCGTTTTCAGTTTGACATAATTGTTCATAGAATTCCCTGAAGTTTTCGTTGATCTCCATTGGGTTATATGTAATTTGTTTGTCCTTTTTCCTTGATGCCAATACAGTTCTTTTTGTTTGTTCTGTCTTAAGCTGCCACGTTAGTATTTTGTATGTTTTTTCTCCTAGCTCATAATATTTCTGTTTTGTCTTCATTATGTTCTTCTCCACCTTATATGTTTGTAGTGTTTCATATTTTATTTTCTTGTCTGTCAATTCTCTTCTTTTAGTTGTATCTTCCTTTATTGCTAATTCTTTTTTCTGTATATGTTATTTCCCTTTCCAACTGTTCTATTTCTCGATTGTAGTCCTTCTTCATCTTAGTTACATAACTTACTATCTGTCCTCTGATGAATGCTTTCATTGCGTCCCATAGTATAAATTTATTTTTCACTGACTCCGTATTTATTTCAAAGTATATTTTAATTTGTCGCTCAATTAATTCTCTAAAATCCTGTCCTATAAGTAGCTTGGAGTTTAATCTCCATCTATACATTCTTGGTGGGATGTCCTCAAGCTCTATTGCCAATAACAGGGGTGAGTGATCCAATAACAATCTAGCTTTTTATTCTGTTTTCTTAACTCTTCCTTGAATGTGGGCTGATAATGGGAATAGGTCTATCCTTGAGCATGTTTTATGTCTACCAGAATAATATGAATATTCCTTTTCCTTTGGGTGTTGTTTCCTCCATATATCCAAAAGTTGCATTTCCTGCATCGATTTAATTATAAATTTGGTTACTTTGTTCTTTCTGTTAATTTTTTTCCCAGTTTTATCCATGTTTGAGTCCAAATTAAGGTTAAAATCCCCTCCTATTAGTATATTCCCTTGTATATCTGCGATCTTCAAAAAGATATCTTGCATAAATTTTTGATCTTCTTCATTGGGTACATATACATTGAGTAAATTCCAAAATTCTGAATATATCTGACATTTTATCATTACATACCTCCCTGCTGGATCTATTATTTCCTCTTCTATTTTGATTGGTACATTTTTATTGATTGGTACATTTTTATACTCCTCTGGCTTTTGAATTATATGATGCTGCTGTTACAGGTACTATCCAATCTCTCTTTAATTTCTTGTGTTCCACTTCAGTTAGATGTGTTTCTTGCACGAATGCTATATCAAATTTTTCTTTCTTCAGTAAATTTAACAGTTTCTTCCTTTTGATTTGGTTATGTATTCCATTAATATTTAAAGTCATATAGTTCAACATGGCCATTTCATACTTTGTTTATCTTTCCTTTCCATTTCCTCATCACCACCTTCCCTTCTTATCCATTTCTGCTTTCTTTTTTTGAACACATTGTAAGACAACATTTCTAAAACATAAAATATTTCCACTATTCCCATATCTAAAATTCCTTTAACCCCAATAGTCCCTCCCTTCTCTGAGTTGCCCTTTGTCCCTTGTCGGGCAACCACATCTCCCCTCTCCATTTGGATTTGCGAATCCGCTCGCAAGCGTCAACTGATTTCGCAGTGACTGTTATTCTTCCCCACACAGCACCCCCAGAAAAGATTTTAATCTTCATATATAACAAAGCTCACTCTCTTAATTCCCTCCTAACTTCCTTTCTTCCCTTTCTTTCCCTTCTTAGTTCTTACTTATAGTTTATTCTTCTTTTTATATATAGTTTGTTGTCATTTTTGTTCTTTTTACATCTCTTTATCTCTCTGTCTGTTTTGTAGGTGTTCTGCAAATTTTCGTGCTTTTTCCGGATCCGAGAAAAGTTTCCTTCGCTGCCCCGGGATAACTATTTTAAGTACCGCTGGATATTTTAACATAAATTTATAACCATTTTTCCATAGGGTCAATTTTGCTGCGTTAAACTCCTTCCTCTTCTTCAGGAGTTCAAAACTTATGTCTGGATAGAAAAATATTTTTTGACCTTTGTATTCCAGTGGCTTTTTGTCTTGTCTTATTTTTTTCATTGCCTTCTCCAATATATTTTCTCTTGTCGTATATCTCAGGAATTTTACTAGAATGGATTTTGGTTTTTGTTGTGGTTGTGATTTAGGGGCTAATGTTCTGTGTGCCCTTTCTATTTCCATTCCTTCCTGTAATTCTGGTCTTCCTAGGACCCTGGGGATCCATTCTTTTATAAATTCATTCATGTTTTTGCCTTCTTCATCTTCCTTAAGGCCCACTATCTTTATATTGTTTCTCCTATTATAGTTTTCCATTATATCCATCTTCTGAGCTAACAGCTCCTGTGTTTCTTTAACTTTTTTATCAGATTCTTCTAATTTCCTCTTTAAGTCATCTACTTCCATTTCTATAGCTGTTTCTCGTTCTTCCACCTTCTCTACTCTTTTTCCTATTTCTGTCATGACCATCTCTAATCTATTCACTTTTTCTGTACCTTTTATTCTTTTTAATTCACTGAATTCTTGTGTCAGCCATTCTTTTAAAGTTTCCATATATTCATTAAAAAAAAATTTATCCATGTACTGATCCTTCCCTTCATCTTCCATTTCTCTGTGTAGAGTTTGATGTTCTCGCTCCTCTTCTTCTGAGTCCAACTCCAGGATCTGTGTCCTTTATCTCTGTCTCTTCTGATTTTCTTGTTGAGTTGTTTATTTTATTTTGTTGGGTATTTTTGTTTTTATTATTTTTATTAAAGGTGTCTTGGTGTTGGTTTTCTTCCTCTGGGTTGGTCATCTGTTGTTTCTCTGATTTCCTATTTTTATTCTCTTCCTTCTTGTTCCCGTTATTTTCTATGTTTTCCTGTTGGGAGTCTTGCTGTCGTGTTATTCTTGTCTGTTTCAGCTGTAGAGATTTACTCCTCCTCCTCAGCTGGTACCCCCTCCCGTCGGTGTTGTTTTTGTCTTGTGCATGGTGCATGCGCGAGGATTCGTGCATGCGTGGTTACGCACTTTTGTTTGGCTCCGTGAGCCATTTGTGTAGTCCTGAGTTCGGGGTATCCACTGACCTCAGGGAGCGGGCTTCTCTCTCTACGGCAGGCCTCCTCATACAGGTAAGGCCTTCACCTTTCTCTTCCGACATCTTTCCTTCTTCTTTTCTTCCCGTTGTTTTTGGTTTTTCTTTCTTTGCTGCCATTTTCTTCACACTTTTATTTTTAATTTGTTATGGTTTCTGTGTTCGTAGCTTTGCTTTTTCTTTACTTTTTTTTACTTTTCTGGAGAGGGCTGGTATTTTCTTACCGGTCACTACTCCATCACGTGACTTCCCCCTGTGGTGTGGCAATATTAATGTATAAAAATTTACCAATTAAAATATTAGATATTCTATAGATAGAGTGGAAAGGTATGTAATGGTTAATTGCCAAATTTATTCAGAATATTGGACTTTATTGAATGTGTATGCAACAAATGTAGTTGATGGAAAATTTATAAGATGCATTCATGCAATTAACAATTGCAAAAGGAAAAATATTAATGAGGAGATTTTAATTTTACCTTTGATCCAAATTTAGATAGATCAGGTGGTAAAATTGTAAAAGGAAAAGTAGCTAAGATTGCAACAGGTTTAATGGGACATAGATATTTGGAGAAGAACTCATCTAAATGATAGAGACTATTCTTTTTATTTTTTAGACACAAAATATTCACATGTAAATATGTTTATAGTCTCTTCACAGCTATAAGCTAGAGTTTGAAAGGTTGAATACCAAGCAAGAGTTTTATCATGTCATTCACCTTTAATTTTGTTGATTGCTTTGGAGGAAGAACAAAATACAGGTTATAAATGGAGATTTAATACAATATTATTAAAGAGAAAAGATTTTTGTGATTTTATGAGACAACAGATAATTTTTTTCCAGCAACTAATAAAAATTCAGTAATGAACCAATTTACTCTATGGGATTCCATGAATGCATTTTTAAGAGGTCAAATAATAAGCTATACTTCAAAGAAAGAACATATGAAAGAGGTAGACAAATTAGAGAAGGAAATATTAAATTTAAAGAAGGAATTACATATTCAAAAAAAGAAAAGAAAAAGAGATTATTGGAATAAAAATGATTTAATACAATACAAACTTAATACAATACAAACTTAATGAGAACATGACAGAAGAATTAATGACTAGGTGAAAGAGCTCATTAAGTATTAGCATGGCAATTAAAAGCTGAACAAGTATCATGAACAATAATTGCAACAAAGAAGGATTTGCCAGAATCTTTTAAAACAGCATTAATAACAATTATTCCAAAAAAGGAAAGATCCTTTACAACCTTCATCTTATAGACCTATATTATTATGAAATACATTATAAAATTGTATCTAAACTATTAGTCAATAGATTAACTAATTATTTACCAAAATTAATAAATATGTATCGAACTGGTTTTTATTAAAAATGGATCTGTACATTATATAGTTAAATTTATGATGTATTAAATGTAGCAGAAAGAGAAAAAAAACCTGCAGTAGTGGTTGCATTAGATGTAGAAAAAGCGTTTGATAGGTTAGAATGGGACTTATTATTTAAAGTATTTCAAATGTTTTTTATAAATTCGATAAGAGTATTATATAATCAACGAAAAGCTAAAGTGGTCAAAAATAGGCAAATATCAAAACCTTTTCTATTAGAAAGCTGATCAGGACAAAGGTGTCCATTATCAGCATTTTTATTTGCTTTAGCTATAAAACCTTTGGCAGAAATAACCATATAACCATATAACCACTTACAGCACAGAACAGGCCAGTTCGGCCCTACTAGTCCATGCCGTAGCAAATCCCCACCCTCCTAGTCCCACTGACCAGCACCCGGTCCATACCCCTCTAGTCCCCTCCTATCCATGTAACGATCCAGTCTTTCCTTAAATGTAACCAATGATCCCGCCTCGACCACGTCTGCCGGAAGCTCATTCCACATCCCCACCACCCTCTGCATAAAGAAATTTCCCCTCATGTTCCCCTTATAATTTTCCCCCTTCAATCTTAAACCATGTCCTCTAGTTTGAATCTCCCCTTTCTTAATTGAAAAAGCCTATCCACATTTACTCTGCCTGTCCCTTTTAAAATCTTAAACACCTCTATCAAGTCCCCTCTCAATCTTCTACGCTCCAGAGAAAAAAGCCCCAGTCTGCACAACCTTTCCCTGTAACTCAGACCCTGAAATCCCGTCAACATTCTCGTGAACCTTCTCTGCACTCTCTCTATTTTGTTTATATCCTTCCTATAATTTGGTGACCAAAACTGTACACAGTACTCCAAATTTGGCCTCACCAATGCCTTGTACAATTAAATGAGACAATGAGATTAACGGTTTTGAGATAGATAATAAGAAACATAAAATTAGTTTATTCATAGATGATGTTATAGTTTATTTAACAAAACCAGAAATATCATTGTGTAAACTTAATGTTGCTAAGAGTGAAGTGATGCCTATGGTTGATAGAGATTATACACAAAGTTAAAAAAATAACAAAATTTAAGTGGCAAAAAGAAGCAATTAAATATTTTGGAATAAAAATAGATAGAAATTTAAATAATTAATTAAAATTGAATTATTTATCACTATTAAAGAAAGTAAGGATGATTTTATAAAAGGGAAAAAATGGCAATAACTTTAATAGGATGGGTAAATTGCATTAAGATGAATATTGTTTGTAATTTATGTTAATGATTTGGATAAGTGATTATAAATAACATGAGCAAATTTGCAGATGACACTAAACTGGGTGGCGGTGTGGGGTGTGAGGAGGATGTAAGGAAAATGCAGAGGGACTTGGACAGGCTGGAGGAGTGGGCGGCTAAATGGAAGATAAATTTCAATGTGAACAAATGTGAGGTTATTCATTTTGGGGGAAGTAATAGGAAAGCTGAGTATTATTTAAATGGAGACAAGCTAGGGAGTGGGGAAGTGCAAATGGATCTGGGTGTACTTGTTCACCGGTCACTGAAGGCT
Source organism: Narcine bancroftii (assembly GCF_036971445.1). Taxonomy (NCBI): domain Eukaryota; kingdom Metazoa; phylum Chordata; class Chondrichthyes; order Torpediniformes; family Narcinidae; genus Narcine; species Narcine bancroftii. The sequence continues at coordinate 59,643,456 of NC_091479.1, read as the reverse complement.
AGCATGCAGGTTCAGAAAGCTGTGAAGAAGGCAAATGGAATGTTGGCTTTCATAAAGAGGGGATTGGAGTATAGGAACAGAGACGCCCTTCTGCAGTTATACAGGGCCCTGGTGAGACCCCACCTGGAGTATTGCGTTCAGTTCCGGTCTCCAAACTTGAGGAAGGACATACTAGCTATAGAGGGTGTGCAGCGCAGATTTACAAGGTTAGTTCCAGGGATGGCAGGGTTGTCATATGCTGCAAGGCTAGAAAAACTGGACTTGTATCCATTGGAGTTTAGAAGGATGAGGGGGGACATGATTGAGGTATACAAAATCATCAGGGGGATAGACAAGGTGAAGTCTGATTACTTGTTCCCAATGATGGGGGAGATGAGGACTAGAGGGCATAGATTAAGAATACAGGGTAGGCCCTTTAGGACGGAGATGAGAAAGCATTTTTTTACCCAGAGAAGTGTGAATCTGTGGAATGCTCTGCCACAGAGGGTGGTAGAGGCGGATTCGCTGACTATGTTCAAAAGAGAGTTAGATAAGACTCTTGTGGGTAACGGAGTTAAGGGTTATGGGGATAAGGCTGGAAAGGGGTACTGATGGTAATGATCAGCCATGATCCAAAATGGCGGTGCTGGCCCGACAGGCCAAATGGCCTACTCCAGCTCCTATTGTCTATTGTCTATTGTCTATTTTTCAAAGAATACAGTATTTATTTCAATCATTACCCATTCCTATACCCGAGAAGTTTTTCCAAGAACTAAATAATAATGTAATGAAATTTATTTGGAGAGATAAAATGTCAAGAGTAGCCTTGGAAAAAAACTGACTTGGAAATTTGTACAAGGAGGATTAACATGACCAAATTTTAAAAATGACTATTGATGTACCACAGACATAGACCAGACAAGTGTTATACTAATACAGGGCTTTTATTAACAGACTCTCAGCCACCACTATACTGGCCAGTGGGAAAGCATCTCCACCTGTTATACCAGTTGGGTGGAGCATCTCTACAAGCAACTCCATACATGAGAAGCAGTCAGTATAATACATTCCCCCATTACATCATCACATTCACCCCCCCCCCCCACAAAAATAGACCAGTTTTTATAAAATATTATACTGACCAAATCAAAAGCTGGAAAAGCAAGCAGGTTAAAAATTTCAGAGGTAAAGGTTACAGTAGGATAATACAAAACCAGAATTAATTGGAACACAGACCAGAATACAGGCTACAGAGATAACAGCCTTGGTAATTATGTCTACAACTAGAAATGGTCATAACACAGTCTCTGGGGAGGTTTAGAAATAAGAGCAGATCTGTACAAAGGCGCTGGTGGGAGTGGAGCTTTATCTCCTAACGAGGGAGTTTTCGCACCAGCTATGGAAGGGAATGGAGAGCAGGAGGCAACATTCTCTCTCGGAGAGTATTGTTCCTTGGACAATGGATCAAATAACTGATTTTCTCATGGTGGGGTGGGCAGTGAGGGTGTCAGAATAGTGGAAAGGCGAGCAGATCGCAGACCAGGTGAAGGCGGGTCTCTAAGGGAAACTATGTCCTCTCTCCCATCAGGAAAACCAACGTGAGCATACTGTGGGTTAGCATGAAACAGTTGAATATGCTCTACAACTGGCTCAGATTTGCTGAGTCAGACATGTTTTCTTAATAAGATCAGATTGCCAAGTCAGCAAGGTCGATCCAATCTTCGATTTTCTAGGGAAAGAAGGGAATAATTTTTTTATTTGATACTTGGTTCAATAAAGGTTACAGAGGATAAAATATTGTTTTTAGGTTCCTTCTTTATGACTTTTGAACAAATTAAAGAGAAATGTGAAATACCAAATAATACAATTTTTTCATATTATCAATTTAAATCCGATTTAAAATGGAAATTAGGTACAAAATTAAGACTCCTGGAACAAAGTCCATTTGAATAGTTAGTTACAGATACATTTATTGAGAAATTTATTACTAATACATATATATAAAATTACAGGATACTATGGGAAAAATAAATTATATAAATCAAAACAAAGATAGGAAAAAGATTTAAATACACAAATTTAAGATGAACTTTGGTCAAGGTTGAGCCAAGAGAGCATAACAAACACAATTAATGTTAGATATCAAATGTTACAGTGTAATTTTTTACAGCAATTATTCTACAATCCATATAAACTAAATGGATTTAACTCAAGTTATTCTGGTAAATATTTTAGTTGTAACTACGAAGTAGGGACTTTTCTACATTCAGTTTGGTCCTGTGGAAAAATTTGGAAAGATTTGAGTACATTATGAGGACAAATTATAAAGATAAAAATACACAAAGAACTGAGAATATTTTTACTTGGTGATATATATGAAGCTGATATAAAATTGAAGTTAGATAAATATCAAGTACGATTTTTGAGTATAGCAATAGTGGGATCAAAAAATTGTGAAGCTGTAACATGGAAAACAGAAAATTTTATAACGATGGACAGATGGAACACAGAAATACAAATCTCTACAGCGTTAGAAAAAATTACTGATAGTTTAAGAAATCGGATTGGGAACTTTTATAAGATTTGGGAACCATATGGAATTTGTTAACAAAAGTCCATCCTTATCATCGACATTACCCACTCCTCTCTATTAATAATTAGAAGATACAAAATAATGTCATGTAAAAAGGAATAATGATTAATATATAGTTCAAGTGTTTTATTTTCTTTCTTTTTTGGGGGAGGGGTGGGGGAGAAAAAACAATTTTTTTGTATCATCTTGTATTGAGTAGTATTACAATGTACTATTTATATATAATTGAATAATTGTTTGTCATTGATACATAATAAATAAAATTTTCACTAGTCTATTTGGAAAATTTTCAAGTCCTAAGGTCTCCCGAATCTATTTTTTTTATTAAATTGCACTGCATTCGGACCTTCCAAACCTTCTGGCTATCCAACAATATTCACATTATTTCTTCAACTGTGATTCTTTAAAGTATAAATTTTCTGTAAAAAGTTCTTTTTTCTCAAAACTCCAACCCATAACTGAATCTTCCAACTTATTGACCACGTCTTTACATTGAACCACCTCATCATTCTTATAAATTTTCTTCAGCTTTTTGAACTTGCGTTTTCCCTTTATCAGCCAGTTTAACATCCCTTCATCTCCTCCATAATTATCTTCATTTCTCCTTTAACATATTAAAATTGAGCTTTCACATCCTGTTTAATAGACCCATACTGTAAGACTCTTTGCCTGCAGCTGATTCATCAGTTACCTGCCCATACCTTGCCATTTGACTTCAGGTTACTTTACCAACCCTCTTTTCAATCTTCTTCAGCATGATGCTGAACCAAGCCATGAAAGACCCCAACAATGAAGACGCTGTTTACATCCGGTACCGCACGGATGGCAGTCTCTTCAATCTGAGGCGCCTGCAAGCTCACACCAAGACACAAGAGAAACTTGTCCGTGAACTACTCTTTGCAGACGATGCCGCTTTAGTTGCCCATTCAGAGCCAGCTCTTCAGCGCTTGACGTCCTACTTTGCAGAAACTGCCAAAATGTTTGGCCTGGAAGTCAGCCTGAAGAAAACTGAGGTCCTCCATCAGCCAGCTCCCCACCATGACTACCAGCCCCCCCACATCTCCATCGGGCACACAAAACTCAAAACGGTCAACCAGTTTACCTATCTCGGCTGCACCATTTCATCAGATGCAAGGATCGACAATGAGATAGACAACAGACTCGCCAAGGCAAATAGCGCCTTTGGAAGACTACACAAAAGAGTCTGGAAAAACAACCAACTGAAAAACCTCACAAAGATAAGCGTATACAGAGCCGTTATCATACCCACACTTCTGTTTGGCTCCGAATCATGGGTCCTCTACCGGCATCACCTACGGCTCCTAGAACGCTTCCACCAGCGTTGTCTCCGCTCCATCCTCAACATCCATTGGAGCGCTTTCATCCCTAACGTCAAAGTACTCGAGATGGCAGAGGCCGACAGCATTGAGTCCACGCTGCTGAAGATCCAGCTGCGCTGGGTGGGTCACGTCTCCAGAATGGAGGACCATCGCCTTCCCAAGATCGTGTTATATGGCGAGCTCTCCACTGGCCACCGTGACAGAGGTGCACCAAAGAAAAGGTACAAGGACTGCCTAAAGAAATCTCTTGGTGCCTGCCACATTGACCACCGCCAGTGGGCTGATATCGCCTCAAACCGTGCATCTTGGCGCTTCACAGTTTGGCGGGCAGCAACCTCCTTTGAAGAAGACCGCAGAGCCCACCTCACTGACAAAAGGCAAAGGAGGAAAAACCCAACACCCAACCCCAACCAACCAATTTTCCCCTGCAGCCGCTGCAACCGTGTCTGCCTGTCCCGCATCGGACTTGTCAGCCACAAACGAGCCTGCAGCTGACGTGGACTTTTACCCGCTCCATAAATCTTCGTCCGCGAAGCCAAGCCAAAGAAAAGCTTTACCTGCTCAACCTCTCCTTGAAGTTGAGCCCGTTGTTATTGTTTCTCTGCCTCCTCCTCCAGTTGTTTTCTTTGATCTTCCTCTTCCTGCTTCACATCTCTAATAGATGAAAAAAATGCGTTTCTTGTTTTGTCTCCAACTACAAAGGAGGCAGGTCTTGTAATTCAACACTAATCAGTCTCCCATTCTAATTCTGATCGATTAGTTCTGCACATGTGCATTAGTTCACGCATGCACTCTTGTTCTTGCAAGTTTTGGAGTTCCACTGTCTTCTGCGGGATGCCAGCACCATCTTCTTTGGCTCCCCGGGGATGGCGCTGGGGTCACTTGAACTCTTGCTGCTGTCACTCTCGTCACGCGTGCAGGAGAAAATCCAGCCTGAGGTTCTGAAGTCAACCTCATGTCCAGTGACACCAAAGAACTCGAATGGATAAAGGAGACAATGGTAGCATTCCAGCAGACCAAAGGTGCTGTTGCAAAGGCAACATTGCTGGTCCATCCACAAATGGATGCACCAATCGCCTTGATGATAGACATGTTTGACGTGGCAGTAGGCGGGGTCTTGGAACAGTGCACCAATGGACAATGGAAGCTTCTAGCATTTTATTTGTAGGCACCTCCGCCCTCTGGAAACGAAAAAGATAGGGAACTCCTGGTGCTGTAAATAGCAGTCAGAGAATTCACTATTTTTTGGAAGATAGGGATTTCATGATTTTTACTGACCACAAACCACTAATGTTCACTTTCGCAAAGGCATCAGATCCCTGGTCAGCCCGCCAGCAACGCCACCTATCTTACATATCCGAGTTTTCAACCAGGATTAAACACATCTCTGGTAAGAGTGCACATGTGCATTAGTTCACGCATGTGATGCCCTGTCCCACTCCTCCATTCAAGCAGTACATGCCCTCTCTCCAGGTGTAGACTACATGGCACTCACCCAAGCTCAGCACCAGGACAATGAACTCGAGGATGTAGCCTTTTGACCTCAAGGTACCACTCTCCTGTGCAACGTTTCCACAGGTCAGCTTCGCCCTTTCATCCTTGCTGTGTGGAAACATTGCATTTCAAGGCCATTCATGGACTGTTCCACCCTTGCATTCGAGCGATGGTCTGCCTGATAGCCAACAAGTTTGTATGGCATGGACTCAAAAAGTAGGTCATGTGCTGAGCAAAGACATGCAAAGACAGTCAATCTGCAAAAGTGCAAAGGCACACAAAGGTGCCGCTTCAGCTTTTCCAGCCACTGCAGAACAGATTTGACCATGTGCATGTTAACATTGTTGGCCCACTTCTGGCGTCACGAGGGTCTAGGTACTTGTTAACGGTCATCAATAGATTCACTAGGTGGCCAGAGGTGGTACCTATGACGGAATCATTAACCAATTCATGCACCAGATCTTTTATTTCTGTCTGGGTATCTCGGTTCAGCCTACCCACACACGTCACCTCCGACAGAGGCCCAGAGTTTACCTCCACACTCTGGGATGTTTTGTTGTGACCGTGAGTTTGTATTTGTGCATAAAAGTGCACATGGGCCACCCTTAGAGAGGCCATACGAGGGCCCCTTCAGAGTGTTATGAAACAATCGTACAACTTGTGTACTGGACATTGGGGGACATTCAGAGATATTTACAATTGACTGACTAAAGCCCACATCTCAATCTTGATAGGCCCTTGCCACGACCACTGATGCAAAGGTGGGGAGACTGCCTAAGAGCAGTGGACATTAATGGCACCTCCCAACTCTTCTACTCTATGCTCTTATTTATAAAGGCCAGCATTCCAAAGGCCTTCTTCACTACCCTATCCACCTGAGATTCCACATTTAGGGAACTGAGTACCATTATTCATAGATCTCTCTGTTCAATTGCATTCTTTAAGTCCTTACCATTCACCATGTATGTCCTATTTTGATTAGTCCTGCCAAAATATAGCACCTCACACTTATCAGCATTAAACTCCATTTGCCAACTTTCAGCCTAACTTTCCCAAATCTCTACAAGATTTGAAAACCTTCCTCACTATCCACAGCTCCACTTATCTTAGTATCATCTGCATACTTACTAACCCAATTTATCACCCCATCATCTAGATCATTAATGTATATTACAAAAAAATGGACCCAATATAGAACCTTAAGGCACACCTCTAGTTTCTAGTTTCTGGCCTCCAAATGACAAACAGTTCTCCACCACCACTCTCTGGCATCTCCCATCCAGCCACTGTGGAATCCATTTTACTACTTCTTTTTATCTTTTTTTTAGATGTTAAAAATGGATTTAATATGATTTAATCTTGGATCATATAATTAATTAAGATTGAATTTACCCTTTGTTTATGTAAAGGGATTGTTTAATTTACTCTTATCTAATTTTTATCCGGAACTAATTGGGACATATTATGAGAAAGGGATAAACTGTTAATTACCATAATGACAGACCTTTTTATTCAAAACTATTTTGATTCCTTTGGATAATTGGTGATAAGATTTAACATGCCAAACACTCATTTTTTTAGATATTTACAACTTAGACATTTTGTCCAATCTCAGATCCCTGACTTTCTGATTTACAACTTTCTCAGAAAGGTTTAGTATCTCTTATTTATAATAATTTGCATGATTTAGCTTCATTAGTTAAAATTAACAGTGATTGGGAACAGGATTTGAAATCTTTCATTCTCAGATGGGATTTGGGACTCTATTTGTAATCTTATTAATACAACCTCCTTTTGTGCACAACATAACACTGTTTGTTGCAATTTAATTGGCCCATAAAGTCCATAGATCTAAAGTTAAATTGGATAATTTTTATTCAGATATAAATCCTCTATGTGACAAATGTAAAATTGGTGATGCTTCTTTGATTCACATGTTCTGGACTTATCCTAGTTTTGAAACATTTTGGAAAGATACCTTTCAAACACTATCGATGATCCTTGCCCTTTAATGACTCTACTTGGATCATTTCAAGATGACTCCAACTCAAAATCAAATTTTATCTTTTAGTTTTTCATTGCTAGCCAGACGTGCAATTTTGATGTAATGGAAAGACAATTCTCCACCTCCACATACACAATGATTCAGTGATATTATGTCTTGTTTAAGTTTAGAAATATATATATATATGTATGCCATTAAATATTAACTTCCAAAAGACATGGGGTCCATTTATGGATTATTATCATAACCTAAAGAATTGGGGTTGTTCTGGAGCTTTGGTGCTGGGCTGTCCATCTCCAGCTTGTTGTCATTTGATTCCTACGCATCAGCTTTTAACCTTGAATTATAAGGTTCTTTATTCTTATCTTTTGAATTGTACATTACAATGTACTGTTCAATTTTGTATAATATTAACATCAATAAAAACATTTTAAAAAGAAAAGAAGCACATTCAAATGGATCTTTCCTCTTTCCTCAAAATAGGAGAAATATAAGTTTCATTAAAATATGATTCAATGAGTCATTGAGCACAGAACATAGTTGGTACACAAGCAATTTGGAAAACAATTTATAAAATTCCAGCGATTCCCATCAGGACCTAGAGATGCACCAGATTGCAAAAAGTATTTCCTCTTGAGAAGTACTCGCACATTTATCCTGAGAAAGTGTAGGCAAATTAAGGTGGTCCATAAAATATGACATTGAAGTATTATCATTATTAGATTCAGAAGTATATAATCTGGATAGAATTCTCTAAATGTATTATTTATTTTAGAATGATCAGTAGTATGCATGCTACCTTCCATCTGAATTTTATTAATTTGTCTCTTAACAGCCATTCCTTTCATTTGTCTAGCCAAAAGCTTATCAGACTTTTCATCATGACTCTTACTTCTCAAAAGCTGATGTTCAATGGGAGAAGTAGAAATAAGATCAAATTTAATTTTAAATTCAACTCTCCTTTTACATAAATCAGGATTTTTAACTTTAGTTAAAAATTTAAGTCAATTTCTTTAATCTGACTTAAATCAGGTAGGGCTGAAATATATCTTTCAAAGAATTCCAGCTCACTGATATTAGGGTCATATACACTTGAGAAAAAAACCAACCATTTTATTATATAATTTACCTGTAAGAATAATACAAGAACTCTGATTATCAGATAAAGTGTGATGAAGTACAAATGGAATGTTTTGATTAATTAAAATGGAAACTTCCCTGATTTTAGCATCAGAAGAAGAATGAAAACATTGTCCTTTCCATTTAGACATGAGCCTATCCTTATCATAATTCCTGATATGGGTTTCTTGAAAAAAAACAATATCAGCCTTTAATGTGATGAACTATCCAATGGTGTTTAATTGGACCATTTCATACCCTTAATATTTCATAATATAAGCCTAATTGGGTTAATCATGAGTCTTAATTAATTCTATGAAAATGATCCAACTATGTCTGTCACTATTCCAAGAGCCATCACCAACATCAACATTATGACAAGCTATTAATGTTCTCTTAGAAAAAAAGTTTCTAAATTTTACAATTAGCTGTTTTATTTGTTATTTTTCCTGGGGCTGAAGACATAGCAACTTATCATTCAAAATCTGTAAAATACTTGAATTAAACAGACAAACTTACAATTTTCATTAGCCATGCATCAGAAAAGTGAATGTCATGGCTGGCGCCCTATTGACGCCTTACATACAATTACTGCCATCAATTTCACCGCCATGGCTCGTGCACAGCACACCAATCCTGATCTCATCCAGTATCACGGGATCAACTCTGGTCTCCATCTTCAAGCTTTGACCCTGGATGAATCGGGTAAGGCGTTAGTCTGCAATTTTTCCATAGGCTTTCTGTGTTGGCGGCTATGAGGTGGGAGATTTTTAGAGTCTCTTCACAATCTTTAGCATCTTGATTACAGAACATTTTACCTGGCCTCGTTAAATGCGTGGATTATGGGCAAAGAGCTGCCTGCCATGTCAGTGCTCTAAAGCCTCCAGACACACAAAATCCAAGCTGGGGGATTTTGTTGTTCCTGATTCTCATTTCCAGCACAAGCACCTAGACTTGATGGGCTCATTTCCACCATCTTGGGGATACACTTATCTGGTCACGGGTGAAGATCAGAGATCCTGTCACTGACACCTCTGCGGAGACAATTGCTAGGGCTTTCGTGGATTGTTGGATTCTGTGTTTCAGTGCTCCAGTGACTATTACAACAGACCAAGGGTCTCAGTTCGAGTTGGCGTTGTTCCGAGCTCTCTCTGATTTTCAGGGCATTGCCCGTATTCGCACTACAACTTACCAACCTCATTAAGCATTTCCATCAACAATTATGTTAACCTTGCCAGGCGAGTTTGTGAATCCGAGTCTAAACACAATGCTGTATGATCTGGTTTATTATGTTGATCGTCTATGGGAAAACATGAGATTAGTCAAACGTACTCCCACGCAGCAGGGATCACCTGCCGTATAATGTGCTGAATGATTTATACGCTATGCTCATGTGTTCCTCAACCAGGATGCTGTTCCCAAACCACTTCAGCCCATTTACGATGGTCCCTTTTAGGCCTTACAACACCACCTGAATGGAAAAGCTGACATGGATTCCATTGACAGAATGAAACCGGCGTCTATTGATGGTCTGGGTTCTGCATCAGGACCAGAGCCAGGGGACTAGTTGCGCCCTTGCCAGTTGGACCATGTATCACCTGTCTTGCACTATTGGAGGAGGTTGGGCCAAACTGTCATCGCTCCGGACAGTTACGTAGCAGGACAGTTCCAATCAGTTGCCTCCTTGCATGGCTCAGAGGCTGGGGCTGTCACGGTTACGCCGAGAGCGGTACCTGCCACCACTGATAATGTAAGTGATGCAGCACATGGGAGTAATAGCACATGTAAAGCGTCAGTATACGGGTGATGGATTGCAGATGCAGGTGGAGGAGAGTGAGGGTGTCGGGGTCGCCCATGTGGCAGTGAACCATTGGGAAGGTCAGAGGGGTTTGGGAAGTTGAAGAATGCAGCGTTGTGTCTGCAGAAAATAAAGAAAGTTGACTTCATTATATGCTGAAAGAAACAAGTGAGTACATTCTTTATTTGTTTGTAAACTGGAGTAAATTAGTATTGTTACAGCTGAAAGGTGGACTAACAACATCTTGTATTCAGCCTGGGCATTCTCTAACTAAATGGCATTGACAGTTGCTTCTCAAATTTCCGTTGGCCCCTTTCTCTCATCCCTCTCTCCTCTTCTCCAGCTTTCCTTCCCTTTCCATTCAGAGAACTAACCTTCTTTGGCCCTCAGCCCTCTCCCCTGTCACTTCTATCCTTCCACATATATCCTGGATCCTTGGGTTCTGAAAGAAGCAGTGGTAGAGGTTGTGGAGGCATTTGGCTGTGGAGACCTTCTGGGAAATTCAACACTGTGGTGATTGTAAAACTGTTTAAGACACCAGCTTGCAGGTAACTGTAATGAAAGGGGAGAGAAACAAAACATAGCTTCAATCAAGTGGGAATTTATGGAGAGAGAATTCACAAGAGTTTCATTTGTTTAGCTTTAAGGATTTGCTTGAATGTAAATAACAGGGATAAATTAAGTGGCACTCCATTCAATATGTTTCAACAGCCCAGCTGAATTACCTCAGATGTAATCTTCACCAGTCATAAAGAATGGTCACGTTGTGGGGTTTCAGCCAAATATCACACAGGCCTTTAACAACTGCTGTTTCCTGGTGTAAGAATGTAGACCATGCTCAGGGACATAATTTCAGTGTTAAATAGAGGGCACTGTTGGCTGGGGGAAATTGCTTAACATGCAGTTTAAACAACACAAATGGAAAATGAGGTTAGGAACAGGATTGGTGCAGAGTAGCAAGCTAAAGGATGACCAGACTTACTCTGTATTAGGTGGATGGTGCAAAGGTCTCTTCTTTCTTGTTGAAATCAAAGAGTTTGCAAATGTAGCATCGGTGCAGCATTATCGCCTGATCCCCAATGAAAAACATCTGATCCTCTGGAAGAGTAAAAGACGGCAGATGCCCAGAGATCCAAAACAATCCAGAAACTCTCTGGAATATCGAAAGATGAAAGGAGACTTTATGAGGGGCTTGGATAGGGTGGACGGCCAGCACCTCTTTCCTGGGGAAACAATAGCAAATAACGTCTGTTTAAGGTGAGTGGAAGAAAGTTTTGGAGCAATGTTAGAGATAAGTTTTTTCACACAGAGAAGGTGGGTGCCTGGAATGGTTTTCTGGGGGTGATGGTGGAGGCTGCTATAATAGGGACATTCAGTAGATTCTTAGATGGGCATATGGATGTTAGAAAACTAGAGAGTTAGAGCTGTGAGGGAGGGAAGGGTTTGATTGATGTGGAGTAGGTATACATGGGTCAGCACCACATCATGGGCTGAAAGGTCTAAACTGCGCTGTCATGTTCTGTGTTCTATGTAAATTAACAGAAAACCTCTCAAGTGGTGATTTTATCATAATCCCTGACTTCTTAATTCATCGGAGAGCAGATATCCGTAAACAATTTTTAGATCTGGTTTGCATCATAATTTATCACTCAGTGGAACTCATTAAAGAGCATAATTGGATTTACCAAACTGTGCTAGATCTATCTGACATGAAAACTACAGTTTGCACTGTTACGAGCCCAGAGGACCCCAAAACCCAGCAGCAATAGATATTCACCAAGATATTCACACACAGAGGGAAAAAGAATGTTGAACCCTGGTCTTTAAGTTGGGTCTCAATCCAAAACACCGACAGTCCATTTCCCACCATGGATATGGCCTAACTTGAGGAGTTTAGGCTTCGTTCTAGGTTCCATGGCTTACGGCCCTGGTGTCTACCTTGATGAAGTGTTTTGGGAGTTGGGTTCTGGAATAAATCAATTCCTGTCTTAGGAAGGATAAGGACCCACTTCAGTTTGTTGATCATGACAACAGTGATAATAGCCGATGTTATCTCGCTGGTCCACCATTCACAGGAACACCTACCTCAGGCTATTGACCATTGAAAAGAGCTTGGCCTTCAAAACCATCCGCAAAACTCATGACCCAAGCTAAAAGATCAAGGATTGCTCACCTCTCTGCAACTTCCTCACTGGCAGATCCTGATGAATGAAAATTGGCAACATCACCCCTTCCTCACTGACCATCAACACAGGGGTACCCCAAGGCTATGTGCTTAGTCTTCTGTTCTATTCAACTGTATACCAATGATCAGCTCCAAATTAATCTACTAATTTGCTGATGACATCCCTGTTGCTGGTTGAAGAATACAGGATGGAGATTGAGCACATGATTGGGTGATGCCTGTACAACCACTTGTTCTCAGTGTCCCCAAAATCAAGGAGCTTAGTGCAGGCTGAGGGACCGTGCACTTGTCCACGTTGATGGGATGGAGGTGGAGAGAGGTATGAACTTGGAGTGTATAAATCAGAAGGCCTCTCTTGTATATCGAGGCAACTGCATTTTTTCTGAGGAGTCTGAGGAGAGCTGGCATGTCACAGGATACTCTAGCAGACCTGTAAGTGTGCTGCGGCAAGTATAGTGATTGGCTGCATCACTGGCTAGTTGGGAATTCGGAAGACCATGAACACACAAGGCTCCAGAAGGTAGTAAACATAGCAAAGTCCAGCTCAGGCTCTGACCTCCATGGAATGTATCTCTGTGAGGCCCTGCCTCAAGAAGGCAGTCACTTCATAAAGGACCCCAATCACCCTGGTCACAACCTCTTCTCACCACTACTTTCAGACAAGAAGGGACAGAAGCCTGTGTAATGACAATGACCACATCAGCAGTGTGAGTATAAGACACCTTTAATAAACTAATATGTACACTAAGAGGTCTTGTCTCTCTGCAAGACGAACCTGGAAGGCTAAACTGTAGCTCTGGACTGCTTTATATACAAGGTCACCGGCATGACCCCTGGTGACCTAATGGAGGAATTACATATCACCACAGCCTGAAGTCCAGCATCTCTCAATTCAAACACAAATTCCTTCCAACAGCTATCAATCAGGTCCTTTGAACCTCAGGATAAGTGTGAATATTTATTATCTACCCATTTTTAATATTTAGTCAAATGGATTTCATTTGTTGCTTTAAAACCATCTGGCAAAGCAGTGCTGCAGTAGAAGCACAAGAACACGTTCTCCAAGACAATGGGGCTGCATAAAAACAACACAAATTACAAAAACAGCGTAAGAAGAGAAACCCCATGTACAAAAAAGCCACTGCGAGCAACTGACTCGCTGCCATCTTGGGCCTTAGCCACCACTGTATTTCCACAGAACAACAAAATATCACAAAAATAAACTATTACCCTTCCACTCAAACAACAATCGCACAAAACTATTTAAAATGTATATTTTTTTAAAAAGTACATTGCTTTTCAGAGGCTAGGATGTGGGTACAGTAAAGACAGGTGGCAATATCATTCAACTTTAGATGTTAAAATGTCCACTAGCTCAAATGAAAAAACAATTCATTCAGTCCGGAATGGCCACTGAAGGCTACTGCCATCTTAGGCCAGGTTTACTGGCATCTGCTGTCCTCAAGATGTTAAATATCTGCCAGCTTTAAGGGGAAATCGCTTGAGGTTGAAACCACAGCACCATCCACCATGAGGTTCCATGATCCTGAACAATGCATCCTCAGAACCCCTGAATCCAGCACATGACTCCGCCACTCTTGGACACCATGGAACACCACCTCCGACTACAATATACTGTCTCCTCGACCACCGTCAACAGGTAATGCCAACACTGGCATCGAAGGCACCTCACCCCAACAAAAGCCTCTATCTCCTCAGCCGATGAGGCCACAATGGAAGCGCCATTCCTCAGCAATCGAGTCCGCACAAATTCACGGCCCCTTCTTGGAAGTCTGCTCTTGCTCGGTGAGACGCAAATTTCAGCCCCCAGCTCCCTGTGTCCCAACATCCATTCTTGTCCGATCAGTGATTGTGCACAGTGCCTACTTGGGGAGTTCCTGTGGCACCCACTCTGGAGAGGCCACTGCTGGCTGCATCCACCCCGTCATCTAATTTATTGTCCTTTTTTAATTCAATTATGTCTGCAATTGGTGTGCTTTTTTAAAGCACCCGTTCAGCTGCAGCAAGTAAGAATTTCAATGCATCTGTACATGTTACAATGTAGATGACAATAAATTCATTGTCATTATCGTTTTAATAGAAACATAGAAGATAGGAGCAGGAGTAGGTCATTCGACCCTTCGAGCCTGCTCCGCCATTCAACGAGATCATGGTTGATCTTAAAGTTCAGTACCCCGCCCCCGCCTTCTCTCCGTAACCTTTAATACCCTTATACTGAAGAAATAGATCTAATTCCCTCTTAAATATATTTAATGAACCTGCCTCTACTGCCCTCTGTGGCAATGAATTCCACAGATTCACTACCCTCTGGGTAAAGAAATTCCTCCTCATCTCGGTCCTAAATGGTTTGCCTATTATCCTCAAACCATGGCCCCGGGTTCTGGATTTTCCCATCATTGGAAACATTCCATCTGCATCCATTCTGTCCAGTCCTGTCAGAATTTTATAGGTCTCTATGAGATCCCCTCTCAATCTTCTAAACTCCAGCGAGTACAATCCCAATTTGCGTAATCTTTCCTCATAAGTCATTCCTGCCATTCCAGGTATCAGCCTGGTGAATCGCCTCTGCACTCCCTCCATTGCAAGAACATCCTTCCTTAGATAAGGTGACCAAAACTGGCCCTGTACAGCTGCAGTAAGGTATCCTTGTTCCTATACTCAAACCCTCTTGATAAGAAGGCCAACATACCATTTGCCTTTTTAACCGCCTGCTGTACCTGTATGCTCGCCTTCAGAGACTGGTGTACAAGTACCCCTAGGTCTCTCTGCACTTTCCCATCTCTTAATCTATTGCCATTCAAATAGTAATCTGCCCTCCGCTTTGTATTACCAAAGTGGATAACCTCACATTTATCCACATTGTAGTGCATTTGCCATGTATCTGCCCAGTCCCTCAATTTATCCAAATCTCACTAGAGCTTCCTGACCCCCTCTTCCGTGCACACAACCCCTCCTAGCTTAGTGCCATCTGCAAATTTGGAGATATTACATCCAATCCCCTCATCCAGATCATTAATGTAAATTGTGAACAGCTGGGGTCCCAGTACAGATCCCTGTGGCACCCCACTGGTCACCGCCTGCCACTCAGAAAATTAGCCATTTATCCCAACTCTCTGTCTTCTACCTGCCAGCCAGTTCTCAATCCACATCAATACTTTCCCCCAATCCCATCAGCCTTGATTTTGGAAGCCAGTCGTTTATGCGGGACCTTATCGAATGCCTTTTGGAAGTCCAGGTACACCATATCCACTGGCTCTCCTACCCAAAGGGCCTCGTACAACAAGATTGTTGATTAGCCCCTTATCATTGCATAATACCCAATCTAAAATGGCCTGCTCCCGAGTTGGTTCCTTGACATATTGGTCTAGATAACCGTCCCATAAACATTCAAGGAATTCCTCCAATTCAGCATCACACTCCACCTTCAAGAGTTTCCTCTCACTGGCTTTCAGCCACATTCTGTCTTTCTGCTCCCACGTTTTTCATTGCCAGTTGTATTCTCTCTGCACCTTTGGAATAGTCAGCATGGCTTTGTGAGGGGATGTCATGCCGAACAAGGAAGGCTAAGTGAGTTTTTTGAGGAAGGAACAAAAGAAATTAATGAAGGTAGGTTGGTGGAAGTTGAGTATATGGTTTGGAGCAAGGCATTTGACAAGTTTTCTCGTGGGAGACACATTCATAAAGTCATGAGACATGGGATCCACAGAGTGAAACACGAAAGTCTGCAGACACTGTGATTGAGGTAAAAACACAGAAATGCTGGTGGGACTCAGCTGGTCTCACAGCGTCCACAGGAGGTAAAGATATATTACTGATATTTCAGGCCTGAGCCTTTCCTCAAGGTACGTAATGAAAACAGATAGCCCCTGAATAAAAGAAATGGTAGGGGGACAAGTAAATACCAACAGATGAAGAGTGATAATTGGATATGGAGAACAGGCCAGGAATCCGAATCTGAATCAGATCCAGGATTTATTGCCACGAACAAGTCATGAAATTCGGTGTTTTGTGGCAGCATCCTAGTGCAAACATTCATATTATTACCATCTTACAACATTACTATAAAAAATAACAATAGTAGTGTATGAAAAGTGAGGCATATGTGATGCTGAGCAGCTCCTTTTCAATTTGAGCTTATCATGCCTCCACGTCTGTCATTGAACGTGATGCATATGTAATGTGTTGCCAGTCATCATACTTCTGCAAAAGAGCTGCACTGAGCCCACTATATGATGCATCTAATGATATCTTGATGGGTCTCGCTGGGTTGTAAAACCTCAAACTGGTTCCTCTGTAAGCAGTTTCTTTAGTTCACTCCATGACTTTTCATGGTCATGATCCCACTCCCATTCAATATTCTTTTCTGTTAATCTTCTCAATGGAGCCATCTTTTCTGAGAGGTTGGATATGAATTTACCCATTTAGTTGACCATTCCATCAAATGTCCTTTTTGCATTATGGTCTTGGCATGTTCCCAATGGGAATCTGGGATCTGGGTTCTGGTCTGATGCCCTCACTGCCAATAATATCTCCTACAAATGTTAGTTCTGTCACCTCGAGCTGCCATTTCTCTCTATTCAGCTTCAGGTTTGCTTTCCTTGTTACTTCCAGCACTTTCCTTCATCTCTCATCATGCTCCATTCACATGGTTCCCCATACTATGATGTCATCCATTGAGGTGGCAACTCCATCCAGGTGCTCATGGACCATACGGATAGCTTTGTGATACACTTCAGGAGATGAGGTAATTCCGAATGGTAACCTTAGGAATCTGTATCTGCCAAATGGACTATTGAAAGTGCATAGTCTTGAACTTGCTTTATCTAATTTTAACTGCCTGATGATCATCATCCTGATGATGCATCTAACTTGCTGAAAAGCTTTGAATTTGCAAACTGAGACATGATTTCTTCACATGTCGGAAGCTTAAAGTGTTCTCTTTATTGCTCTGTTTTGATCTTGGATCCAGGCAAATTCTAAGCTTTCCATTCTTTTTGTCCACAATGACGAGTGAACTCCCCCACTCCATTGGCTCATCTATATTCTGAATCATATTCTTGGATTCTGACAAAGTGGGGGGGGGGGGAGAGAGGGGTGGTGGTGTCTGCATTTATTTAATATCAGTTGGGGCACGGACACTAAAGTTAATGTTGACCTCCTGCTCTACTGCCTTAGAGCAAATCTCGCTTCAATGCAGTTCTCATCAGTGATTCTCACCAGAGTTTACATCCCTCCTGATGCTGGTTACAAACAGTCACCCGCGGAGCTGCATTATGTGGTCAGTAAACAAGAGGCCGTCCACCCCGATCCACTACAAATCATAGCTGGTAACTTTAACCAGGCCTGTCTTAAGAATACCCTGTGCAATTATCACCAGCACACAACCTTCTCCATAGATCCCAGCGCACTTTATCACTGCTACACCCAAGATAAGGAAGGCTTATTGTTTTCAGAAGATAGATAAGGAAGGCTCATCAAAGCTTTCCATCCTGTCCAACTCTGCTTTTAGTTGCTTTTGAAGTAAAAATGGAACTTTTCTGCATGGATGTATTATTGGTGGCACACATTTATCCACTCTGATCGTGTGTTCTCCTGGAAGGCAGCCTAGACCCTGAAATAGGTCATTGTACTCTTTCATGAGTTCATCATAGACTGTCTCTCTTTCACTTTCTACCACAAGGACTCTATTTTACCAGGTTCAGTTTCTCACAGGCTGTTACACCCAGTATGGCCTACACATTCTTTGGTACCACTATATGCTCTTTGCCCTTGTGTTTCACTTTGACCATGCATTCTCTTTGCAATGGTATATCAGTACCTGAATATCATGTCACCTTCACTTTTGTTCCATACACCTTTGGTCTGGGTCTAATCTTCTTAAAATCAGTCTCTGATATTACGTTAATTTGTGCTCTGGTATCCAATTTAACTGAAACGTAAATGTCGTTCACTTTTAATCTCAACATCCAGTCTCTATTTTCTTTTTTGTTTTCAGTCACAACATTCACATAGAATTCTTCTAACTCCCTTTCATCGACTGCATGAACTTTGCTTCTTTGCACTTGGTTCCTACATCAATGGGCATAATGGTTGCTTTTGTTGCACATATAGAATATTTTAACATATGCTGGATACTTTTTTGGTAGGTGTTGTGAACCGCATCGGCGACATGGCTTTCAATTACCACTTTTTTTTGTTCACTGGCCATGCCTCTCTTTCCAATTTGGCACGCTTTTTGTTAAACAGTTTATGCCTGCTGTTGCTCACTGCATCCACATTACAGCCAATTTCACTGAACAGCTCTTTTACCTGAAATTTTACAGTTTCTGTAGCCCTACAGGGTGCTATGGCTTTTTCCATGTCTAGATTTTGCTCTCTTAGCAGTCTTTCCCTTAGACTATTATCTGGAATACCACACATGTCTGTCTTTTATCAGCGAGTCAGTCAGTCCTCCAAATTCACACGCTTTGCTTCTGTTTCTCAATTCAATCACATACTGATCAATACTTTCTTCCATTTTCTGTATACATATGTAAAATCTGTGCCTCTCAAACATCACATTACATTTAGGTATACAGTATGCCTAAAACTGCTCCATTATATTTTTTCCAGTTTTATTTTGTCTCCTTCAGCAGCAAATGTGAAGTTATTATACGTCCAGAGCTTCATCACCCATGACGTAAGAAAACTGACACTTTCACTTTATCACTTTTCCCATCAGCTCCGACTGCCACTAAATACCATCCAAAATGCAGTTTAAATCTATTCCAATTTTCAGCCACATTACCTGTCAGCTGAAGTTTCGCTGGTGGATGTAATCCTTCCAAGCTTCACTGTGTTGGCTTCTCTTCACTGATCAGTGGCTGACTTTAGGTTTTACCTTTTAAAGTAATTCCTTTTAACTTCCTTCATCCCACTTCTGACACCATGTTTCATCTTGTATTCATATGTGTGAGTTCTTACACAGCACATGGATGAAGGAAAAGGTCCTTTACTTTAAAGTTGTTGTAAACAGCACCATGAGACCATGAGGCTGCAAGTTTCCATTACAGATCTGCAAAATGTGTTTTGGCCCTTGATAGCAGCCAAGTATAATCAAACAGGAAGGCATTGCTAGTTGCATTGCAACCATGATCACTATCATTATACTCTGAGGCAGTAACTCCAGGCAACTCCATCTCCACCTCAATGATAACTGGATTGTATTCCCCAGGTTTGTCCTTCTTAAAGTACACAATTAGTTCCTTGGTTCTGGTGCGAGATTAATGTTAGTACACTATTCAGCCAAGTTTTCAAGGTCCCTCCTGTCTGCTGACACATTGCCCTTATTATACAACCCATCATCATCTTTGTAGCTAGTGTTGTCATTACCGAGCTACACTGTCAGAGGTGTAAAGCAAGTGGAGCAGGGGGCTAAGAATGCAGCCTTGTGGTGCTCCAGTGCTGATGGACATTGTAGAGGAGAAGTTCTTACCAATTTGCACTGATTATCACCTATAGTTGAGGATATCCAGGAACTAATCACACAATGAGGTGTTGAGGCCCACATCTTGGAGTTCGCTGATCAGTTTTGAGGGGATGATGGTGTTAAATGCTGAAATGTAGTCGATAAAGAGCATCCTGATGTATGCAACTTTGGTGTCCAGGTGTTCCAGGGCTTTGTGCAGAGCCAATGAGATGGCATCAGCTATGGACTTGTTGCTACAGTGGACAAACTGGAACAGATCCACGTTGCCGCTCGGACAGGAGCTGTTGTGTTTCATCACCAGCCTCTCAAAGCACTTCATCACTGTTGGTGGGAGTACCACTGCTCGATAGTCATTTTGGCAGGTTATGCTATTTCTTCTTGGGCACTGGTACAATTGAGGCCTATTTGAAACAGGTGGATACAACACCCTGCTGAAGAGAGATGCTGAAGATATCCATGAATACATTGGCCAGTTAGTCAGCACAACTTTTCAATATTTGGCCAGGTTCTCCGCCTGGACTGGATGTTTTCCTCAGATTCACTCGCCTGAAGGCAGCCCACACCTTTGGATACTGACAGTAGAGGATCATCAGGTGACAAGGGGGTACACAGTAGTTCTCCCTTGTTCTAGTGGTGAAATCGGGTGTTGAAGGCATTGAGATCATCAGGGAGTGAAGCTTTTCTGTCTCCTACTGTACCGGATTTGGTTTCGTCATTTAGGCCTTGCCATGGCTGTTGGGTATCCTTCGTTATTTTCATTCCTGGCAGGCAGCACACTGACCTCAAGAGATGGCTCGCCATAGGTCGTACCTGCTCCTTGTGTAGAGATCTGGATTTCTGGATTTAAATGACTGTCAACTGGCTCTCAGCAGGTTCAGGATTTCTGGT
Organism: Narcine bancroftii; assembly: GCF_036971445.1. Taxonomy (NCBI): domain Eukaryota; kingdom Metazoa; phylum Chordata; class Chondrichthyes; order Torpediniformes; family Narcinidae; genus Narcine; species Narcine bancroftii. The sequence continues at coordinate 59,622,566 of NC_091479.1, read as the reverse complement.
TGGGGAAAACTCTGAATGATTTGTGGGGACACATTCGTCTACAGCAGTTTTGATAAAGTCTGTAGCAACCCTGGTGTAATGATTCACATCCTCAGCTGAGTTCTTGAACATCTCCCAATATCCACTGACGCAAGGCAGTTCCATAACGTCCTGCCACCACTTTCTGGCTGTCTGAATCTCTGGAGCCTGCAGGTAGAAGGAGCAATCCCAAATGATCTGACTTGCCATCTCAGTAAAGAACAATAGGCCTTCCTTTTCTTGGGTGTAGCAGTGATAAAGTGCGCTGGGATCTGTAGAGAAGGTTGTGTGCTGGTGATAATTGCACAGGGTATTCTTAATACAGGCCTGGTTAAAGTTACCAGCTATGATTTGTAGTGCATCGGGGTGGCCGGCCTCTTGTTTACAGCTCCGCGGGTGACTGTAACCACCATCTGGAGGGATGTAAACTCCGGTGAGAATCACTGATGAGAACTGCATTGAAGCGAGATTTGCTCTAAGGCAGTAGAGCAGGAGGTCAACATTAACTTTAGTGTCCGTGCCCCAACTGATATTAAATAAATGGAGACACCACCACTCCTCTCCAACCCCCCCCCCCCCACCGCTGCCCCTCCCCCTCCCCCACCCCCCCGGCATAATCCAAGAATCCGAGGTTCTGATCCAGTCTGTGAATGCTAAAATCCTCTGGTTGGATTGCAATATCCGGCATGTTCTCTGTTGGCCAGGTCTCAGCACAGCAAACAACTGAGATTTGTCTCGCCTGTCTCTGATAAAGCAGCCTGGCCCTGAGGTCATCCATTTTATTCTCTAATGACTGGATATTTGCCAGTAGTTTGTACATAATACACCAAATTCATCAACTTATGCCTGACATAAAGACACAGAAAGAGGGATCACTAGCCTGACACTCCCACTAATAGGAGAAAGAGAAGCAAAGGAGAACCCCTTCAGAGTCACCAAGTATCCATGGATTCACCTCCCCTGTTCCCACAATCTCTGCAGTTGCACTGCCAGTGGTGACCCTGACCTCCTGGTTCCCGACACCCAGTACGATCAGAAAGCCGTCAGCGCCCGTGTCCCTTCACGAGCCCTGCTTGCCATCAGCTCCCTCATGGATCCTGGTCCCAGCACCTGATTCCCACGAGCCCATGGCTGCTGCTTTTCTGATGCTTCTCTGTGTCCCCTTAACCAACCAGAACAGAACAGTGAGGGCAGGCGGCAACAGAGCCACCTGTGGTTTAAACGGAACCTGTAATTGCGATCAGGAGACTTGTTGATTGATTTCCACTGGTGGGATGAAGGATTGGAGCTGTTTCTTCCAAACTGCTGAAGTTGATGGGGTCTGCTGTGGAACCGTGCTACAATCCAAGTCTTATTCTTGGCCAGCTCATTTTCTGGAGATGAGGGTACATTTTACCAGCTGCTCAACCTCCTCTCTGTTATCCAACTCATTGTTAAACATTAAACATTAAAACATTGCAGCACAGTACAGGCCCTTCGGCCCTCCATGTTGTGCCAAACCACATAAAAGTGCTAAACCCTCCCTACCCTATAACCCTCTACTTTCCTTTTGTCCATGTGCCCGTCTAATAATATTTTAAAGGACCCTAATGTTTCAGCCTCTACCACCACTCCTGGCAAGGCATTCCAGGCCTCAACAACTCTGTGTAAAAAGCCTACCCCTGATGTCTTCCCTCCCTTAATCTTGTATGTGTCCTCTAGTGGTTGTTACTCCCACCTAGAAAATAGGTATTGGCTGTCCATTCTATCTATGCCCCTCAAAATTTTGTGGACTCCATCAAGTTCCCTCTCATCCTTCTACACTCCAAAGAGAAAAGTCCCAGCTTGGCCAAACTTGCCTCATAAAACATGCCCTCCAGTCCAGGCAACGTCCTTGTAAATCTCCTCTACACCCTCTCCATAGCCTCTACATCCTTCCTATAATGAGGCGACCAGAAATGGACACAATATTCCAAATGTGGTCTCATCAGAGATTTATAAAGCTGCAACATGACTTCTCTACTCTTATACACAATCCCCCTATTAATGAAGTCCAGAATCCCATAGGTTTTTTTAACTCTCCTATCAACCTGAGCAATGACCTTGAAGGATGTATGGACATGAACCCCAAAATCTGTCTGCTGATACTGACAAGGTCGGCTACTGCTGTATCATCCGCAAACTTGATGATTCTCTTTGAACTGAATTTGGCGGTGAAGCCATGAGTCAACAGCGTGAACAGTATTGATAGAGAGAGGCAGAGTGGGGACACAAGTTAAAATTCAGAATCAGGCCAAGGCTGACTTTGAAGATATGTCAAGAATGAGCTCAAGATCATTGGAACAGATTGAGAAATGGTTTGTCTCATTTCCTACAGCAGTACTTTCATGTAAACTAAGTTTGGGTAAGGCCTGGTAGAACTTTTCCCTTTGCTTTTCTTTGAGAGGTAGAAAAGGAAAAGATAAAAGAAGAAACTCAAACATGGAGTGAAAGTTTGAAGAAGTGTGGGTTGGCCCCACCAGTGGTCATTGTTGGACCTTAAGTCATCAGAATGTTTGGAAGGACTGATAATTGAGGAAAGCAATTTCAGGTTTTTTTTTTAAACTTTATTTAAAATTTTATGACATGAATAAAATAAAAATTATATTTAAAGAAATAATAAAAAATAAGATAATAAAAATTAGAATACTACATCATTAAACTACACAAATTAACCCCCCCAATAATTATAACACAACATTAATCATCTAATTTAAAATTAATCCAACCCTCCCCCCAAAATAAAGAATGAAGAATTAATTAACAATGTTGTAAATAAAATAGAAAAAAACCCCACTTACAAAAAAAAGGATAAAACTTAACAACAAAAAAATTACTAACAACAAAAAAATATCAATACTAAAATAATACCCTTAAACATATATTTAAATCAAACATAATTCATGTATTTAACAAAAGAAATCCACTTTAAAACTAAATTCAAATATTAAAATCATATATCAACCACATATCTGTTATACAAAAAATCATAATTAATAATACATAAATACAGAATTTCCATTAATACCAAGTTTCCTTTAAAATTCATCGAGAGAACAAAAACATCCTCCCTTAGAAAAACAATCAGATAAACTTTTTATTCCCTTCCCCTTCCCTTATATAAAAAAAGAGAAAAAAAAGAAAAAAAAGTTCAAACTCTTATAAAATTCTCCATATTCTTCATTTATAACATCTTCAAAATTCTCTATCAAAATTAACTTAATTTTGTTAAACTCTTCTCCCTCAATGTATTTGTACTTAATTTTCTTATTCTTCTTATCACCTTTCCCCTCATCTTCCTCTTCATCTAATTCAACATCCTCAATTTTTGACTTATTATCTTCTGTGACATCATCCTCTTAAAAAAGAAAGAAAAAAGAGAAAACCCCCCCCCAAAAAAATGAGAAAAAAAGGAGAGAAAAAAAACCTCCTAATTCCCTCTCAATTACAATCAAAACCAAAAGAGTTAAAAAAAATAATTAAAAAACCCCTTCACTTCTTAACCCAAAAATTAAAAAGAAAAAAAAACAGGTCGGAGGTCACAACTACCTTCTCCTGTTTAAACCGCCCAAAGCGGTAACTCCCCCAAAATATTGGGTGTGAGATAACTCACAGGTAGCTGATGACTTCTGGAAACTAGTGCCCACCCAGTTCCCTCTCCCAACTCCCATTTCATTAAACTATCATCATTATTTAAACTATTTAAACTCTTTTCAAAAAAAAGATAAAAGATTTTTTTTTAAATCAACGTTACCACTTCAATCACCATTGCTTCCATTTCTTTTAAAAATCTGGATACCACCTTACATCTCTACTCTCTTTGGAGACCTTGAAGGACTACATCGTTCCTGAAACTGCATGATTGGTAGAGACTAAGCAAAGTCCATAACCTCTTTAGGATTGTCAAAGAATTTTGGCTAATTTCCATCCTAAAAAATCTTCAGTACTGCAGAATACCTGAATGTTGCCCTGTCTTTTTTTTTCCACAACCGTTCTTTCACAGAATTAAATTCGCATCGTAATAGCATAGTATTAAATCTCCATCTTGAAGCTTTCTGAACATCTTGTGAACTCAAATATTCTAATAATAATAATGAATGATCCGAAACCAATCTAGCCTTATACTCCACAGATGTAACCCTATCCTGCAAATGTGCTGATATTAAAAAATAATCAATTCTAGAAAAAGAATTATGTCGCGAGGAATAAAAAGAAAAATCTTTCTCTGTAGGATTAACTCTTCGCCAAATATCAATTAAATTCAAATCTGCCATCATATTAATCACTTGGATTGCCATCTTAGACTTCTTAATTACTCTTGAGTAATTGAGTACTCCAACACCACATTCAAATCTCCCCCAACATCACATTAGAGTTCGATTGTCCAAGTAATAAAGACATATCCACAGCAAAAGCAGTATCCTCAACATTAGGAGCATAAACATCAAGCAAAGTCCATGCCTCATTAAAGATTGTAAAATTTAATTTTAATAATCTTCCACCATTTTTCTTTTCACTCTGTAACTAAAATGGTAGATTCTTATGTACCAAAATTGCCACACCTTTTGCCTTAGAATTAAACAAAGAATAAAAAACGTGCCCAACCCATTCACGTTTGAGTTTCAAATGTTCCTTATCTATTAAATGAGTTTCCTTTGCCATTGCGACCACCATTTCTTCCATTTCTTCCAGAAATCAAATTCCCTTCTTGCAGCTCTGCCCTCTTTGGAGACCGTGGAGGACTACGTCATTCCTGGAATTGTGTAATTGGTAAAGACTGAGCAAAATCCATAGCTTCTTTAGGATTATCAAAGAACTTTGGTTGATATCCATCCTGAAAAATCTTCAGTACCGCAGGGTATCTAAATGTTGCCTTATATCCTTTTTTCCACAATAATTCTTTCACAGAATTAAATTGAAGTCGTTGAAACATAATTTCCTGACTCAAATCCGGATAGAAGAAAACACGATTACTCTGAACCATCAAAGGAGATTTGTTTTGCTGTGCATTTCTAATAGCCGTACGTAAAAAAGTCTTTCTATCACAGTAATTTAAACACCGAACCAGAACAGGTCTTGGATTCTGTCCTGAAAAAGGTCTCCTTCTCAAAGCTCTATGAGCCCGTTCCAATATTAAACCTTAAGAAAACTTATCTTGTCCCAACACTTGTGGAATCCATTCAGTGAAAAATTTTCTTGGATCTGGCCCTTCTATGCCTTCTGGCAAGCCGACAATTTTCACATTATTCCGTCTGGATTGGTTCTCCAAATAATCAACCTTTTTTGCTAAATTTTTATTCTGAATCTGTAACGTTTCAATTGTTTTATTCACATCTTGCAATTGATCTTGTACATCAGATAATTCTTGATCACACATCTCACGTCTTTCAATAGTTTCAACTTTAAAAGCTCCATAATTAGCCATCTGTTGAGTATTGACATCCACCAATGCATTAATCTTAGAAGTAAGATTATTCATAGAATCACCTAAATGCATCATTGAAGAAAGTATCTTATGTTCAAGACTCTTGAAAAGTATATCAACATAAGTAGATCCAGACATGGTAGGATCCTGCTGTTCTTGTGGAATCAGAGGACCTTCTATCCCTTCTTTTAATTTAGTAGCTTTTCTTGCAGTTTGACTCCGTGTAAGAGCCCCTACCCCCCCGAAGTATCAGGAGGCTGATGATCAGGGTTATCTTTGATCCAAACCTCCTTTAAAAGCTTCGTTACATCAGTATCTGGAAGAGCTGATATAACTGGTGGTATAGCAGTCAAATAACAACTCTTTAACTCTCCAGCTGGTGGCGCCCCAGCTAATTCAGCAGTCAAAGTCTCAGTAGACGTTGTTTGAAATACTGGCATCCGGCCAGCCCTTTCTTCTAAAGGCAGCTGAAAACGACCTTCAGAAAGACTTACGGAATCAGAACGGAGCTGCAAGGCCGAATTCTTCGCTTGTTTTCCTGGATCCATTTCACGCTGAGTCGTGGCTTTTTGTAAACAAGCAGGCTCAGATAATTTCGGAAAATATAATTTTTTAATAATCTGTTGATGTTTCCTTTTACTTTTTTTTAAACAAATGTACCATTAGGTATTAATTCACCTTGCCCTCTCATTCTGGCTGCATGGAAGAGGTGGGTTTTCAACTCGGTCCACCACTTGGCTCAACCCGCCATCAGGACTATAGTCAAAAAGGTGGCGAACAAATATGTCTGGCACGGCCTCCACAAAGAGGTTGCCCCATGGGCCAGGACTTGTACTCAGTGCCAGTCATCCAAAATTCTGACTCATATCAAAGCTTCACTACAGACAGTTGAGCCTGCATGTCGCTGCAGTGGTGCTGGAATCTACGAAGTGCCACTTCTGTAGGCAGGCAAGACACCTATGACATCTCCGCCCCGTGAAATGAGCTACCTGCTCAGGCTGCGAAATAAAGGAGCACTATCAACGGGTCTGTAGGTCCAGAGCCTCATCCCAAAGCAGTGCGACGTGTGTGGCTGAGGAGCTTCTGGTGCCAGCAAGCGTGCACGGTAAAGAGGGCACCATCTTACTCGCTGCCACCCCTATCCGCTACGCAGCGGCAGCCCTCTTTAACAATGCAACTTCTGCCCCCTATGATGCCACTTCCACCTTCTTCATCGACGTTGGCAGCATGATAAACATGTAGGCCACCATCTTGGACAATGGGCCTCCCCGCTGCCACCAAAGATGACACATCGATCACCTTGGACCAAGCCAGCCCTCACCTGATGACGAACTCCATGATCCAGATCGAAGTGAATGGGCACAAATCGAACTGCCTCTTTGATAGTGGTAGTACTGAATGTTTTATCCACCCCTAGGTGGCCCGTAGGCTCTTGATCTTCGAATGGTCGATGACCGGATCCGTGTTGATGGCGGCAAAAGACCAGCAGACTTATATCCTGGGGGGGGGGGGGGGGTACTGAGTGGTGAAACTAGACAATCACCGCCAGTGGATCACAGGGGGCCCAATCAGGGGCTGGGCATCCGAGGTAACCAATTGGCAGCCGGCCCGCTCAAGCCACGCCCCAGTTGTGATGCAGCTGAGCTGACTATAAAAGGCAGAGCTGCCACTTCTCCTATAGATTCAAGCTACAGCCTTTGGACTATAGCTGAGAGCTATAATCAAACCTAACTGTAGCCATAGCAACCTTTCTATAATTCCTGTCATTCCTGTCTCACTTTAGAACATAACCAGGTTGAATGTAAAAAAAAGTTCTTACCTCTTTGCCACATCTAAAACATTGGTCTGATAGGACTAATTTTGATTTATTTCGTTTCTGTGGTGTGAGATACAACTGATGCAAAAAATTATATACTAACCCATATATTACATTGATCGTATTAGTTATACTATCCCGATAGAGTTCAGACCAGCTTTGTTCATCAATTCCTACAATGAAGTCCCATCTCTGCTCCACCATTTTTTTTAACCACATGGGGAAGAATTTGTTTGAAACATCCAGGAGAGTTTACAAACGCAACTATAGATACTTCAACTTGGGAAGAGGTTGTACTGGGCCTTTAGTGGGAAATGAGCCTGGCCATTTTCATTAGGTTGGGAGCATGTGTTGTCAGATAGTTATGGCGAAGGATAATAAAAGAGTTTATTCTCATACACATCCTACAACGATCATATGCACCAAAATTCTTACCTGCTGCAAGCAATCAGAAAAATACATAATATACATAATTGAATTTAAAAGAGATAATATATGCAATTAAAAGTATAATAAATACTCACAGTTGTCCTAGTGCAAACCATGCAGCAGAGCTGGCATTCCCACTAATAGTGCAGATGATTTCCACTACTCGCCCCCTTGATACCTTCCCCTGTGACTGCAGGAAGGACCACACTTGCGCCCACACCTCCTCCTTCACCACCATTTGGGGCCTCAAACAGTCTCGCAGGAACAATTTGCTGCATCCGCTGCTCCCGTTGTGGCCCACTTTATATCATAGAGACTGGATGCAGACTGAGCGATCACTTCACTGAGCACTTCTGCTCTGTCCGCATCCATGACGGGGATCTCTCGTAAATTGAAGGAGCAACACCTAATATTCCATCTGGGCTACTCTCCAACGGGATGGCATTTATGTCGACCTCTCATGTTTCTTGTAACCTACTCCCCATTTTCCCTCTCTTCCTTATTCCTCTATCTCATTTCCTCCAACTCTCCATCCACTTCCTTCTCCATTCATAGAGCTGTATCCCACCCCCTCCCCCTGTTCTCTCTTGTGATGTCCCTCCCTCCCTTATTCACCTCTTACCTCTTGTCTGTGAGACGGTGTTCCTCCCACTGACCCAGCCCACCTACCATTTTATTCACGCACCTGCCTACATGTTACTCATACATTGATGAAGGGCTCAGGCCAAAACATTGAATTATATATCTTTTATAAAGTACGCTATGTGATTTTCTGAGTTTCTCCAGAATTGTGTTTTTACAAAAGTGCAGGCAGTTCTTTTCTGGAGTTAGATCAGTCCCTCATTAGTTCAAGAGCCTGATGGCTGTTGGAAAGAAACTGTTCTTGAATCTAGAGATGCTGGTCTTCAGGCTTCTGCACCTTATGTCTGAAGGGAGCAGTGAGAAGAGGTTGATGGAGGTTCTTTATGATCTTGGCTGGCTTCTTGAGACAGTGCCTCACATCCATGTCTGTCATGGATGGGAGGTTGGAACCTGTGATGGACCTGGCTGTGTTTGCAACCTTCTGTGTTCCTGTGTACTCGAATTCCCAAAGTTGGCTGCAATGCAACCAGCCAGTATACTTTCCACAGCGCACCTGTCGAATCTTGTTGGAGGATCTGACGCCATGACAAATCTCCTCCAACTTCTGAGTAAGTAGAGGCTTCTTCCAGAAGAGACTCATGCTTGGATGAAAGTGCAAAATTGGGGGAAGGCTCCTTACAACACCATTAGATGGGAGCTGGTGAGCACAGAATGGAAGTGGCTGTTCAGGGGTAAATCTACATCTGATTGGCAAGAGAAATCTCAGATGACATGAGATGTGGTACATTTCATTGAAAAGCAAAAGGAAGCACATATAATGTTTTAGAGGCTAAAATCAAACTGGGTCCCTCAAGAATATAAAGAAAGCAGGAAAGAACTTCAACAAGAAATTAAGAGCTATAAAATAGGAGGCCATAAAATGTTCTTGGCAAGCAGGATTAAGATGAATCACAAGGCATTTTGCGTGTATATTAGGAGCACATGGGCAGCTCATGAAAGGAAAGGTTTAGGGTTTTCCAGGAGTTATATTATATTCAGGAACTATATTAATGCCTTAAATAGCCACATAATTGCACCAAGTGTTGAATTTATGTGGCTATACTGTTTGAGGCATTAATATAATGAGAACCAATCTTGAGAAAACCTATCCTAATATATATTACAAGCAGAAATCAGTTGGGAAATTAAAAGGATAGTCTTGTGAACCAAAGGATTCAGAACCTGCTGAGGGCTAGGTCGATGGAGTTTAAGTCCGATGATCCAGATCTCTACAGGAAGTCCAGGTGCGGCCAACAGCAATGAGGCATGTCTGAATGAAGTAGGAAACAGGACCACCTTTGGCAGGGCTTGCAGGCTATTTCATCCCACAAGGCAAAGTCCTAACATCATAAATGGCTGCGATGCTTCATTATCTGATCAGCCGAACACCTTTTAGGGTCAGTTTGAAAGGAGAATTCAACCAGAACAATGAGAATCCTGCAGAAGATGGTGACCCCATGATGTCTGTCTCAGAGATCAACATCATAACATCTTTCAAGAGGGTGAGCCCTTGCAAGGCATCAGGCCCTGGTGGAGAACCTGGCAGGGGACTGAAAATCTGTGCCAACCAACTAGGTGGAGTGTTTACGGACATTTTCAATCTCTCACTGCTGCAGTTGGAGGCTCCCACCTGCTTCAAAAGGGCATCAATCATATTTGTAGCCAAGAAGAGCAGAGTGAGCTGCCTCAATGACTATCACCCAGTTGCACTCACATCTACTGTAATGTTATGACCAGAATTAACTCACACCTAAGAAAAGCCTGGACCCACTGCAGTTTGCCTACAACAACAATTGTTCCAGTCTCACTGGCTCTCCACACAGACCTGGACAACAGCAAAACATACATCAGGCTGTTTTCCATCCATCACGTTTCAGCAAGCTCCAAAATTGGGGCCTCTGCAGCTCCCTCTGTCACTGGATCTTTGACTTTTTCATCAGAAGACCAGAGTCAGTGCAGTTCTGTAACATCTCCTCACTGACTGGGATCCTATCACCACTGTATATATTTACATATAGCGATAGTGATTGGCTGAGAGCTGTAGCCACGCCCTCTGGCAGGTCATAAAGGGCTGCTCCTAACCAGACCCAGGTCAATCTGGACTCGTCGACCTCCATGTACTACACTCCAGTCTTTTGTTAATAAAACCCTTGGTTTGAGTCAACAAGTCTTTGAGTCATTCGACACGCTACACTGACAATCCACACATGCACCTCAAGGATGTGTGCTTAGCTCCCTGCTCTGCTCCAACTACATCCATGACCGTTCAAATGCCATCTACAAATTTGCCAATGACACCGTTGTCAGTACAATTACAGACAGCAATGAGGAAGTGCACAGGAGGGAGATAGATCAGCTCGTTCAATGATATCACAGTCACACTAACAACCTTGCTTTCAACATTAGCAAAACTAAGGAAATTATTGTGGACTTAAGGTAGAGGAAATCAAGAGAACACCAACCAGTCCTCAATGAGTGGTCAGCAGTGGAGAGAGTAAAGAACTTCAAATTCCTGGGTGTCAAAAACTCTGAAGATCTGTCCTGGGACCTCCATGTTGATGGAATCATGAAGAAGTCTCACCAGTGGCTATACTTCATGAGGTGTTTGTGGAGATTCGGTTTGTCACCAAAGACTCTGCAAGTTTCTACAGGTGTACTGGTTACATCACTTTCTGGAATGGAGGTGCCAATGCACAGGACAGGAAGAGGCTACAGGGAGCTGTGAACTCGGAGAGCACTATCATGGGTATTTGTCTTCATTCCAGTAAGGACATCTACAAGAGCCGGTGTCTCAAGAAAGCAGCATCTGTCATAAAGGGCCCCCACCATCTGGGCTATACCCTCTTGTCATTGGAAGGATGGAGGCGCAGGAAGCTGAATGCACACACCCAATGCCACAGAAACAGCTTCTTCCCCTCTGCCATCAGATTTCTGGACAATGAACCACAGATTCTACCTCACTAATTATTTATTTTTAAATATTGAATTTATGGATTTGTAATTTATAGCAATTTTGCACTTGTAATGCACAGAACTGCTGCCACAAAACACTAAATTTCATAACCCACGTTCATGACAATAAATCTGATTCTGATTCTGTTCTGATTGTGACCAGCAGGTCGACCTATCTCACAAACATTTTGAGATGACAAAAGTGATTGACCAGGGTATTTAATTCAATTTTATATAATTTAGTGATCCAACAAGGTAACATACCCTTCCAGCCCAAAAGCCATGTTGCCCAAGTGCACCCTTATAACCAATTAACCGACATAGCCCATACATCTTTGGAATGTGGAAGGAACTGGAGCACCCGAGAAAATCCACGCAGACACAGGCAACGGAGGATACAAACTCAGGTGGCTTGCCCTCTAGTAGTGTTGTCCTACCACCAGAGCAGTGGATGCCATCTACACGGACTTTTGTGAAGCAGTTGATAAAGACCCTCGAGGTGGGCTGCTCCAGAAATGAAATCACATGTGATCCATAGTGAGTCGGTAAGTTATTCGTGGTCAGCAGAGGTTAATGATGGGGTGGGTTATGTTGATTGGAGGTGTGTGACCTGCTGATACCCTTATTGTTTGCAATTAATACAAATGTGTTGGATGAAAATGTAGGTGGAATGATCAGCAACTTTGCAGATGACATGAAACTGATAAGAGTTGGAGACAGTGAAAAAAGGTCCATCAAAGAATACAACATGATGCAGATCAGCTACAGATAGGGGAAGAGAAATTATAGATGGAGTTTAACTCAGACAAGTCTGAGGTGTTAAATTTTAGGACAGATATAAGAAGATATAGCAGGAGCCTGACAAACATTGATGTACAGAGGTAAATTGATATTTAGAGTAGATGTAGAAAGGTCACTTCTGATGGTGGGAGAGTCTAGGACAAGAGATCTCAACTTCAGAATTGAAGGGCATCTGCTTAGATCAGAGATGCAGAGGAATTTCTTCAGAGCATGGTCAATCTGAAATTTGTGCTACAGGTGGTTGTGGAGGCCATGTCATTGGGTGCATTTATGACAGATATTGCTAGGTTCTTGATTATACAGGGTATCAAAGGTCATGGGGAGAAGGCCGGGCAGTGGGGCTAAGTGGGAAAATGGATCAGCTCATGATTGAATGGCCGGCCAGACTCGATGGGCTGAGCAGCCTATTTCCATTCCTATGTCTTATGGTCTATGATTTGTTATGAGTCCAGATGATACCAAAACCTAGCAGCAATACACATTCACCAAGACAAATGGTTACTTAAACAAAATTTGCTTTTAATTATCTTTAAACATGAAAACAGGATCAAACTTTAACATCACTATTGACTTAAGGAAATAAACTTAACCCCCTTCTAATTCTAAGTACATGTATGCATGTAATGTGTATGTAGGTTCAGAAAAGTTATTTGGTTCACAGTCCAATCTCACTTCTCACTCCTCCAGGTTCACTGGTTGCAGGCAATTCTTATACTATGCACAGAATTTAACATTTATAAAGTTCACCAGGCTTTGGTGCTAAAAATGTAAATGGTTACTGCTCAGGAAGGTTCTTGTCAATTTTATTGTTCCTGGACACCCACAACTGATTCCATTTTAATCATCCACTCCAATGTCTTGCTGATGTAACTTGTCCCCTCATGGTTCTCCAAATGATAAACTCTTTCTTTCAGGACACCTCAGAGTTCCTTTCTTTTTCTTTTATTTCAAGTGAAATATTAGGTAGCTCAACAGACCTGGTAACATTCTCCTCAATCCTTCCCACACTCTTTCCAGCTCAATGATATCTCTCCCACAGCTGGGTGACCGGAACCATGAACAATACTCCAATATGGTCTCACCAATGGCTGGTATAGTGGTAACATCATGTCCCTGCTCCTGTACTCTGACCAACCTGTCTACCTGGCTCCCCATGAACTGGTTCTCTCTCCACAGATGCTGACGGTAAGTGGGAAACAGCCTAGAAAAAAAGATCAGGGGATGCTGTGGCTATCTAGGGAGAGAAGAAAATATATTCAAACATGCGATTCAAAGTGGAAAAAAAATGTTTTTAAAATTTCAGTGGTGGACAGTTAGCACAACACTATTACAGCACCAGAGACCCTTCTGATCCATAATACCATAAGTTACAGCACCAAGTTGCTTTGAGAAGCAGTGTAAGTAAGGAGGACTGGTATTATCATCTCTTCTCTAGATGCCTCATTTCACTTCATCATTACCCCCAAGCACTGTAGCAAATTCCAGAGTGGAAAGCAGGTTAAAAGGAGTTGACTTTTATAGTTTCCATATGACTGTAGGGAATTGGCTTTTACAGACTAATCCAAACAGATGTTCAGCGATAAATTACCTCTCATTCTGTCTGGTCCGTTGGAAGGAGGCGGATGTTGGGAAAATGGCTTCTGCATGTGCCATTAAATGATTAAACAACACTGTATTCTTTAACGATGGACTTGTATTTATCTTTTCAAGAGCATAAATCTGACACAAATGTCTTCTAAGTGGTGCCGGACAGCTGTGTCAAAAATGTTTCAAATTCTGATACCACCTGGAATACTGAAAGACAAGACTGCAAAATCAAGATTTTTGGGCTGAAAACTGTGGGCATGATCAGATCAATATCATAGAGATGTAGTGAACTTCCTCAGTGGGAAGTCATTACATCCCTCCAGGAATTAATTAAAGGAAAGGTTCAGCGGGTGGAAACTGTACAGAATTGTTAACAACTAAAAGTTTTGTTTTGCATGCTATCCAGACTGGTCACATATATTAAATAAAGTCATACACTATCGAAGCAAAGGAGCAGAATGTAGGAAATTGTGCATCACAAAGTGGAGGCTACAGTGCTATAATGAGTTACAGAGTGCAGGGAGGGGTGAACAGTGAGACACAGAGTGTAGGGTGTGGTGTTACAGTGAATCACAGGGTGCAGGACGTGTTGATACAGTGGATCACAGAGTTCAGGATCTGGTGTTACAGTGAGACACAGATGCAGGGTGCAGTGTTATAGTGAGCCACAGTGTGAAGGTTGCAGTGTTACATAGTGCAGGCTATGGTGTTAGTCAGATACAGAGTGTATGATGTGGTGTTACAGTGGGTCACATAGTGCAGTGTGCGGTGCTACAGAGAGTCACAGTGTGCAGGAAGTGGTGTTCCAGTGCATCACAGAGTGCAGGGTCTGGTGTTACAGTGTGTCACAGAGTGCAGAGTGTAATATTACAGGGAGACACAGAGTGCATGGTACGGCGTTACAGTGATTGACAGTGTAGGTTGTGGTGATACAGTGAGTCTCATAGTGCAGTGTGCGGTGTAACAGTGAGTCGCAGAGTGCCATGTGGGGTGATACGGTGAGTCGCAGTTTTCAGGGTGTTTTTTTACAGTGAGTCAGCGAGCGCAGGATGTGGTGTTACAGTGAGTCACGCTGTGCAGTTTGGGGTGTTACAGTGAGTCACAGAGTGCAGTGTGGGGTGTTACAGAGAGACACAGAGTGAAGGGTGTGTTGTTACAGTGGGTCCCAGAGTGCATGTTGCAGTGTTACAGTGAGACACAGGGTGCCTTGTGTGGTGTTACAGTGAGTTACCGAGTGTTGGGTGTGATGTTACAGTGAGTCAAAGTGTGCAAATTTGAGTGACACAGTGAGTCACAGATTGCAGGGTGCAATGTTACAGTGAGTCACAGTGTGCTGGATAAGGTGTTACAGTGAGACACAGCGTGCAGTTTGTGGTGTTACAGTGAGTTGCAGAGTGTCATGTGGGCTGATACGGTGAGTCGCAGTGTTCAGGGTGGTTTGTTACAGTGAGTCAGCGAGTGCAGGATGTGGTGCTACAGTGAGTCACGCTGTGCAGTTTGGGGTGTAACAGTGAATCACAGGGTGCAGGATGGGGTGTTACAGTGGGTCACAGAGTGCAGGTTACTGTGTTGCAGTGGGTCACATCGTGCACCGTGCGGTGTTACAGTGAATCACAGATTATAGTGTGCAGTGTAATGGTGAGTCGCACAGAGCAAGCAGTAGTGTTAAATTGTGTTACAGAGTGTAGGGTGTGGAGTTACAGTGGGTCACAGAGTACAGGGTGGGGTGTTTCAGTTGGTCACAGAGTGTGGATTGCAGTGTAACTGTAAGTCAAAGAATGCAGGGTGTGATGTAACAGTGCAACACAGAGTGCAAGGTGAGGTGTTACAGTGGGTCCCAGTGTTACATTGAGTCACATGGTACAGTGTGGGGTGTTACAGAGAATACAGACTGCAGGGTTTGGTGTTACAGTGGGTCACAGAGTGCAGGGTGGGGTGTTACAGTGGGTCACCGAGTTCGAGGTGGGGTGTTACAGTGGGTCACAGAGTGAAAGGTGTGTTGTTACAGTGGGTCCCAAAGTGCAGGTTGCTGTGTTACAGTGAGTCACACAGTGTCGTGTGGGGTGTTACAGAGAGACACGGAGTGCAGGGTTTGGTGTCACAGTGAGTCACAGAGTACAGGTTGCAGTGTTACAGTGAATTACCGAATGCAGGGTGTGGTGTCACAGTGAATCACAGGGTGCAGGATGGGGTGTTACAGTGGATCACAGAGTCCAGGGCGCAATGTTGCAATGAGACACAGATTGTAGGATGTGGTGTTAATGTGAGTCACAGAGTAGACGGTGGGGTGTTACAGTAAGTCATAGAGTGCTGGGTGGTTTGTTACAGTTGGTCACATCGTTCAGGGTCCGGTGTTACAGTGAATCACAGAGTGTAGTGTGCAGTGTAACAGTGAGTCACAGACACCAGGCAGTAGTGTAAAATTGGGTTACAGAGTGTAGGGTGTGGTGTTAAAGTGGGTCACAGAGTGCAGAGTGGGGTGTTTAAGTGTGTCACCAAGTGCCAGGTGCGGTGTTACAGTGAATCACTGAGTGCAGTGTGAGGTGTTACAGTGGGTCACAGTGTGCATGTTGCAGTGAGTCACAGAGAGCAGTGTGGGACACAGAGTGCAGGGTCTGGTGTTACAGTGAGTCACCAAATACAGGATGAGCTGTTACAGTGAGTCATGGTGTGCAGTTGAGATTGGTACAGTGAGTCACTTAGTGCAGGGTGCAGTGTCACAATGAGACAGATAATGTAGTGTGGGGTATTTACAGTGAGTCACCAATTGCGTAGTGGGGTGTTACGGTGAGTCACAGAGTGCAGGGTCTGGTGTTTTACAGTGAGACACAGAGTGCAGGTTGCAATGTAACAGTGACTCACAGAATGGAGAGTGTGGGTATACAGTGGGTCTAAGAGTACAGGGTGTGATGTTACAGTGAGACAGATTGTAGGGTATGGTGTTACATTGAGTCACATAGTGCAGGCTGCCGTATTACAGTCAGACACAGAGTGTAGGGTGTGGGGTTAAAGTGAGTCACAGAGTACTGGGTGGGCTGTTACTGTGGGTCACAGAGTGCAGTTTGCAATGTAACAGTGACTCACAGAATGGAGAGTGCAGGTATACAGTGGGTCTAAGAGTGCATGTTACAGTCAGACACAGAATGTAGGGTGTGGTGTTAAAGTGAGTTACAGAGTAGATGGTGGGGTGTTACAGTGAGTCACGGAGTGCAGGGTTTGGTATTACAATGAGTCACAGAGTGTAGGGTGCGGTGTTACAGTAAGACACAGAGTGCAGCGTGGGGTGTTACGGTGGGTCACATAGTGCAGGGTGTAGTGTTACAGTGAGTCACAGGGTACAGGATGTGGTGTACAGTGGGTCAAAGTGTGCAGGGTCTGCGGTTACAGTGATTCACAGGGTGTAGGGTGTGGTGTTACAGTGAGTCACAATGCAGTGTGCAGTGTTACATTGAGTCACATAGTGCAGGCTATGGTGTTACAGTCAGACACAGATTTAGGATGTGGTGTTAAATTGAGTCACAGAGTAGACGGTGGGGTGTAACAGTAAGTCATAGTGTGCTGGGTGGTGTTTTACAGTGGGTCACATCGTGCAGGGTCCGTGTTACAGTGAATCACAGAATGTAGTGCGCAGTGTATCAATGAGTCACAGAGTGCAGAGTGGGTTGTTACAGTGAGACACATAGTGCAGGGTGGGGTGTTACAGTGAGACACATAGTGTAGGGTGGGGTGTTACAGTGAGTCACAGAGTGCAGGGTGTGGTGTTACAGTGGGTCACAGAGTGCAGGGTGGGGTGTTACAGTGAGTCACAGAGTGCAGGTTGGGGTGTTACAGTGGGTCACAGAGTGCAGGGTGGGGTGTTACAGTGGGTCACAGAGTGCAGGGTGGGGTGTTACAGTGAGTCACAGAGTGCAGGTTGGGGTGTTACAGTGAGTCACAGAGTGCAGGGTGGGGTGTTACAGTGGGTCACAGAGTGCAGGGTGGGGTGTTACAGTGGGTCACAGAGTGCAGGGTGGGGTGTTACAGTGAGTCACAGAGTGCAGGTTGGGGTGTTACAGTGAGACACATAGTGCAGAGTGGGTTGTTACAGTGAGACACATAGTGCAGGGTGTAGTGTTACAGTGAGACACATAGTGCAGGTTGGGGTGTTACAGTGAGACACATAGTGCAGAGTGGGTTGTTACAGTGGGTCACAGAGTGCAGGGTGGGGTGTTACAGTGGGTCACAGAGTGCAGGGTGGGGTGTTACAGTGGGTCACAGAGTACAGGGTGTGGTGTTACAGTGGGTCACAGAGTGCAGGGTGGGGTGTTACAGTGGGTCACAGAGTGCAGGGTGGGGTGTTACAGTGGGTCACAGAGTGCAGGGTGGGGTGTTACAGTGGGTCACAGAGTGCAGGGTGGGGTGTTACAGTGGGTCACAGAGTACAGGGTGTGGTGTTACAGTGGGTCACAGAGTGCAGGGTGGGGTGTTACAGTGGGTCACAGAGTGCAGTGTGCGGTGTTACATTGAGACACAAAGTGCAGGGTAGCGTGTAAAAGTGAGTCACGGAGTGTAGGTTGGGTAGTAAGTGTGAGACACAGCGTGCAGTGTGTACAGTGAGTCACTGTTTGCAGGGTGCGGTTTTACAGTGAGACACAGAGTGTAGGGTGCAGTGTAACAGTGAATCATAAAGTGCAGCGTGTGGTGTTACTCTGAGTCACAGTGTGCAGGTTTCAGAGTTACATTGATACACTGAGTGCAGTAAAGCAATGCAGGGGACTTAGAGGTTCATTTATGAATCTGATTCCCGCAGGAAAGAAACAGTCCTTGAATTTATGACAAAAAACAAGTTCCATATTGCCCAACTGGACTAAATAAATCTACATCTTTCAATTTGAATGTAAATTCTAGGAATATCACAATCCCAAAAGTTGAGTTCTGTAAAGAAGGAATCAGTATAATTTCAAAGCACGGTGCTCTGCATGTTTAGAAATATTATGTTTTCTTTTAATAAAATTACTCACATATTTGGATGAATTTGCATAGAGCTATTGAAAAAAGGCAGTCATCTTTATGCCCATTGACTTGGTGCTGACTACCAGCTTCCCATTCCTACACAAATTCTATCTTTACCAAGTTAACCCTCCCCATGTCCTCATAAATTTCCCCAGATTCTACCCAATAGAGACATTCACCTGGGAACCCCATGTCTCTTTCTATATTTATATCTTATATTTTGACTCATCATTTCCATTTATTCAGTAACAACAGTGGTGATGTCAGCAAATTTGTATATTGAGTTGGGGCTGAGCTACACATTTATGGGTGTACAGAGAATAGAGTTGGGGACTGAACATGTACCTATGGGGAGCCCCGTGTTGATTGTCAGCGAGGAGGAGACGGTGTTGCTGATCTGCACTGATTGGGATCTGCTGATGAGGAAGTCGAGGATCCAGCTGCAGAGTGAAGAAAAGTCCCAGCCCAATTCCCCTGGTCAAGAGTTTTGCTGGTCTGATGGTATTGAAGACAAAGGTATGGCCAATGAACCACAGCTTGATGTAGATGTTCCTGTGGTCCAGGTGATGCTGAGTGGAGAACCAGCGAGGGGGCATCTGCCCTTGACCTGTTCTGATGACAGATGAACTGAAGTTGATCCAGGTTCTTCCTGAGGCAGGAATTGAGTTGATGCACCCCAGAACCAACCTCCCACTGCACTACATCACCATAGACAACAGGGCCACCTGCTGATATTTCTTGAGGATGAAGACTTTGTTCTTCTAGGGAAGAACGGATGTTCTTTTGAAATAAGTCGGGACCTCAAACCAAAGCAAAGTTGAAAATGTCTGTAAAAACTCCAGCCAATTGGTCATGCAGGATCTGAAGTGGCTGCCGTTTATATCGTCTGGACTGGAGGATAGCTGAGGATTCACCACACTGCCTCAGACAGACTCCTGTCCATTCCATCCTCAGTAGGATCACTGGGGGTTGTGGCAGGGATATTGATGCTGTCATGCTTTATGTACCAGTCTCCTGAGAACCATAAGGTATTCACCGCAATCCAGCACCTTGCACATGTCTAATTATTGCACTGCCAACTGTAGTAAAGAATGGGTTTATTGTCTGGATAGCACGCAAAACGATGCTTGGTATATTGCACTGTAGCGCAAAGACTTGTTGACTCAAACCAATTTTTATTACCAAAAGATTGGAGGGTAGCATATCGAGGTCAACCACTCCAGACTGACCTGGGTCTGGTTAGAAGCAGCCCTTTATGACCTGCCAGTGGGCGTGGCTACAGCTCTCAGCCAATCATTACTACGATATGTAAATATATACTCTTATATACATTGGTGATAGTATCCCATACTATCACATTACCCCTTCTTTAAGAACTGACCCTGGGGTGAGTAAAAAATGGGGGGGGGGGGGGAATAGCATGCAGTGTTCACAGGCTGAGGCGGTTGGGAGGCCTGATTGTCTGACGTGATCTCCGTGGTGGGGGGAGTATCATCGCTGGGGTCCCTGGGTGTGGGCGCAGTTTCACTTAGTTCATGGTCATCATTGTCCGTGGGCTGGTCCGAGCTGCTGTCGTCATCCGTGAGGTGCTGCTGGTCCCGTTGTCCCGGCACGTAACCTAGGGGAGGATTGGATGGAGGTTGGGGTTGGAACGTGACAATGTTAGACCTGGCTTGGGCCAGGTCCCTTACTGAGACCGTGTCCTCCCGCCCATCCGGGTAATCGACATAAGTGTAGTGCAGGTTGGCATGTAACAGCTGGACCTGGTTGATTAGGGGGTCATTTTTCGAGTAGAAGACATGACATCTCAGCAGCACAGGTCCAGGGACTGTCAGCCAAGCCGGTGTGGTCATTCCTGATTCTGACTTCCATGGGAACGAGAACATACCTTCGTGTGGGGTAGCATTGGTGGCAGTGCATAACAGGGACCTGATGGATTGCAGGGCATTTGGGAGGACGTCCTGCCAGCGAGTGGTGGGGAGGCCTTTAGACCAGAGGGAAAGCAACGTTCCAATTACTGTGCAGGTTGTAGCTAATGGTCCTGCTTGAAGCAATACCACGCTCCAGAAGGTACTACCTCAGCTCCACACTCTTAAACGAGGACTCCCGGTCACTGTGGATGTAACTGGGGTACCTGAAAATGGTGAAGATCCTGTGCAGTGCGTTTATGACTGTCGAGGCGGTCATGTCCGGGCAGGGAATAGTGAATGGGAATTGGGAGTACTCTTCAAGCACCGAAAGGATGTAGGTATTACAGTTCGTCGACAATAAGGGCCCCTTGAAGTCCACACTGAGACATTTGAAGGGCCGGTGGCTTTGATGCCGTGGGTCTTCTTGGGCCGGAAGAAATTGGGCTTGCACTCAGCACAGACTGGGCAGGTTCGGGTCATGGAGCAAATCTCCTCAACCATATAGGGCAGGTTGTGGGCCTTTACAAAGTGGGTGAACCTGGTGACTCCCAGATGACAGAGCTCCTCATGGAGTCACTGCAGTCTGTCCAGTTGTACACTGGCACACTTCCCACGGGGAAGGGCATCGGGCGGGTCATTGAGTTTGCCAGGGCGGTACAGAATGTCATAGTTGAAGGTAGAGAGTTCAATTCTCCACCTGGCGATCTTGTCATTTTTGATCTTACCCCACTGGTTGCTGCTAAACATAAATTAGTCAGTCAGCAGTGTAAAGTGTCTGCCAGTGAGGTAACGATAATGGCCTGGGCCTCCTTCTTGACACGGAAGTGTCGGCTTTCTGGGCCCTGGAATGTCCTAGAAAAGAAGGCGACAGGCCTACTAGTGCCTGCCAGTGCAAAATCGGACGCATCGTTCTCTACTTGGAAAGGTATCGATTCCTCTACGGCATGCAGGGTGGCTGCGGCGATGTCTGACTTGACGCGGTCAAAGGCTGTTCTGGCTTCCGCTGACAAGGGGAAAGAGGTGGACTGAATTAGTGGCCGTGCCTTGTCAACGTACTGTGGGACACATTGGGCATAATAGGAAAAATACCCTAGGCAGCGTTTCAGTGCCTTCTGGGTTTGGGGCAGTGTAAGGTCCATGAGAGGGCGCATGCGGTCAGGATCTGGCTTTACACCACACAACTTAAAATTGCGAGGCGAGTGGTCTGGAAGACAAACTTCTTGAAATTGTAGGTCAGATACAGCCGTTTCACCATTTGGAAGAATTTCTCAAGGTTGGCATCATTGTCCTGCAGGCTGTGGTCTACCATCTGGCCATCTCTCACTGAAAGACCGTGACACCATTTGTGACACCGAAAGGGACCGTGAGGAATTGATACAAACATCCGTTCACTTCGAAGGCGATGAAAGGGCAGTCTTCCGGGTGGATCGTGAGCTGGTAGACGGCTGATCGAAGGTCGATGGTGGAAAACACACGGAATTGGGCGATTTGATTTACCAAACTGTGATTCGTGGAAGAGGGTAAGCGTCCAAGAGCGTGAAGCGGTTGACTGTTTGGCTGTAGTCAACCACCTGTGCCCTCCAGGGACTTGTGCTGGGCTTGATGATGCCCTCGTCCAGCAATCTGGGCACCTTGCTTTTAATAAATTTCCTGTCCCCGAAGCTTTTAGTGGTAATCGGTTTCCACCCAGGGGTAAGGTTGGCGAAGAGTGCTGGAGGGGCGACCCGGAGGGTGGAAAGGCTGCAAGTGGAGCATCAGGGTGCAGGGACTGGTGTGGGCTGTCGCTGGCAGGAGGTCTCCGGGGTGGTGTGGTGGCAGACAGAGAGTGGAGAGTGGGGACCCCCATTATGCAATGACACTGTATTAAAATGACATTGGAAATTCAACCCCAAAATCATAGGTGCACATAATTGAGATAGGACCAGCAACTTAAACCCTGTAAATTTGATGCCCTGACCTTTCAAGGTCACCACACAATACCCCTTGATGCCCGTTGAGTTGGCTCTTGTGGCCAGCAAGATCTTCTGGTCCATCGGGTGAACTACCAGTGCACATTGTTGGACCAGGTCTGGGTGAGTGAAGCTCTCTGTCAAAACTGAATCAAACAGACAGTTTGATCACCTTAATTATTTCCATAGACTTA
The DNA here is from genome assembly GCF_036971445.1 of Narcine bancroftii. Classification (NCBI taxonomy): domain Eukaryota; kingdom Metazoa; phylum Chordata; class Chondrichthyes; order Torpediniformes; family Narcinidae; genus Narcine; species Narcine bancroftii. The sequence continues at coordinate 59,599,854 of NC_091479.1, read as the reverse complement.
GCAAGGGGGTGTGGCTGGTTCTGGTTTAATGTCACTGATGCAGCAACCGATACAGAGAGTGGTACTGTGCTTGGCGGTGGCCATTTTGGACTGGCAGACGGTGGCGAAGTGGCCATTCTTTCTGCACTTCTGGCATCGGGCCTTCCTCACAGGGCACAGGGATCGACTGTGCTTCTCCCTCCTGCAGAAGTAGCACTTTGGGGTCGCGTTGGGTAGTGTGGAGGCAGCGGCGAGGCCATCGATATGGCATGGGGAGACTGGGTTGAATGCCAGTGTTCTACTCACATCAAAATGGGAGGCCCAGCCCTGTGCATAGGGGTCCATGCTTAGGGCCACAGCCTCCATCGTTTCAGCGATTTGAACGGTCTCCACCAGGCTGTCTCCCCCGTGTTCCAGCAATCGTTGCCTCACCTCGTTAGATCGGATCCCAGCCACAAAAGCGTCCCTGATGAGGTCCTCGGTGATCCCAGCCACAGTTTTGTCAGTGCACGCACAAGCTCTCCCCAGTAACCTCAGTGCCTGGAGGTAGTCTCTGCAAGACTCACCGGGTTGCTGCCTCCTAGTCGCCAGCATGTGTCTTGACCTTATTCACAGGTCTCTCATAGAGTCCCCTCAGCATGTTCATGGCAGCCGTGAAGGAGGTCACATCCTGGATGTTTTCTTAAACCCTCGAGGACACCATGGACATCAGCACAAGCAGTTTATCTGTGTCCTCCTCCATGATGGGGTCAGAGCTTGCAGATACGCCTCGAAGCACCTCACCCAGTGTCTGAAATCACTCTGGGCAGTAGTTGACTGCGGTCAATGCTGAGGCGTTCTGTCGCAGCATTCACTCCATCCGTTGAAATTTTTGTTAATAAAATTATAGCACGTCGAATGACTCAAAGTCTTCTTGACTCAAACCAAGGCTTTTATTAGCTAAAGACTGGAGCATATTACATCGACGTCAACCAGTCCAGACTGACCTGACCTAGGAGCAGCCCTTTATGACCTGCCAGTAGATGTGGCTACAGCTCTCAGCCAATCACTATCACTATATGTAAATATATACATTGGTGAGAGTATCCATACTATCACATGCACAATAAACAATTTTCCTGCAGCCACATTAAGGAAGCAAGCCCAGGCCACCTTCCCACACAAGCAATGCTGGTCCTGCTCTCATTGTGATGTGGGATCTGGCGGACGTTCGGACCATTGATCCACAGAACATTACAGCCCCGAAACAGTCCTTTTGGCCCATGTAGTCTGTGTCAAACTATTATTCTGCCTTGTCCTATTGACTTGCACCTGGACCAGAGCCCTTCAAACCTCTCCCATCCATGTACGCATCCAAATTTTACTTAAATTTGAACCCACGTTCACCACTTCAGCTGGCAGCTTATTCCACTCTCCCACCATTCCCTGCATGAAGAAGTTTCCTTGTATGTTCCTGCTAAATATTTCACCTTTACGCCTTAACCCATGTTCTCCAGTTCCTGTCTTACCCAACCTCAGTGGAAAAAGCTCCTTGCATTTAATTTACCTATATCCCTCATAATTTTGGAAACCTTCATCAGAGTGGAACGCAACTGGTGAGTGGGAGTCAGCTGGAGAGAGTGGCAAGGAGAGGGTGAGAGTAGGTGGGAGATAGTGAGAGTCGGAGAGGCTGGCGAGAACTGGAGAGAGCAGGCAAGAGGGTTGGCATAAGTGTGAGGGTATTGGCGAAAGTGGGCAGCAGCTACAGAAGTGGGAAGGAGCTCGTGAGAGGAGAAGGGGGCATGCAAGTATCGAAGCAGGGTGGCATGAGTAGGAGGGAGCTGGCAAAAATGGGAGGCACATGGAGATAGTGGAAGGGCTTGGGGAGTTGGAGGAGGTGGAGAGAGTAGTAAGGAACGGGAGAGTGGGAGGTGAGGCTGTTTATAGAGACCAATGAATACGAAGGGACTGGAGGATTATCTATCATTTTAATTTGATTTGGACATCATTACTAGTGCAGGAACATAGGCCAAAGGGTCTGTTCCTGAGCTGCATTGTTCCACAGTCTGGAGGCCCAATATGAAAAAGTAGATTTAAACTTTTGAAACTTTGCTATCCAACCTTTGAACAGATCAACTGTGACAGACTGACAAATGGCAACCATTCGAAGGCCAGTTTGTTGGTGAGATGAGATGATGCATTGGGCGCTCAGCTGTGTTCCACAGGTAAACCTCTCTCTGTCAGTCAGGCACAGCACAGAGCAAGTTCATAAGTGCATCCAATAAAGCACTGATCATCTTTGTGCTGAACATTTCAATTGGTCCCATAGGTTCTAGTGGGAAAAATGCAATCTGATTTTACTCCTAACTGGCCTTGCCCCTTACCAAAGAGATAATTTCCTTCTGCACAAAATGTGGCCTTTTCATTTGATGAGATCAGAACTGTCAAACACACCCACACACTATGAGAATTGAGTTTATGAAATTAATGGATAGGTTTAAGTTTATTGCACATGCATGACCAGACCAAACAGCATTCTTCTGGACTATGATACACACAGATACACAACACACTGCACACAATCATCACATTTGTACATATCAACATAATATAAAATGAATATTCATAAAAACTTTGGAATAATTTAGTTTGTTCATTTGTCAGAGATCCAAGATACAAGTTATCTTGTATTCTGTCTAGCCTCTCTTCAACCACATAACCATATAACAATTACAGTATGGAAACAGGCCATTACGGCCCCTCTAGTCCACACCAATTTAAGTGAACTCCACTAGTCCCACCTACCTGCTCCCTCTCCATAACCAACCAGACCCCTCACATCCATATATTCATCCAAACCTCTCTTAAATGACAAAATTGACCCTGCTGCAACCACCTCTTGCGGAAGGTCATACCACTTAGCCACCACTCTCTGAGCGAAGAAGCTTCCTCTTATGTTACTTTGATGGCATGAACATGGATGATCCCCCATCAATCACTCAGGAGACTATTGTGGAGAAACCAATAGGCTTTAAATCACTTGAGAACATAGCATATCCCAGCTGTTCGACAGTCCTGCACTGAGTTGCAGTGGGCTGTGGAACAGTTACCTTTATACAGGAGCCTTTGGGGAGAGGCCACAGGTACAACTGGCCAATAGGCATGCTTGACCAGATAATTATATGTTTACCACAATGGACCTCCAATTTTCATTAATCCCCTCCCTCCTCAGTCTCTCTCTTTCCCCATCCCTCCATTTCCTTTCCTCTAGCTTCTTACCCCCTTCCCTTCCCTCTCCTATCAGAGAGCCACCCCCTCCCCATCAATTCTCAGCTTTTTTTATCCTCTACCCTCCCACCAGTATCCACCTATGACTTCTTCATCGTTAGCCTGTACTCCTCCCTCTGCCTCTTTCTCCCTCTTCTCTCTTCTTTTCATTCAGGTGCCTGTCAGTGTTTATTCATACCTGACGAAGGACCCTTATTTGCTGTGGATGCTGCATGACTTGCTGAGTTTATCCAGTGCATTTGTGTGTTCCCTCTGTGGTGGTACAACCACTATACTGGCCGCACTCCTACCGGCCTTCTGCAGGAGGCAACCACTGTACCTGCAGGGAGGCAACCTGGAAGGCAAACTGGGAGACAGTCACCAGCCCATATAAAGAGTTGAGCCGGCCCCTTGGAGGAGAGGCAGACATGTGGAACCAGCAAAGATACTGAGCCTGGTGTGTAAAAGTTTAAGCTAATTAAAGCCTGTTGTACACTCTGTGGACTTTGCATCAGAATTATTCACACAGCAGCGCCACACCCTTGGCCTCAGTATCTGCAGACTTCCTTGTTTAAAGATCTTCTTTCTTTGGCTTGGCTTCGCGGACGAAGATTTATGGAGGGGGTAAAAAGTCCACGTCAGCTGCAGGCTCGTTTGTGGCTGACCAGTCCGATGCGGGACAGGCAGACACGATTGCAGCGGTTGCAAGGGAAAATTGGTTGGTTGGGGTTGGGTGTTGGGTTTTTCCTCCTTTGCCTTTTGTCAGTGAGGTGGGCTCTGCGGTCTTCTTCAAAGGAGGCTGCTGCCCGCCAAACTGTGAGGCGCCAAGATGCACGGTTTGAGGCGTTATCAGCCCACTGGCGGTGGTCAATGTGGCAGGCACCAAGAGATTTCTTTAGGCAGTCCTTGTACCTTTTCTTTGGTGCACCTCTGTCACGGTGGCCAGTGGAGAGCTCGCCATATAATACGATCTTGGGAAGGCGATGGTCCTCCATTCTGGAGACGTGACCCATCCAGCGCAGCTGGATCTTCAGCAGCGTGGACTCGATGCTGTCGACCTCTGCCATCTCGAGTAACTCGACGTTAGGGGTGTGAGCGCTCCAATGGATGTTGAGGATGGAGCGGAGACAACGCTGGTGGAAGCGTTCTAGGAGCCGTAGGTGGTGCCGGTAGAGGACCCATGATTCGGAGCCGAACAGGAGTGTGGGTATGACAACGGCTCTGTATACGCTTATCTTTGTGAGGTTTTTCAGTTGGTTGTTTTTCCAGACTCTTTTGTGTAGTCTTCCAAAGGCGCTATTTGCCTTGGCGAGTCTGTTGTCTATCTCATTGTCGATCCTTGCATCTGATGAAATGGTGCAGCCGAGATAGGTAAACTGGTTGACCGTTTTGAGTTTTGTGTGCCCGATGGAGATGTGGGGGGGCTGGTAGTCATGGTGGGGAGCTGGCTGATGGAGGACCTCAGTTTTCTTCAGGCTGACTTCCAGGCCAAACATTTTGGCAGTTTCCGCAAAGCAGGACGTCAAGCGCTGAAGATGTCCCCCAAAGTTCCTCAACATGATTATCCAATTGCACGAAAACCAACAAGGTCGGGTCAGATACAGCAATGAGCTCTCTGAACCCTTCTCCATTAACAATGGCGTGAAGCAAGGCTGTGTTCTCGCACCAACCCTCTTTTCAATCTTCTTCAGCATGATGCTGAACCAAGCCATGAAAGACCCCAACAATGAAGACGCTGTTTACATCCGGTACCGCACGGATGGCAGTCTCTTCAATCTGAGGCGCCTGCAAGCTCACACCAAGACACAAGAGAAACTTGTCCGTGAACTACTCTTTGCAGATGATGCCGCTTTAGTTGCCCATTCAGAGCCAGCTCTTCAGCGCTTGTTTAAAGATACTGTTCAACAATCTCACGGCCTGTGAAAATAAGCTATTTCCCAGCCAGGCGGTCCTGATTTTGAGTGTGACCAGTGGAAAATCTCTGGCCTCATATATTGAATTATCAGAGGAAACAAGTTGGTTGCATAATATCATCTCCTGGGATATATCCCTCAAACTGTTTGCAATTTATATCATTATTGCTGTGTTCAGCTGCCTTTAAGCTGGTTGGTCACTCTACAGCCATAGGTTGGGTTGGTAAGGATGATGTCCAAATTGGCACCACTTGATGCGAGTTGTTATGTGAAGATATCACAGCTGTAAATTTCAGATCATGGAATATAACACATTTTTTTCAAAGACTGCTTTCAGGAGTCGTACAAGAAGTTGGTAAGGCCTCGTTTGGACTGCTGTGTTCAGTTTTGGTTACCTTGCTACAGGAAAGATGTTGTCAGGCTGGAGAGGGTTAAGTGATGGCTGATGAAGATGGGGGTCAGAGCTATAGGTTGTGCAAGCTGGGCATTTATTCCAAGGGACACAGGAGGCTGACGGATGATCACACGGAGGTGTATAAAATCATGGGAGGAATAGATCAGGTGAATGCATTTTGACCAGAGTCAGGGAATTGGTAACCAGAGGTTTAAGATGAGGGGAAAGAGATTTAACATATATCTGAAGGGTCATTTATTTTACATGGAGGGTTGGAGGTGCATGGAATTTATTGCTGGGGGTGGTGGTGGAAGCTGGGACAATAAGAATGTTTAAAAAATAGGCACATGGATGTGACAAAAATGGAGGGATATTGAAGCTTACTGGTCAAGAAGGTGGGTTAATATAAATGGTTCATGTGGACTAAATTGGCCCAATGGCCTGTTTCCTTGCAGGGCAGGAACTCACTGTCTTTGGTGGGATATTGGGAACAGTGCCCTCACAATTGTAACAGCGCAACAGCATCAGTAACCCGGCTTTAAATCTTCTGCGTTTCTTTCAGGAGTTTGTACATCCTCCCCATGTCTGTCTAGGATTCATCTGGGTGCTCTGGTTTCCTCCCATGTTCCAAAAACATACAGGGAAAGTTGGTGAATTGGTCACATGGGTGTAATTGGGTAAGAAGGGCCTGTTACCGTGCTGGATCTCCAGATAAAAAAAAAGTTCATTATTATCTCCTCCCCGGGCCCTCTTTCTCTACTGTTTCTCCAACTTTTTGCATTTATACAGAACTTGATAACTTCATCACTTTTTCCATCATGTACCCATCTAAGTACATGGCAACTGCAGGACTCAGGCGATACTGCCTCAGGTTTCCTCTCTCTATGAGCACAGCTGACCTGCTGGGATATCCCACTGCCCTGCATTTCACAAAACATGGAACATTCCAGCACATCACAGGCCCTTCAGCCCATAGGAGTGAGATAGATCAGTGGGTTGAGTGGTATCCAAACAACAACCATGAACTCAGCATTAGCAAAATGAAGGAACTGATTGTGGACTTCAGGTGGGGGAAATAAGGAGAACATAAACCAGCCCTCATTGAAGGGTCAGCAGTGGAAGGGGTTAAGATCTTCAAATTCATGGGTGTCAGTAACTCTGAAGATCTGTTCTGGGGCCTCCATGTCAATGAGGAGTTTGAGGAGATTTAGTATGTCACCAAAGTCTCTTGCAAATTTCTACAAGTGCAATGTGGAGACATTCTGACTGGTTAAATCTCTGTCTGGTCGTGTCTATCCCTCGTAGTTGGGGATGATGGCCTTTGTTTCGTTAATCCCACAGAGCGAAGACGCCTGAGCATGCATTTGTTGAGCATGTATTTGTTTAACATGTACTTGATGTTGCACTCTAAGAAGCACATGATACTTCACAAATCAACCAATTAGTTTCAAGATGATCAGAGCTGATGAATTTATTGCAGCCTTCATCTGCCTTCACAGCCGTTGAGTTCAGAGTAACTTCATCTGTCTGTTCCACCGATATTTCTTTGTCAGGGACTTCACCCTTGACCTTACCGCCATGGGTGGCCCTACCAGGAGCATAGTTCCAGACAACATCGTTCTCAGGATCACAGGACAACACAAGCTTCTCCACCACAACAAGATGACCATCCACGGAGAAGTCCTGTTGGTTATGAAGGTGCCAATGCACAGGACAGGAAAAGGGAACAGAGTGTGTGAACTCAGCAAATGGTACCATGCCTTCACCCCATTTAGAACATGTACAAGAGGCGGTGTCTCAAGAAAGTATTTTCTCTCTTCAAGGGCCATCACCACTCATTCCATGCCCTCTTCTCTCTTCTACCATTGGAAAGGAGGTACAGGAGCTTGAAGATGAACACCCAACAGTACAGAAGCAGCTTCCCCTCCGTCATCAGATTTCCAAGTGGACAACGAACTACAGATACTGCCTCGCTTTCTCAGATGTCCACCCTATAGAGATCCTTCATAACCTTATTTACTTATATTAACTCTTGTCTCATCCTTCATTGCTTCCAAGAAAAAAGCCCTAGCTTGATCAACCTTGCTTCATATGATGTGTTCTCCAATCTGGGCAACATCCTGGTAAATTTCCATTGCACCCTCTCTAAGCATGTACATAGTTTCTATCATAAATCAGAATTTACAGTTATTTTAAATCATGAAATTCGGGGTTTTGTGCAAACATTCATATTATAACCACCTTACAACAAATTTTTTAAAAAAATTTAAATAATAGTGCACGAAAAGTAAGGCAGTGTCTGTGGTTCATTGATTATTCAGGAATCTGATGGTAGCGGGGAAGAAGCTGTCTTTGTGCCACTGAATGCTCGTCTTTAGGGTCCTGTACCCTTTTCCCCGATGGTAGCAGAGTGAAGAGGGCATGGCCTGAGTAGTGAGGTCTTTGAGGATAGAGGCTGCTTTCTTAAGACACCGCCTCATGTTGATGTCCTCGATGGAGTGAAGTCTGGTGTCTGATGTCGCAAGCCGGATTAACAACCCCCTGGAATTTATTCTTGTCCTGAGAGTTGGCATCTCCGTGGCAGTGACGCAACCAGCCAGAATGCTCTCCACAGCACACCTGTAGAAGTTTACAAGAGTTTTTGGTGACATACTGAACTGCCTCAGGCACCTCACAAACTGTAGCCGGTGGCGATTGTGATCGCCTCCATCTTTGAAAATTGCATCGACGTAGAGGGTCCAGGACAGATTTCAGAGATGTTGAAACTCAGTAATTTGAAGTTCTTAACCCTCTCGCAGAGAGGCCCTTGATGAGAACTGGGTGATGTTCCCTTGACTTCCTCCTGAAGTCCACAATCATCTCCTTGGTTTTGCTGATGTTGAGAACAAGGTTGTTGTTGTTACATCATTCAACAAGCTGATCTATCTCCTCCTGTCTGCTTCCTCATTGCCATTTGTGATTCTGCCAACAACTGTGATATCATTTGCAAATTTGTAGATAACATTGGAATTGTGCCTGGCCACACAGTCATGGGTGTAGAGCAGTGGACGAAGCATGCATCCTTGGGGTGCGCCTGTGTTGATTATCAGTGAGGAGGAGACATTGTTTCCGATTCATACTGACTGTGATCTCCTGATGAGAAAGTCAAGGATCCAGTTGCAGGGAGAGGGTGGGGGGGGGGGGGGGGCATAGAGGCCTAGAGTTTGTAGCTTCTTGACCAGCACTGAGGCAATAATGGTGTTAAAGGCCGAGCTGTAGTCGATGAAGAGCAGCCATGTGTATGAGTTGCTGTTTTCGAGGTGATCCAGAGCTGAGTGGAGAGCCAACAATATTGCATCTGCTGTGGAGCGATTGTGGCAATAGGTGAATTGCAGTGGGTCCAGACCTTTGCTTAGGTACATGTTAATTCTGGCTATGACTAGTCTCTCAAAGCATTTCATCTCAATAGAAGTTAGTGCTACTGGGCAGTAGTCGATGAAGCCACCAGAACTGAACACAATGCTCTAAATGTGGTCTAACCAGAGTTTTATAGAGCTTCAAAATTACTTTGCGGGTCTTGAACTCAATCCCACGACTGATGAAGACCAGCACACCATAAGCCTTCTTAACCACTCTATCCATCTGCGTGGCAATCATCCTTGATGAATCTGGACCTCAAGATCTTATGTTCAACCATGTTATTGAGAGTCCTACTATTAACCGTGTTTTACATTCTAATGCCAGTGTTCTCACTCTCTAACCACTCTCATTTCCCTGCCCAAATGCCTCCATTAACTCATCGATCAGATGACCTAGTTTATGTCTTATCCCCAGAGCAACCCTAACCTCTCCCTGACAGATCAATTCTTTTTGACAAATCCATCCCTCATACTAATACTAAAGTTTTTTTTTCTTCTTCTGCCAAAGGATCACTAACCTGAAACACTCAGAAACCCAGGCAGATGCTTCCTGCTCCACTGTGTTTCCAACATTTGCTGCTTTTATTCCTGGCTTACATTGTTCTTGCACCTCACATTCCATCTGGGCTCCCTCCAAATGTCTCATTTTCTCTGGTTTCAGTCAGCCACCACTCCATCTTCCCTCCCCTCCCCACCCCATTTTTCCCTCTGTCTCCTTTACCCAGTGCTACATTCACAGAGCCACCCCTTCCTGCTATCAATTCCCATGCCTCTCTCCATATATCTCTCTCATGCCCTACTGTCCATAACCAATGAACACCTTTAGTCTGTTGGTCTGCACACCTCTCCCTGCCTTTTTTCTCCTTTCCCCAGCCTTTTAATTCATGTGCCAGCCTGCTTTTTACTCATACCTTGAAGAAGGGCTTAGGCCTCAAACATTGGTTATATATTTTTACCTCCTGTAAATGTTGCAAGTCCTGTTGAGATCCTCCAGCATTTCTGTGTTTTTATTACATTCTTGTTCAACCACAAGCTGCTAAAGCCATCAAGCTGGACACTAATATTATTTATGGGATCCATTTGTGTGCAGCACGTTGGATAATTACATTGATTCTTGCTGCTTTTTTTAGTGCTTTGAGAGCAGTGATGGAACTCCATATAAATGAATTTTAAATCATTAATTTGTTAATGTAGATACAGCAAAATCTAAAAATCAGAGCATATGTTTGATTATCAGAGAAAAGACAGATCATCATCATAAAACTGGGGTACAAGATGCTGGAGACAGGCTTGAGGGAACCTAGTATTGGGGCCAGGATCCATGAGGTTGTCAAGGACAAGTAGGGCTCCCAAAAGGCTTCGGACACTGATAGTTTCCTGATGCTATTGAGGGTCGGGAACTGGGAGCTCAGAGACACTGCTGGAACAGAGTTGGTGCAGCGGAAGAGACTGTGGGCACACAGGAGATGAATTCATGGACTCTCCTTTGCTTCTTTTTCCCCAGTTGATGGCGACACCCAGTGACGGTGTCTCTTTTTAGCTGGCTAAAGTTGATGAATTTTGTGTATTATTTAATTATGTGTTCTAGTACAGGACAATAATTGTGAGATGTGCTGTTTTCATTTTGTAAAGGATGATCATTTCCAATTTCCTTGCTGGAGAGCAATAAACTAATGCTCAGATGCAGGCTACACGATAGTGGTTTGTCAGTTGTTGAGAAGATCAGGGTATATTACTAATCTGGACAACTTTTGATTAGAACGTGACAAAAAGGATAGGAAATAAATAGGCATTTGTACTTTGAAAAGAGAAACATATTTGGAAGTATGAAAGGTACAAGATCGCCATCTGTGGACCATGTCCACCCACAGCCAGGCTGGGTCCCTGCTGGGTTCAGTTCCCTGCTGAGTTCTGGACGTAGCCAAGGCCAGGTCCCTGGTGGTTCTAGACACAGCCCAGACCGGGTCCCTGCTGGGTTGAGTTCCCTGCTGGGTTCTGGACACAGCCAAGGCCAGGTCCCTGCTGGTTCCAGTCACAGCCCAAGCTGGGTCCCTGCTGGGTTTAGTTCCCTGCTGGGTTCTGGACACAGCCAAGGCCGGGTCCCTGCTGGGTTAAGTTCCCCACTGGGTTCCGGACACAACCCAGGTGGGGTACCTGCTGGGTTCAGTGGGATCTGGACACAGCAAAGGCCAGGTGCTTGCTGGTTCCAGACATAATCCAGACTAGCTCCATGCTGGGTTCAGTTCCCTGCTGGGTTTTGGACACAGCGGCCGGGACCCTGCTGGTTCTGAACACAGCCCAGGCTGAGTCCCTGCTGGGTTCTGGACACAGCCAAGGCCAGTTCCTTGCTGGTTCCAGACACAGACCAGGCTGGGTCCCTGCTGGGTTCATTTCCATACTGGATTCTGGACTCAGCCAAGGCCAGGTCCCTGCTGGGTTAAGTTCCCCGCTGGGTTCCAGACACAACCAAGGCCAGGTCCCTGCTGGGTTCAGTTCCCTGCTGAGTTCTGAACACAGGCCGGACCAGGTCCCTGCTGGGTTCAGTTCCCCACTGGGTTCTGAACACAGCCCCTGGGTCACTGCTGGGTTCTAGACAGAGCCAAGGCCAGGTCCCTGCTGGTTCCAGACACACCCTAGACTGGATCCCTGCTGGGTTCAGTTCCCTGCTGGGTTATGGACACAGCCAAGGCTGGGTCCCTGCTGGTTCCAGACACAGCCCAGGCCGGGTCCCTGCTGGGTTAAGTTCCCCGCTGGGTTCCAGACACAACCAAGGCCAGGTCCCTGCTGGGTTCAGTTCCCTGCTGAGTTCTGAACACAGGCCGGACCAGGTCCCTGCTGGGTTCAGTTCCCCACTGGGTTCTGAACACAGCCCCTGGGTCACTGCTGGGTTCTAGACAGAGCCAAGGCCAGGTCCCTGCTGGTTCCAGACACACCCCAGACTGGATCCCTGCTGGGTTCAGTTCCCTGCTGGGTTATGGACACAGCCAAGGCTGGGTCCCTGCTGGTTCCAGACACAGCCCAGGCCGGGTCCCTGCTAGGTTCAGTTTCCTGCTGGGTTCTGGACACAACCCAGGTCAGGTATCTGCTGGGTTCAGTTCCCTGCTTGGTTCTGGACACAGCAAAGGCCAGGTGCCTGCTGGTTCCAGACATAACCCAGACTGGATCCCTGCTGGGTTCGGTTCCCTTCTGGGTTTTGGACACAGCCAAGGCTGCGTACCTGCTGGTTCCAGACTCAGCTCAAGCTGGGTCTCTGCTGGGTTCAGTTCCCCGCTGGGTTCTGAAAAGCCCAGGCCGGGTCCCTGCTGGGTTCTGGACACAGCCAAGGCCAGATCCCCGCTGGTTCCAGACACAGACCAGGCTGGGTCCCTGCTGGGTTCATTTCCATTCTGGATTCTGGACTCAGCCAAGGCCAGGTCCCTGCTGGGTTAAGTTCCCTGCTGGGTTTTGGACACAGCCAAGGCCGGGACCCTGCTGGTTCGAGACACAGCCCAGACTGGATCCCTGCTGGGTTCAGTTCCCTGCTGGGTTTTGGACACAGCCAAGGCCGGGTACCTGCTGGTTCCCAACGCAGCTCGCTGGGTCTCTGCTGGGTTCAGTTCACCACTGGGTTCTGGACACAGCCCAGACCAGGTCCCTGCTGGGTTCAGTTCCCCAGTTGGTTCTGGACACAGCCCAGGCTGGGTCCCTGCTGGGCTGTGGACACAGTCCAGTTTGGGTCCCTGCTAGATTCCTGACAAAGCCTAGGCCAGTTCTCTGCTGGGTTCCAGTCAAACCCCAGGCCGGCTCCCTGAGCTGGGTTCAGTTCCCCGCTAGGTTCTGGACACAGGTCAGACCAGGTCCCTGCTAGTTCCAGACACAGCCCAGACCAGGTCCCTGCTAGTTCCAGACACAGCCCAGGCCGGTTCCCTGCTGGGTTACACACACAGCCCAGTCTGGGTTCCTGCTGGGTTCAGTTCCCCACTGGGTCCTGGACATAGCCCAATCCGGGTCCCTGCTGGGTTTGGGACACAGCCCAGGCCAGATCCCTGCTGGGTTCAGAACACAGCTCAGGCCAGATCCCTGCTGGGTTCGGGACACAGCCCAGGCTGGTTCACTGCTGGGGATCCTGAAATGACCCATCCACCCCAGGAATTCTGAGACCTTCTTGTGGTACTGGGGCAACTATGAGGAAAATTAAAGAATCTGCATGTAAAGGTTCTGTTAATGTCACCTAATACTACATTTAGAATGTAACATACATGAAATTATTTAACTTTTGTCCACTGTAAGGCAAACAGTCACCACTTTGTCAAGTGCCCCTCACAGAAACCTACAGCAGCTGGTGTTCCGAGGTAGTCTCCCCTCCAACTACTGACCAGGCCTGAGCCTGCCTAGCTTCCAAGATCAGACAATCTCAGGCGTATTCAAGCTACAAGTAATGTGATGTGAAAAAGGAGAATGATGAGGGAAATGTTAGTGCAGAGGAAAAGATGAGAACATGAGATCATAGAACATTACAGCACATTAAAGGCCCTTCGGCCCTTGATGTTGAGCCGACCTATATATTCCCACCAAAAAAGTTACTGAACTCTTCCCACCACATAAGCCTCTATTTTTCCCCCATCCATGCTCCTATCTCTTAAATGTCCCTAATGTTCCAGCTTCCACCACCATCCTGGCAAGGCATTTCAGGCCCCCACAACTTTCTGTGTAAAAACTTCACCCCTGATGTCCCCCCTAAACTTTCCTCCCTTCTCCTTGTACATATGTTCTCTGGTGTTTGCTGATCCTGGCCTGGGAAAAAAAGGTTCTGGCTGTCTACCTTGTATATGTCTTTCATCAACTTGTAGACCTCTACTAAGTCACCTCTCGTCCTTCTTTGCTCCAAGGTGAAAAGTCCCAGCTCTGCTAACCTTGCCTCATGGGACATTTTCCAATCCAAGCAACATCCTGGTAAATCTCCTCTGCACCCTCTCCAAAGCTTCCATATCCTTCCTATAATGAGGTGACCAGAACTGAACACAATAGTCCAACTGTGGTCTCACCAGAGATTTGGAGAGTTGTAACATGACCTCTCTACTCCTGAACTCAATCCACCTATTAATGAAGCCCAGCATCCCTTAAGCCTTCTTAACTAGCGTATCAACCTGTGCAGCAATCTTGAGGGATGTATGGATTTGAATCCCAATGTCCCTTTTGAAGCAGGTGGGAACCTCCAACTGCAGCAGTGAGAGATTAAAAATGTCCATAAACATTCCAGCTAATTGTCCCCTGCCAGGTATGCCACCAGGGCCTGATGCCTTGTGAAAGTTCATCCTCTTGAAGGATGTTCTGAAGTTGGCCTTAGAGACAGATATTTTGGAACTTCCGCTGGCAACCTGATGCTGTGAAGAGGTGTGACTGTGAGCACTGACTAATTTGTTTATATTTCCCTACTTTCTACTCACTTTTAATTAAACAAACTGGTTCTATTTATTTTTAAGACCACCAATTATAACTAGAAAACCTCCCATGCCGAATAGAGGAGCCAAAGTACCTAAATTAAAAACCATAAAAGAAAGAGAGGAGGAGGACACTGAGATTGAACAGGACACGTCTCTAATGTTTGGATTATTGGAAAGCAGTCAACAGATATTATTAAAGGTTTAAAAATGTGGGCCAAAGATATTGAAAAGAAATGACACAGGTTTGAGCTCTATCACAAATTTAAAAAAAACCATCTGACTGCATTGGAAGACGATGGCATCACGGTGAATAATAGGCTGGATAAACTTGAACAACAAAATATAGCTTTGATTGCTGATAACAAAAGTTAAAAGCTTGAGTATTGACATTAGAAGGACAGAGTCGTCAAAATGATCTTCATATTTTAGGTCTGAAGGAGGATGATGAAAAGGGTAAACGACCGATAAAGTTTTTTACGGACTTACTTACTGAATGATTTGGAGTTGTAGTGGTTGGAAATGATAAAGTGCTGGAAACAGCACATTGCTCATTATCTTTAAAGAATGCTTCGGAGTATCCTAGGCCAATTATATTATTCTTTCATCATAATCTTGAAAACTGCTCATTCAAAAAAAAATCTAGCTTTTCAAGGTTTACGTATTAGACGTGGAGAATTAAGGCCCAGAAGTAGTCGTTCTGTGCAAGGTCTACAACGAGGTAATGACAGAGCTGTATAAAAACTATTTCAAACCTCTCTTATTCTACCCAGCGAGATTGAATATTACCCATAGAGATCAGAAGATATTTTTACAATCACCTAGAGGAAGCTTGGAAATTTGTGAAATGAGAGACTGCCGTGGTACCATTGATCTCAACGTCAAGATGAATGAACTTTTGATACATGAAACTTGCCAATTTTAATTAAAAAAAAGGACTGAAGAGGGAAGGTGTGGGTGCCAAAAGTTTGGATGGAGAAACTGTTAGCTGTCTCAGTGCTGAACCACGCTTGCCATTGTGGGTGTTGAGGCCTGCGGGGTGCAGGACACTATCTCAGCCACGGTGTCGATCAAGAAATGGCTGCCTAACAAGGAGTCCCAAACATAGAGGAGGCTATCAGATGGGCCAATTGCCGCAGCCAATAATGACAGATGGCCAGAATGTTTCCCATAAACCCGCAAGGTGGGTGGCATCGATGGGCCTCTCCATCCCATCGCTGATTATAGTAGCAGAATTGAACCGGGGTAGTAACTTGCCTTTCTGCTGGTCATAGTCTTGCAACTGGCTGTTTGTGGGCCTTGCTGATGTGGTCTACGACACCACTGGTGTCCCTCTTCGCTCTCCAGAGCGACCTTCTGGGAATCGCTTAAAGTCCTTGTCCATGAGCAAGAGTCAGATATCTTTGGGCAGCTTCTCCAGAAAGATCTGTTCGAAGACCAGACAAGGCTTGTGGCTGTTGGTTAAAGTGAGCATTTCATTCATTAAGGCAGATGGGGCCTTGTTCCCCCAATCGATCCAAGTGAACTCAAAATGTTGGGAGCCTGCGTGAGACTGCGTGGATGGTCGCTGGTGCCATCTGGTCCATCATCTTTCGGCCCAACTGCCAGTTGGTCCTGTCAGGGTCACCAATGTAGCTTTCGTGCTATGCACGTGTGGAGAAGAACAACATGCACACACAAAGACTTGAAGTCAAGACTAGTTTATTGTTTTGGCCATCTTGTTTATATGGGCCCCAGGCACTGACATCAAGGCCCCACATTATCGGAGTGCTATCCTGGGATTGGCTGCGTTCCTGCCACAGCTCACTGCCTTCCCATCATACAGGAGGTCATCTGGGATGATGGCTGGTGTCACTCCCAGGTACACGCGGTCACCAAGTTCATCGTTATGATACCAAAGTAGACTATTTTTTCATTGATAATCAATTGATTAACATGATTAAATCATGTGAATATCAAGGCATAGTTATCTCACACCACACTCCAGTAATTTTAAATTTGGAGTTTCCAAATATTCCAAGTTCTAAAAAAAGTGGCGAATTAATACCATATTACTTAAGGCAAAGAGTTTTTGACTTTTTTAGAAAATCAGATACAATTTTTTCTTGAAATTATTTCAACTGCTGAGATTTCCAATGTGATAATCTGGGACACAATGACAGCCTACTTAAATGATCAAATTATTTCATATGTGTAGAGAACGTCGAAAGGATCAAAGGCTTGTTGATCCAAACCAAGGCTTTTATTAACTAGAAGACTAGAACGTATCACATGTAGGCCGACCAGTCCAGATTGGGGTTGCGGGAGTCATGTCACTGGCAGGCTCGTCGGGTGCAGCCACTGCTTCACTCAATTCCCCAATGGCATTGTCGACAGTCTGGCCTGAGCTGGTGGGATGGTGCTGATCCCTCTGTTCGACCACATGACCTGGGGGAGAAGGATTTTGAGGAGGTTGGGTTGGAAGCACTGATGGGCCTGATCCGGCTTGGGCTAGGTCCCTTACCGAGACTATGTTCTCGCACCCGTCCGGATACTCAATGTAGACATAATGCAGGTTCGCATGGAGCAGAGTCACTCGGTCAACCAAGGGGTCGTTCTTTGAGTACCGGACATGGCGCCACAGGAGGACCGGCCCGGGAACCATGAGCAACACCAGTATGGTTGTTCCTGATTTGGATTTCCTCAGAAAAGAGAACATCCTTTCATGGGGAGTGGCATTGGTCACGGTGCATAGGAGGGAGCGGATGGAGTGTAGGGCACTAGTGAGCACATCCTGCCAGCGAGAGGTGGGGAGAGCTTTTGACCAGAGGGCAAGCATAACCGCTTTCTAGATGGTGGCATTTTCTCTTTTGACCTGCCCATTACCATGTGGGTTTATAGCTGGTGGTCCTGCTCGAAGCAGGACCATGCTCCAGAAGGTACTGCCGCAGCTCCGCGCTCATAAACGAGGACCCCCGTCACTGTGGATGTAATTGAGGTACCCAAAGTTGGCGAAGATGCTGTGCAGGGCCTTTATGACTGAGGAGATGGTTATGTCCGAGCAGAGCACAGCAAACGGGAAGCAGGAGTACTCGTCGATGACCGTAAGGATCTAGGTATTATGGTTGGTCAACGGTAGGGGGCCCTTGAAGTCCACACTGAGATGCTCAAAGGGGTAGGTGGTTTTGATGATGTGGGTGTTCTACGGACGGAAAAAGTGAGGCTTACACTCAGTGCACACCGGGCAGGCTCGGATCATGGAGCGAATCTCCTCGACCATATAGGGCAGGTTGCGAGCTTTGACAAAGTGCGCGAACCTAGTGACCCCTGGATGACAGAGCTCCTCTGTGGAGTCTCTGCAGCCTGTCCAGTTGTATGTTGGCAGAAGTCCCCCTGGAGAGTGCATCTGGTGGGTCGTTGAGTTTACCTGGCCGATACAGTATGTCATAATTAAAGGTTGAGAGCTTGATTCTCCACCTTGAAATTTTGTCATTCTTGATCTTATCTCGCTGTGTATTGCTAAACATGAAGGAGACCTCACGTTGGTCGGTCAGCAGCATAAAGCGCCTGCCAGTGAGGTAGTGTCTCCAATAATGTACTGCTTTGACTATGGCCTGGGCCTCCTTCTTGACAGAGGAGTGTCAGCTCTCAGGACCCTGGAGGGTTCTGGAGAAGAAGGCTACTGGCTGGCCAGCCTGGTTCAAAGTGGCTGCCAGTCCAAAGACAGACGCATCGCTTTCAACTTGGAACGGAATGGACTCGTTGATGGCGTGTAGCGTTGCAGCAGTGATGTCCGATTTGATGCGCTTGAAAGCCACTCTGGCTTCCGTTGACAGGGGGAAGGAGGTGGTCTTGATGAGTAGTCATGCCTTGTCAGCATAGTGTGGAACCCATTGGGGATAGTAGGAGAAAAACCCAGGCAGCGTCTGAGTGCCTTTTGGGTGTGGGAGGGGGGGCAAGTCCATGAGGGGATGCATGCGGTCAGGGTCTGGCATGACCACTCCGTTCTCCACCACACAACCCAGAATTGCGAGCTGAGTGGTCCAGAAGACACACTTGTCAAAATTGTAGGTCAAGTTCAGCTGTGCATGTCGCTCCCATAGAAATAACACTTTGGGGTCGCATTGCACAGTGTAGCAGCAGCCGACAGGCCGTGGGTGTGCCGGGGAGGTAGTAGGGTTGAGTGAGGGCATCCTATTCACATCATAACATAAGGTCCATCCTTGAGAGTACATGTCCTTACTTAAGACCGTATCCTTCGGGAGAGGAGTCACGTGATGGAGTAGTGGCCGGACAGTGAACTCCAGCCCTCTCCAGAAAAGTCGGGAAAAACAAAGGAAAACACAAAGGCACAGAAATAAAAGTTAAAGAAAAGTGAGTATAAAGGTGGAAAGAAGATGGCGACAAAAAAAGAAAAATCAAAATCAACGGTAAGAAGAGAGGAAGAGAAGACAATGGAGGAAGAAGGAGAAGGCCTTACCTGTTCGAAGAGGCCCGCTGTGGAGAGAGAAACCCGCTTCCTCAGGTCGGTAGAAATTGGACTACAAAAATGGCTCGCTGAGCCGAGTAAAAGTGCGCAACCGCGCATGCGCGACTCCCCGCGCATGCGCGATGCGCATGAAAAAAAACACACCGACGGGAGGGGGGACCAGCTGGGGAGTCGATCTCCACAGCCGGCAACAACAGCTGCAGAACACCTGCAGCAAGAAGAGAACACAGAAGACAATGGAAACAAGAAAGAAGAGAAGAAAAGGGCAACAAAGAAACAACAGATGGCCAACCCAGAGGAAGAAGAAGAGGAAGAGTACAGTGAAATAGAAGAAGAAGGGAAAGGCAAGATAAAGGATATACTTTCTCTTGTTAGAGGATACATGGAGTCATTTAAAGAATGGCAGACACAGGAATTTAATGATTTAAGAAGAAGAATAAACAACACAGAAGAGAAAATGAACAAAATAGATATGACCTTAACAGAAATGGGAAAGAAAATGGACAAGATGGAAGAGCGGGCAGTAGCAGCAGAAATGGAGGTAAAAGACTTAAAAAAGAAATTAGAGGAATCTAATAAAAAAGCTATAGAGACACAAGAACTGTTAGCTCAAAAAATAGATATAATGGAAAATTATAACAGAAGAAATAACATAAAGATAGTGGGCCTTAAGGAAGATGAAGAAGGCAAGAATATGAGGGAGTTTATAAAAGATTGGATCCCTAGGATCCTAGGATGTCCAGAACTACAGCAAGAAATGGAAATAGAAAGGGCACATAGAGCATTGGCCTTTAAACCACAACCACAACAAAAACCAAGATCTATTTTAGTAAAATTCCTAAGATATACTACAAGAGAAAAGATACTGGAGAAGACAATGGAAAAAGTAAGAGACGGCAACAAGCCACTGGAGTATAAAAGGCAAAAAATCTTCATTTTTCCAGATATAAGTTTTGAACTCCTAAAGAAGAGAAAGGAGTTCAATACAGCAAAGGCGATTTTATGGAAGAAAGGGTATAAATTTATACTAAAGCATCCAGCGGTATTGAAAATATTCATTCCAGGAAAACAAAACAGACTATTCTCGGATCCAGAAGAAGCACGAAAATTTGCAGAACAACTACAAAATAGACGGAGAGATGAAGATGTGTAATGAGAGTAAAAAAGGAACACGATTGATATGTATGTGGGTAAAGAGGAATAAGAGTGTATAGGTATAATGTGCATACGTGAATGTATCGGTACTTAGAGGAAAATATAGATAGTATAGACAAGAATTAATAAGGGAAGGTCTTTTTTCTTTCTTTCTTCTAAATAAGGGAAGGTAATGGAATAGAGAGGATAAGGAGGGAATTAAAAGAGTGACCTTTGGTACATATGAAAAGTGAAATCTTTTCTGGGTGGGCTGGGTGGGGGGGAATAGCGGTCACTGCAAAATCAGTTGACGCTTGCGAGTGAATTCGCAAACCCAAATGGAGAGGGGAGATGTGGTTGTCCGACAAGGGATAAAGGACAACCCAGGAGGGGAAGGGGAGATTGGGGCTAAAGAAGTTATAAATAGGAGAATAAAGAAAATGTTTGATGTTTTAGGAATGTTTAGGTTTAAAATAAGAAGACAGAAATGGAAAAGGAGGAAAGGTAATGATGGAAAAACGGAAAGGGAAGATAAACAAAGTATAAAATGGCTACGTTGAACTATATGACTTTAAATATTAATGGAATACATAACCAAATTAAAAGGAAGAAACTGCTAAATTTACTGAAAAAAGAAAAAATTGAAAAAAAAGACCGTATCCTTCATTGTCTGTGCGATCCGGATCACGTCCTCTAGGTTTTCTCCCCTGTGCTCTAGCAGGCTCTGCCTAACCTCATTCGATCGGAACCCGGCCACGTAGGCATCCTGAATGAGATCGTCTGTGGTCTCCACAGCAGTTCTGTCTGAGCAAATGCAATCTCTCCCCAGTGGCCTTAGTGCTTGAATATAAGCTCTGCAGTACTCACCGGCCTGTTGCCTCCTGGTCACTAGTTTGTACTGAGCGTAGACCCTGTTCACCAGTCACTCATAGAGTCCTTT
Source organism: Narcine bancroftii (assembly GCF_036971445.1). Classification (NCBI taxonomy): domain Eukaryota; kingdom Metazoa; phylum Chordata; class Chondrichthyes; order Torpediniformes; family Narcinidae; genus Narcine; species Narcine bancroftii. The sequence goes on along the minus strand of NC_091479.1, from coordinate 59,578,962 downwards.
CAGCACCTTCATGGCTGTGGCGTAAGTGGTCATGTCCTGGATGCTCTGGTAGACTCTCGGGGACACCATAGTCATCAATATTAGTAGTCAATGACTGTCCTCTACCACGGCAGGGTCAGAGAGTTGTAAGTATGTTTCGAAGCACCTCACCCACTGCTTAAAGTAATTCGAGGCTGAAGCAAACTGTGGGTCGATATCAAGGCATTCCAGCCGTAGCATAGACTTCATCCCTTTAAAAGTTTCTAGTTAATAAAATTGTTGAGCACGTCGAAAGAATCAAAGGCTTGTTGATCCAAACCAAGGCTTTTATTAACTAGAAATCTGGAACGTATCACATGTAGGTCAACCAGTCCAGAATGATCTTGTCTGGCTAGGAGCAACACTTTAAGACCTGCCAGTAGGTGTGGCTATGCTTTCAGCCAATCACAATCATCCTACACTACAATATATACATATACACATTGGTGATAGAATCAGTACTATCACAATATGCAGCTTCTTCTTTCTTTCTTCTTTGGCTTGGCTTCGCGGACGAAGATTTATGGAGGGGGTAAAAAGTCCACGTCAGCTGCAGGCTCGTTTGTGGCTGACCAGTCCGATGCGGGACAGGCAGACACGATTGCAGCGGTTGCAAGGGAAAATTGGTTGGTTGGGGTTGGGTGTTGGGTTTTTCCTCCTTTGCCTTTTGTCAGTGAGGTGGGCTCTGCGGTCTTCTTCAAAGGAGGCTGCTGCCCGCCAAACTGTGAGGCGCCAAGATGCACGGTTTGAGGCGTTATCAGCCCACTGGCGGTGGTCAATGTGGCAGGCACCAAGAGATTTCTTTAGGCAGTCCTTGTACCTTTTCTTTGGTGCACCTCTGTCACCTTACTCGCCATATAATACGATCTTGGGAAGGCGATGGTCCTCCATTCTGGAGACGTGACCCATCCAGCGCAGCTGGATCTTCAGCAGCGTGGACTCGATGCTGTCGACCTCTGCCATCTCGAGTACCTCGACGTTAGGGGTGTGAGCGCTCCAATGGATGTTGAGGATGGAGCGGAGACAACGCTGGTGGAAGCGTTCTAGGAGCCGTAGGTGGTGCCGGTAGAGGACCCATGATTCGGAGCCGAACAGGAGTGTGGGTATGACAACGGCTCTGTATACGCTTATCTTTGTGAGGTTTTTCAGTTGGTTGTTTTTCCAGACTCTTTTGTGTAGTCTTCCAAAGGCGCTATTTGCCTTGGCGAGTCTGTTGTCTATCTCATTGTCGATCCTTGCATCTGATGAAATGGTGCAGCCGAGATAGGTAAACTGGTTGACCGTTTTGAGTTTTGTGTGCCCGATGGAGATGTGGGGGGGCTGGTAGTCATGGTGGGGAGCTGGCTGATGGAGGACCTCAGTTTTCTTCAGGCTGACTTCCAGGCCAAACATTTTGGCAGTTTCCGCAAAGCAGGACGTCAAGCGCTGAAGAGCTGGCTCTTCAGCTAGTATTAAAACAAATACCAGGATAGAAAGAATGGATTTGATCAATCAGATTAAACAGATTGACCTACAATTTGCCCAGAGACCTGGACTTATTTAAGAAGAGAACTGAACTCAAAATCAAATTTGATCTACTTTCCACTAGTCCAATTGAACAACAGATTTTGAGAACTAAGAGTCAATTTTATATCCATGGAGAGAAATCTGGCAAATTACTAGCCAAACAATTGAAAGCTATTTCGATTAAAGAAAAGGATTTCTTTACCTGATGGTACAATAACCATTGATGTCTTTAGAGGTTTCTATTTTAAACCTTACTCTTCTAAATTTAACAATTAATATGGTTTGATGAATGATTTTTTTTAGATCATTTGGATATATTGATGATATCCCAGGAGAGCCAACAAAGTTCCAATTTCACAAGAACTGCAAAAAGCAATATCCTCTCTACAATCAGGCAAATCTCTGGATTCAGGTGGATTTCCAGTGGAGTTTTAAAAATTGTTCTCTAAACAACTTATTCCGTAGTTAAACCTAGTACTGAATAATTCATTTTGAGAAAAGAAATTATCTCCTTTTAGGGAGGCTACCATTTATGTGATTTTAAATAAAAGGGAAAGATCCTAATAATTGTGTGTCCTACAGGCTGATTTCTTTAATCAATATGGATACGAAGATTTTATCAAAAAGTTTAGCATATAGATTAGAGAATATTTCACCTGGAATAATAAATTTAGACCAAATGGATTTTATTAAAAATAGATATTCTTATCATAATATTCATAGATTAATGAATATTACATATTCTCCTTCTATTCATCCTAATGAATGTATTCTTTCCTTAGGTGCTGAAAAAGTATTTTATAGAGTAGAATGGGAATACCTATTTTCTATTTTAGTAAAATTTAATTTTGGACCAGATATTATTCAATGGATTAAACAGTTATATACATCTCCAATAGTGTCAATTTGTACTTATTTTCAACAATCAATGATTTTTTTTTAAATTAAAACAAGCCATAAGACAGGGTTGCTTCCTAAGCTCTATGTTTCTTTTAATTTTAGTCGTTGAGCCACTAGCTGTTGCTATATGAGCAAATGAAGATTTTAGAGGCTTGTTTAGAGGACCTATTGAACATAGGTTATTTTTACATGCAGATGACCTTTTACTTTTTTGTGTCCACTCCAGAGGTAACCATACCAAAGATATTGTCATTACTTACATGCTTTAGTAAATTCACAGGGTATAAACTTAATTTGCATAAGAGCAAACTACTAAAACCAGGTAAAAGGCCCACTCATTCTATATTCTAATTATCCTTTTAAAATAATGAAAGATCAACTTAAATATCTAGGCATTATGATAACTAAGAATTTTAAAAACCTTTTTAAAGAAAACTTTGTCATTTTATTTATTCAGACTAAAACAATACTCCCTGGATGGTCACCACTTTCTTTAACTATGATAGGCCATATTAATTCAGTTAAAATGAATATTTTACCAAAATTTTTATATTTATTTCAATCATTACCAATTTTGTTTTCTAAATCTTTGACACATTGCAATCATCTATTGTAACTATTTAACCATATAACAATTACAGCACAGAAGCAGGCCAGCTCGGGCCTTTAAATCAATACCAAAAACCTTCTCCCACCTTGTCTCATTGACCCGCACCCACCCCATAACCTTCCATACCTCTCTTGTCCATATACCCATCCAATTTTTCTTAAACATTAAAATTGAGCCTGCATCTACACTCCCATCATCCTCTAAGTGAAGAAATTTCCCTTCATGGTTCCCCTAAACCTTTCCCCCTTCAATCTCAATCCATGTCCTCATGTTTGAATCTCCCCTACTCTCAATGGAAAAAGCCTATCCACATTTACCATCTCATTATTTTAAATACCTTTATAAACTCACCCTCAATCTTCTATGCTCCAGGGAATAAAATCCCAGCCTCCTAACTCAAATCTTGAAACCCAAGCAACATTCTTGTAAATCTCCTCTGTATACTCTCTGTTTTGTTGATATCCTACCTATCATTTGGTGACCAAAACTGCACACAATATTCCCAATAACTCCAACAAGACATCAATGCTCTGATATATGAAGGCCAACATACCAAAAGCTTTCTTCACCACCCTATCTACATGTCATCTCTTTCAGGGATTTTAGATTTTATTATTGGTCAAAAAACATGATGAATATGTTATTGTTTTTACAGTTTGATAATACAGATGACTGCCCCAATTGGTTGGAAATATAATTGAAATCCCTTAAGAATACTTCCTTACAGATGGTATTGGGCTCACCTTTACCTCTCTTTATTCTAAAACTAACAAAGAATTTAATAATAATTTAATGATTGAAGATTTGGAGTCAATTTAGGTATTTTTTTGGAATTATGGAATTTATATTTACTAGTCCTATTCTACTCAATCATTTATTCCAACCTGCCATTTTAGATGCAAACTATGAAGAATAGAATCGTCATTGTACATAACAACAATTCCATTTTTCATAGTTTGCATCTAAAATGGCAGGTACTTAACGCCACAGAAAATCCATAGATCAAATCCAGAACTCCCGGACAAATGCTTCATGCGTGGTGTTACAGCCTGGGACGTTTGTACATGCAACCTGGTTGTGTGCCAAGGTGAGGCCCTTTTGGGTGGATGTAGGCCAAGTCCTAGAAATGATTATAAGTAAACAGTTCCCTCTGGACCCAGAGGTGTTCCTGCTGGGGAATATAATGAAGGCTTACAATGAAGCTGTCCAAATTTCAAATCCAATTTGTGTTAATTGCATTGGCAGTGGCCAGGAAGTGCATTGCGGTGACCTGGAAGTCCGACTCTATTCTTAGTATGGAGTGATGGAACAAAGAAATGCAAAGTTGCATTCCCCTGGAGAAAATAACTTACAATCTGAGAAACAAGTACCGCACCTTTTGGAAGATTTGGCAGCCATACATGCACTACATAGGTGCATGGAAGTGATTGTTCTACCGTTCCCTGCTGTGGCTCCCTCTCTCCTGCACTGATCCCGATCAAGGAAAGTCAAGAATGAGCATCGACCCAGAAGCCGTCCATTGCGCTGTGATAGTCCCTGTTCCTTCTCTCATTTCTCTTTTTATTATTTGTATTCTCATTTCCTTAATATTAGTGTTTGTTATTGTTATCGACATTGGAGTATGAATTAATTGTTTAGTTTTATAGGTGGGGGATGGGCAATGACGTGGGCTTGTATATATAGTCATAGAGAAAATATAAGTACATGTATTGCTTTGGCTTGGCTTCGCGGACGAAGATTTATGGAGGGGTATGTCCATTTCTGCTGCAGGCACGTTGGTGACTGACAAGTCCGATGCGAGACAGGCAGACATGGTTGCAGCGGTTGCAAGGGAAAATTGGTTGGTTGGGGTTGGGTGTTGGGTTTTTCCTCCTTTGTCTTTTGTCAGTGAGGTGGGCTCTGCGATCTTCTTCAAAGGAGGTTGCTGCCCACTGAACTGTAAGGCGCCAAGATGCACGGTTTGAGGTGATATCTGCCCACTGGCGGTGGTCAATGTGGCAGGCACCAAGAGATTTCTTTAGGCAGTCCTTGTACCTCTTCTTTGGTGCACCTCTGTCTCGGTGGCCAGTGGAGAGCTCGCCATATAACACGATCTTGGGAAGGCGATGGTCCTCCATTTTGGAGATGTGACTTACCCAGCGCAGTTGGATCTTCAGCAGCGTGGATTCAATGCTGTCGGCCTCTGCCATCTCGAGTACTTCAATGTTGGATATGAAGTCGCTCCAATGAATGTTGAGGATGGAGCGGAGACAACGCTGGTGGAAGGTGATGTATAGGAGATTGTGAACTGCCATCGTTGGCAGGTCGTGGTATATGACTACAAGCCTGTAAGAATCATCTAGGAATTGAAAAAACTTTTAACGATCTTTTTATCCATCAGAATTTTGCATCTTTACAACAATTGATGATGAAATTTAATTTCCCAAACAAACATTTTATTATCAAATTAGACATTTTATTCATTCCATATCTTCTGGAACTGAATTTCATACCAAACGTTTTGAATTACAATTTGTACATAAAGGTATAAATATCCACCTTACATCACAAAATATTGAATTTAAAAACAGTTCCTTTAATTAGGATCAAAACTGAATGGGAGAATGATCTTAATCTGTCTATTTCAGAAGATTTAATTTCTTTATCATCTTTTCTTGTCACTAGATGGTTCTTTTAGCTTATTCTGTTTTAAGTGGCCAGGCCAATATTTTGTGGGTTTTCTCTTCCAGTTCATATCTTTGATTTGTTTTCATATTTTTCTTTACTTTGTTGTGTTTCATATTTTATTTTTTTCTCTGCCAATTCTCTTTTTCTCTGTATCTTCTCGTTTTGTTAATTCCTTTTCTATAATGTTATCTCTTTTTTCCAACTGTTCTACTTCCTGATTATATTCTTTTTTAATTTTAGTCGTATAACTAATTATTTGTCATCTAATAAAGGCCTTCATTGCGTCCCATAAAATGAATTTATCCTTTACTGACTCCATATTTATCTCTAAGTATATTTTAATTTGATGTTCAATATATTCCTTGAAATCTTGCCTTTTTAATACAGGGTTTAGCCTCCATCGATATGTCTTTGGTGGGACATCCTCTAATTCGATTGTTAATAACAAGGGTGAGTGATCAGATAATAATCTTGCTTTATATTCTGTCTTCTTAACACTCCCCTGGATATGCACCAACAACAAAAACATGTCTATTCGAGTAATATGAATATTCTCTCTCTTTTGGGTGTTGCTTCCTCCATATATCAATTAGTTTCATGTCCTGCATTAATTTTAGTGTAAATTTAGTTACTTTATTCTTATTGTTAATTGTCTTCCTAGTTTTAGCTATCATTGGGTCCAGGTTGAAGTTGAAATCCCCTTCTAGTAAGATATGTCCCTGTGTATCCACTATCTTTAGGAAGATGTTTTGCATAAATTCCTGATCTTCTTTGTTAGGTGCATAGATATTTATTAAATTCCAAAATTCTGAATAAATCTGACACTTTGTCATTACATACCTGCCTGCTGGATCTGTTATTATTTCCTTTATGTTGATTGGTAAATCTTTGTTAACTAGTACAGCTACTCCCCTGGATTTTGAGTTGTATGATGATGTCACTACGTGGCCTACCCAATCTCTCTTCAATTTACTATGTTCTATCACAGTTAAGTGTGTTTCTTGCACAAATGCAATGTCCACTTTCTCTTTTTTTTAGTAATGTCAGTAACCTCTTCCTTTTAATTTGGTTGTGTATTCCATTAATATTTATGGTCATGTAATTTAACATACCCATCTTATACCTCCTTTTTCAATTCTCTCTCATCTCCTCAACTCTTCCATCTTTCTTTTTGCAATACATGACAACACAATTAAAAAACACATTATCCTAGAAACCCCCACAAAAAACATAAAATATTCCTACCCAAAATAACATTAACCCCCCCCCGCTTTGGGTTGTCTTTGACTCCTTGCCAAACAACCACAACTCCCTTATCCATTTGGGTTGCAGTAATAACTCCAAGCATCAATAGATTTTGCAGTAGCAGTTCTTCTTCCCACCCCAGCCCCCCCCCCAGAGAAACACTATACATTTTCCAAAAATATAATAAAGCTCCTTTTTTTTACCCTTTTTTCTTATCTTTTTCCACTTTAAACTTTATATTCACATTATTATCTTTACAACTTATTTCTATACATTGTCTCAGTAGTCTTTTTTAATATTTCTCGTTTCGTTGTCTGTTCAGCAATCATTCTGCAAAGTGTTGGGCTTTTTTTGGGTCTGAGAACAGTCTATTTCTTTCTCAAGGAACGAATATTTTTAATACTGCTGGATATTGTAGCACAAAATTGTAGCCTTTCTTCCACAATGTCTGTTTTGTCAAGTTAATCTCTTTCTGTTTCTTTCAGAGCTCTAAGATAGAATGAGATAATAAACCATTGGAGATTAATGAAAATTAAAAAAAAATCTATAAACAATTGTACCAAATTGAAAATATAGGAAAAAAATGACAAAATTTATGAATTTTTATCTAATATAAAACTACCACATCTACAAATAGAAGAACAAAATAAATTGACAGAACCTTTTAAGACTGAAGAAGTACAAGGTTATATCAATGAAACTAGCAAACAATAAAACACCAGGTGAAGAAGGATTCCTTGTAGAGTTTTATAAAGTTTTTAGGAATCTATTAATCCCTCCCCTCCTAGAAGAAATATCAGGTGGAAGAGACCCAAAACTTACCAGAATCATGTAAAACAGCAAAAACCACAGTAATTCTGAAAGAGGGAAAAGACCCACTATTGCCAAATTCATACAGACCAATATCATTATTGAATACAGATTATAAATTAATAGTAAAATTACTAGCAAACAGACTGAATGACTGTGTACTGAAACTAGAAAGCCAAAACCAAACTGGAATTGTTAAAAAAAAGATGGGCAGCTGATAATGTTTGCAAACTTATCAATTTAATGCATACAGCACAAATAAATAAGACACCAACGCTAGCTGTTACACTAGACCCAGAAAAAGCCTTCGACAGGGTAGTGTGGAATTATTTGTTTAAAGTGTTACAGAAATTTAAACTACCGGAAAAATTTATTAACTGGATTAGAGCATTATATAATGGAGCATTAGCAAAGGTAGTAATAAATGGATATGTATCAGATCACTTTAAACTAAGCAAGCCAACAAGACAAGGATGCCCATTGTCCCCTTCACTGTTTGCTTTGGTGGAGTTGGAAACTATGATAAAAGGAATAAAGATAAAAAAGAAAGATTATAAAATCAGCCCACTTGGAGATGACATCATAGTATATTTAACAGAGCAAAAGATAGATCTATAAAAAAACTAAATATGAAACTGAAAGGGTATGGAGAGATATCAGGGTACAAGGTTAACATTAATAAAAGCGAAGTGATGCCAATGAACAAAGTTGATTATTCAGAATTTTAAAAAGAAACCCCTTTTACATGGCAATCACAGGCGATACATTACCTTGGTATCAGAATAGATATTAACCTAAAACATTTATACAAATTAAACTATGAACCATTAATAAAAAAAACAGGAAGATTTAGAGAATTGGAAAGAGCTACCGTTAACTTTAATAGGGAGAGTAAACTGTATTAAGATGAATGTGTTTCCACGGGTGCAATATCTATTCCAAACGTGACCAATTCCCCTGACAGAATTGTTTTTTGCAAAACTGAAGAAGATAGTAAGGAAATTTTTATGGAAGGGAAAGAAATCAAGAATAGCAATAGAAAAATTAACATGGAGATACAAACAAGATTGCAGCTACCCAACTTCAAAAATTACTACACAGCAGCGCAGATAAGGCATTTATCAGATTTTTATCAGAAAAGAGAAAAACCGGACTAGACTAAGACAGAGTTAGACAAATTGGGAGAAAATGTCCCAGAACATATACTTTATAAATGGGATGAAAAGTTGGTGCAATAGAACAATACACTAGTATTACATCACATACTATAAATTATTGGAAAAGAATACACTTGGAAGAAAAAAAGATAAATTATCAAATACCAAAAATGTTATTGTCACAAAACCCATTAATCCCCTTTACAATAGATAATTTATTTTTCAAGGAATGGGCTAGAAAAGGAATCAAGAAAATAGAAGATTGCTTTTTGGGAAATAATTTATTAACATTTGAGCAATTAAAAGATAAATATGGAATAACACAAGGTACAATGTTTGTATATTACCAGTTGAAAACTTATTTAAAAGATAAACTGGGAAGTAGCTTGAGATTACCAGAAAGTAGCAACTATGAATATTTAATCACAGACACAATAATAATTAAAAAAATTATTACCAACATGTACATCAACTGCAAAAATGTAAGGAAGAGGATGAAACAAAGTATAAACTGAAACAAAGTTGGGAAAAAGATTTAAACTTAAGGATAAAGAACGAAACATGGGAGAAGTTATGTATAGGAACAATGAGGAACACGATAAATACTAGATTACGTGTGATTCAATATAACTGGCTACACAGATTATATATTACTCCTCAGAAGTTAGAAGAGTGATACCCAGCAGCATTGGATAGATGTTTTCACTATAAACAAGAGACTGGATCAAATTACATGCAATTTGGACATGTTCAAAAGTGAAAACTTTCTGAGAAGATCTAAACCTAATGTTAAACAAAATCACAAAAAATAATATACCAAAAGATCCAAAATTTTTGCTGTTAAATAATAAGTTAAAAATTAAGACTAAAATTAGACAGAGCCCAAAAAAGATTTATTATAGCACTAGCAGTAGCAAAAAAGTGTATTATGACAACTTTGAAAATGGAAACAACATTAAAATACAACAGGGGACGATTAATGTTGTGTTATAATAATTGGGGGGGGTTCATTTGTGTAGTTTAATGATGTAGTAGGTTTTATATCGGAGTGGCCTTCTCCTATGCAGGTTTCTTCCAGACTCTTCCAGACCCAAGGACCTCGCTGCTATGTCCCAGCTTGCTTGGCCACGGCACACGAACCATGGGTGTAAAGGGTGGGGCCAGTACTGCGCGAACTGCACTCCACCTAAAAGCTCCTTTGCGCAGGCCCGAGGACAGGTCCACGTCCTCCCCCTCCACGTCCTCCCCCTCCACGTCCTCCCCCTCCACGTCCTCCCCCTCCACGTCCTCCCCCTCCACGTCCTCCCCCTCCACGTCCTCCCCCTCCACGTCCTCCCCCTCCACGTCCTCCCCCTCCACGTCCTCCCCCTCCACGTCCTCCCCCTCCACGTCCTCCCCCTCCACGTCCTCCCCTCCACGTCCTCCCCCTCCACGTCCTCCCCCTCCACGTCCTCCCCCTCCACGTCCTCCCCCTCCACGTCCTCCCCCTCCACGTCCTCCCCCTCCACGTCCTCCCCCTCCACGTCCTCCCCCTCCACGTCCTCCCCTCCACGTCCTCCCCCTCCACGTCCTCCCCCTCCACGTCCTCCCCCTCCACGTCCTCCCCCTCCACGTCCTCCCCCTCCACGTCCTCCCCCTCCACGTCCTCCCCCTCCACGTCCTCCCCCTCCACGTCCTCCCCCTCCACGTCCTCCCCCTCCACGTCCTCCCCCTCCACGTCCTCCCCCTCCACGTCCTCCCCCTCCACGTCCTCCCCCTCCACGTCCTCCCCCTCCACGTCCTCCCCCTCCACGTCCTCCCCCTCCACGTCCTCCCCCTCCACGTCCTCCCCCTCCACGTCCTCCCCCTCCACGTCCTCCCCCTCCACGTCCTCCCCCTCCACGTCCTCCCCCTCCACGTCCTCCCCCTCCACGTCCTCCCCCTCCACGTCCTCCCCCTCCACGTCCTCCCCCTCCACGTCCTCCCCCTCCACGTCCTCCCCCTCCACGTCCTCCCCCTCCACGTCCTCCCCCTCCACGTCCTCCCCCTCCACGTCCTCCCCCTCCACGTCCTCCCCCTCCACGTCCTCCCCCTCCACGTCCTCCCCCTCCACGTCCTCCCCCTCCACGTCCTCCCCCTCCACGTCCTCCCCCTCCACGTCCTCCCCCTCCACGTCCTCCCCCTCCACGTCCTCCCCCTCAAAAGATGCTCACAAACTCAAGCTAGCATGCTGGAACATCAGAACCATGCTAGACAAGGCTGACAGCCACCGACCTGAACGTCGGTCTGCCCTCATTGCACATGAACTCCTCAGACTTGACATCGACATAGCCGCTCTCAGTGAAGTCCGCCTGGCAGATGTAGGCAGCCTCCAAGAACGCGGCGCGGGCTACACACTCTACTGGTCTGGCAAGCCTTCGGATGAACGACGCCTATCTGGTGTAGGCTTCATGGTCAAGAGCTTCATTGCCTCCAAACTCGAAAACCTTCCGACAGGCCTCTCGGACCGAATCATGTCCATGCGACTCCCACTTCAAAACAAGCGTCACATCACCCTCATCAGTGTCTATGCTCCAACCCTCCAGGCGGAACCAGCAGAAAAGAACAAGTTCTACACCGACCTGCGCAACCACATCCAACGTACCCCTACAGCCGACAAGGTTGTCATCCTGGGCGACTTCAACGCTCGTGTCGGCAAAGACTCAGAAACCTGGCCAGGAATCCTGGGCAAGCATGGCGTCGGCAAGTGCAATGACAATGGGCGCCTCCTGTTGGAGCTCTGCGCAGAACAGCGACTTGTCATTACAAACACCCTTTTTCAGCAGAGGGACAGCCTTAAGACCACCTGGATGCATCCCCGATCCAAACACGGGCACCTCCTGGACTACATCCTGGTGCGAGAAAGTGACAAACGAGATGTGCTCCACACCAGGGTCATGCCTAGCGCGGAATGCCACACTGACCACCGGCTGGTTCGCTGCAAGCTCAACCTTCACTTCAAGCCAAAGCCCAGGAACAATAAAGCCCCCAGAAAGAGGTTCAATGTTGGAAACCTGCAGTCAGACGAAGCGAGAGGAAACTTCCAGGCAAACCTCAAAGCAAAGCTCGACGTTGCAACCCGCCTCACGGACCCGTCCCCTGAAACCCTCTGGGATCAGTTGAAGACTACCATACTGCAATCCACTGAAGAGGTACTGGGCTTCTCCTCCAGGAAAAACAAGGACTGGTTTGACGAAAACAGCCAGGAAATCCAGGAGCTGCTGGCAAAGAAGTGAGCTGCCCACCAGGCTCACCTTACAAAGCCGTCCTGTCCAGAGAAGAAACAAGCCTTCCGTCGCGCATGCAGCCATCTTCAGCGCAAACTCCGGGAGATCCAAAATGAGTGGTGGACTAGCCTCGCCAAACGAACCCAGCTCAGCGCGGACATTGGCGACTTCAGGGGTTTCTACGAGGCTCTAAAGGCTGTGTACGGCCCCTCACCCCAAGTCCAAAGCCCGCTGCGCAGCTCAGACGGCAAAGTCCTCCTCAGCGACAAGATCTCCATCCTCAACCGATGGTCAGAACACTTCCAATCTCTTTTCAGTGCCAACCGCTCAGTCCAAGATTCCGCCCTGCTCCAGCTCCCTCAACAGCCCCTAAGGCTAGAGCTGGATGAGGTTCCCACCCTGGATGAGACATATAAGGCAATCGAACAACTGAAAAGTGGCAAAGCAGCAGGTATGGATGGAATCCCCCCAGAAGTCTGGAAGGCTGGCGGCAAAACTCTGCATGCCAAACTGCATGAGTTTTTCAAGCTTTGTTGGGACCAAGGTAAACTGCCACAGGATCTTCGTGATGCCACCATCATCACCCTGTACAAAAACAAAGGCGAGAAATCAGACTGCTCAAACTACAGGGGAATCACGTTGCTCTCCATTGCAGGCAAAATCTTTGCTAGGATTCTACTAAATAGAATAATACCTAGTGTCGCCGAGAATATTCTCCCAGAATCACAGTGCGGCTTTCGTGCAAACAGAGGAACCACTGACA